>NW_028318660.1:0-354643 GCF_062004578.1 Staurois parvus | reverse complement strand
GTCACAGGCCAGGTTCAGCAACAGGAGGTCAGATAAATGGAAAACACAGAGAATAGTCTAGTCAAAAGCTGAGTCAGTTTCCAGGAGAGCCACGAGAGTATAAACAGAGCTTGTTGCAACACCAACACACAAGACACGAATACAAAGAGCACGTGCGGACAACAGGCTTATATGTGATCAACCACACCCCTCTGGGGGATGGACCGCAGAGGACTGAAGGCATAAAAGACTCCCACCATGCTCTGCAGAAACCCAAGATGGATGCCAGCACATGGAGCAGCATAACCTCTGGGAAAAGGTAGGACCTTGACAATAAACTCTATAGAAGTGAAAGACTACAAGGTCACATTTCCCTAAACAAACAGTGTAGAATGCCTGTCTACATAACAGCTGCTAAACATATACAGCTTTACCAAGGGGAGAATGGGAAGACCACTTAACAAGGGGAGAAAACCAGAACAAAAAGGGCAAAATGTTATCAGAAAGGGACAGTTCATCACAATGGCCCAAACTGATGTCAGAGTGTCAAATTGGTGGTGCGGTCAGCCTGCTGATGCATTTCGGGGACGTGTCCCTTTCCTGAGAGCTGAAGAGTTGATGCCCTAATATATATATGTGCGACCAGTGCTGCCTACAGCAAAGACCACTCCCCTCAGGTACCTGGTCCCTGCCCGGATTGCTACATTCATTCCGTCCTAATCCCTGACTTGTTTTCGTGGCTGCTCTGAAGCAGTTACCCACCACATACCCACCTTCACATGTGGTGGACCTGCCCGGTTGTTCAAACGTATTGGTGCAAAATATTCCATATGCCTACAGTTCTTTATGAAGAAGTTACAGTATATATATCCATCCGGCCACTGCCTCATTTAATAACAAACCCCAAGAAGTATACCTTATGGTGTGTCTCCAAGCTATGGATGGAAGGAAAGGGATCACCCCACCGGCAAGTGAGAAGAAGGGAGCATGAGTCAGAGCAATTCCAGTGTCAGCCAATACAAGTAAGGGGATGGATGCAGTGTGACCAAGCCCTAGTTGGCGGGGTGAAATGCATCAGAGGGTGTGGCTAGAATGGCAGCTGAGGCCATTCCTCAACACTGGACTGGGGTTGGTTGACCAGCATCCATTCCTTTACTTGCATAAGGCCCAAGAAGTGACACACTGGCAATTTAAACGACTCCTGTAGGTCACCACCACGGCTAAGCAAACCATAGCGAAGGCCTGGAAATCCCCCCACCTCAATACCACTGAAACTAAGAATAGTGTCACTCGAGCCACGATACATGTCAAAGTAGAAGCCGTCCTATTAGACAGAGTGCATAAAAATGAACAACTATGGCAACCATGGGTTGACCATTTCCTACCCTCAAACTCTGATGAAACCTTACTCTCCTTGTAGTCCTGAGTCCATTAGGTAACCCACTACTCAGTTGCTACTCTATACAGGCACACACCCTCCCCCCTGGGGACCTCCTCTCCTCCCCCCTTATCTGTACCCCTTTCTTCACTACTCTTGCTCTTATCACTCCATTGCTCTCTTCCTTTTCACCTTTCCTCTCATTAGCTCTTTATCCCTTATGGGGGTTTTCCCAATTGGGGGAACCTACACTATCAGTTTGAATTTTCAGTGACGCAGACAGGTCACCCACTCGTCTGCCACTGGTATCTGCATACAGGTTGAAGTACTAAATCTATACTCCCACTGTGAGAGTACCAGAAATGATATTATAGAGTATATAACGTGCCAGTCTCTACATTCACTCCTCCCTTGATACTATAGCACTGTTATCTCTTGCTGAAGTTAAAGCAGAGCTCCACCCAAAAGGGGAAGTCCTGCTTTAAGGACCCCACTCCCCAATAAGAACTGGCACCTTTTGAGGGGGGGAGTACCTGAAATTGACAAGTACTCACTTCCACTTCTGCTGCAGTCACATAGGTGATCAGAAACAGAAGTTGTCCTCCCCCTCCCTCCCTGTAGTCTTCTGGGACACATGACAGGTCCTAGAAAACTACAGGACCATTCACAAAGCACAGAGATACTCGCTCATGAAGCCGCAAGCTGTCACAGCTGGGTGCCCACACTGAAGATGCTGGCGCTGAGAACACAGGGCGGCCGGTAAAACGGGCTGCGGGGAGGACACCACGAGATCGAGGGACAGGTAAGTGCCCATCTTTTAAAAGTCAGCAGCTACAGTTTTTGCAGCTGCTGACTTTTATTTATTTTTTTTTTTTTCACTGGAACTCCACTTTAATGTATGAAGATATTGTTTGTACTGTACAAATTACAACCTGTACGTTACCTCTAAGGGTTGTACCCCTTCTGACTTACTGTTGGTGAGTCCTGCAATCACATTGTTATGAGCTCCTTGTAAAACTATTATCTCTTTCCAATAAAATCTATGAACAAGAGAAGATATGGACCCCACAATTCCTCTATATACTCCAGAATTCTCCCATGTGGACACCTCGTAAGTGGTTCTCCAGTATAGACTCCCAGTTTGGAGAACTCATTTAGAAGAAGCCATCAGCTAGAAACACACTCACTACTCTACAGTATGGTGAAGACCAAGGAGGCCTAGCAATACCAAATGCTAGACTTTATTTTATAGCTGCCCAACTTCAACATCTTACCAGGTGGGACTTAGTAGACACATTAGATCCCATCCATCGGTTGCTACTTCCATCAGATACAGATTTCACATAACTCTCACACTTGTTAATGGGCTTCAGATGGCACCAGTGGCAAAGGCATGATCTCTCATATATTTATTCCACTCTTTTGACTCTTGCTGAAGACTTATAGAAAGAAATGGGAAACAGACAAAGAAACAGAGAAAATAAGAGAGTGGTGGGAGGTGATTTTGATCTCGATACCCTTCATTTCTCTGTCCTCTTCACAGAAACTCAGTCATTTCTTTTGCATAGAGCTTTCAGGACCCCAGCTCAATTGTTCAGCTAGGACAGGAGGGATTTCCCCTTATGACCCCAATTGTAGTGGTGATATCGGGATTTTGATACACGTTTTGGAAATGTCCAAAATTATTCAAAAAGTGGAATGATATGACCAGTATTATAATGTTGGTATTCAATATTCCTCGGGTGTGCCTCTTGGTCTCAATAGAGGAGGAATTATTTACACCTCCTCCTATTACAAGTCATATAGCAATAGTGAGGCTGCTTGACCATAAAAATTATCCCGATCTTGGCTATCATCTCAAACTCCCAGCAGACAACAGTGGATTGAGCAGGTGATCTCCACATTAACATGTGAAAAACGAACTTACCAACATTGTAATTCCCCCAGGAAATGTATGTCTCTCTGGCAGAACTGGCTGGATACTCCTTGCTCACTCCTAGTTAGTTCTTCATAGGCTTTTAAAATCTTAGCTCTTTTAGCCCCATAGAAGGAGAATGAGCCAGTTGTATCCTACTGAATGGTGACTACATTGGAGACTGATACTTGGGGTATGATGCTATAGACGCGGGCCTCATTGATCGGTGTCCGCTATCTATGTATGTACTGGGGGGAGTTACTTGCTGTGTACAGCTGAATTGTTCTAGGCTGTTTCTTCTTTTCTCTGTTCATTTGTTTATAAAAGGTAAAAGTGACAAGTTATTGTTCTGTATGATCTGTAACAGTGCCACAACTGCCTATACGTGAGAATGTATGACTCCATTGTCTGGGCTGAATGTTGGAAATACTGTGTGCACTTAAACTTTCTTAATAAAATCTATTTGATTAAAAAAAATACTGTAGGTAATGCTGTACATATTCTTTCTATTCATAAGATATATATATATATATATATATATATATATATTAAAAATAGAAAGCAACTTTATGTAGTCCTTTTATATAGAATTCTAACTTTTTTTTTGTACAGGTGGATTGATGAACCAAGTTTTCGGTCATGTTGGTCTTCATGAATACAGCTGAGTCACATGGAAAACAAGACATATGGATGTCTTAATTGACTGAAAGTCTTTATAGCAGCTCCCTGGAGGATTCACACGGGATACAAGTCATATCTGTGTTCTAAAAGTCATGGTTTGGATCCTCTTCCACATTGATCCAGCAGGAGAAAAGTAATTTCAGTGTTCTGGAAGTGATAACGGCTTTACAATAAAGTCCAACCCAAGTATACATAAGAGGAGTCATTTCAAACTACTTGTTTGGAGATTTTACAATGGAGAGAAAATATATCACACACCAGAAGGTTCACAATGGAGAGAAGTCATATCCTTGTTCTGAATGTGACAAAACCTTTACATGCAAGAAAGACCTTATAGTACACCATAGAGTTCATACTGGAGAGAAGACATATCAGTGTTCTGCATGTGATAAAGCTTTTACACAGAAGGCAAATCTTAAAACACACCAGATGATTCACAATGGAGAGAGGCCATATCAGTGTTCTGAATGTGATAAAGCTTTTACAGAGAAGTCACATCTTATCAGACACCAGATTGTTCACACTGGAGAAAAACCATATCAGTGTTCTGAATGTGATAAAGCTTTTACACAGAAGTCAAGTCTTATCAAACACCAGAGGATTCACACTGGAGAGAAGCCATATCAGTGTTCGGAATGTGATAAAGCTTTTGCAAAGAAGTCACATCTTATCAGACACCAGAGAATTCACACTGAGGAGAAGCCATATCAGTGTTCTGAATGTGATAAAGCTTTTGCAAGGAAGTCACATCTTATCACTCACCAGATGATTCACACTGGAGAGAAGCCATATCAGTGTTCCGAATGTGGCAAAACTTTTACAACCAAGAGGGAGCTTATAATGCACCAGATGATTCATTCTGGAGAGAAACCATGTCAGTGTTCTGAATATGATAACACTTTTGCAAAGAAGTCACATCTTATCACACACCAGAGGATTCACACTGGAGAGAAGTCATATCAGTGTTCTGAATGTAATAAAGCTTTTACTCAGAAGTCACATCTTATCAAACACCAGATGATTCACACTGGAGAGAAGCCATATCAGTGTTCTGGATGTGATAAAGCTTTTGCAAGGAAGTCACATCTTATCAGACACCAGATGATTCACACTGGAGAGAAACCATATCAGTGTTCTGAATGTGATAAAGCTTTTACACATAAGTCAAATCTTATCAGACACCAGAGGATTCACACTGGAGAGAAGCCATTTTAATGCTCTCAATGTGACAAAACTTTTACAGTTAGTGTTGGTCTAATTATCACCGGAGGATTCACAAATCTCAGCATAGATTATTTTCTGGAAGAAAAGAGATATTAAAGAAGTTTCAGGTGTCACAATTCAGTTTTACATCCCCAATATCATCCCACAAGCTGGAAAAGAGAAAATGTTACTTTAAAAGAAACAAACTAAAATCTGTGAGCAAACTAGAATGTAATGATTGGATGAACTGAGTTTAGTGCTTATGTCCATCAATCACACAACTAGAAAGGAATTGAATATTTTATATTTTGACAATTTTTTTTAAGATAAGCATCAATAACTGAACAGCTTCCCTCATGATTCTCATCTTTATCTTTTTTATGGAGCTTTGAATGAACATGCAATGCATTTTCATGATTTGCCAACTGAGTTGTGTTTCCAAGCATTTTCTTCATTTCTGGATCCTGAGGTAATACATGACCAACACTGCCTCAGTACCAGAGACTAGGATGGGGTCTATTGTCATCTTACCAAGTCTCTGAAGCCTCAGTGGGAGAGTCCATTCCAGGTTCTTCTGACTATTGATGCATGATCAGCCAGGCTTGAGGTATCCAGCTAAGCTCACCTTCTCCAATCCTCCTGTCACGGATTCACCCACACGCCTTGCCCATAGCGACTAGCTAACCGAGGCGCGCAAGTGCGGCCGTGACTTGGGGTAAGAGGGAATAAGGGGGACTTAACTTTGAATATATAAAACAGTATGAGGGAGCATTGTCTACCGCGATCCGAGATGGCCGCTTAATCTTGGAGCTCCCACCGGCCAGAGACATCCTGCTTCCTTCCATGGAGGATCGGGTGAGCACAGGGCAGACAAACATGGGTAAAGCGGACCGGAACACCTCTGGAGCCAGGTCCTGCTCCCCACGGGTCCCTAATCAGCAGTCAGCACGGCATATACAGGAGCTATTCCACTCCCAGCAGAGGGACAGACCACAGTTATCCCCCTCTCCCCCTCTGCAGCCATTCCACGGAGCACAGCATCAGACTCTGTCCCACAGCATGATCTCTCTGAATCTCATGCCTTATCGCTGAGAGATCTACATGCTGTGGCAGCTGACATTAAAATAACATTCACTACTGCCCTTACTGACCTACGTGATGACCTCCACTCCCTGGGCACCAGATTAGAAGGGGTGGAACTCTCTGCCAAACAAAACGCAGACGCAATAGTGGAACTACAGCAGATGATCGCCTCCCTCGCTTCAAGCATCCGTGAATTCTATAGACATATTGAGGATTTAGACAATCGTGGACGCAGGCATAACATCAGAATCCGTGGTGTACCAGAATCTGTAGAACCAAACGAAATTTCAAGAACAGTCATGGCGTTCTTTAATGACCTGCTGGGCCCGCCTGCCTGTGACGCCTATTGACATGGATCATGCACATAGATAACTCCAACCCAGGGGCAGAGATACCGACCCTCCCCCAAGAGACATAGTATGTTGTCCAGTTTTCCATTTAAAGATATCCACAGATGCGCCAGAGAAAGAAGACGCCTTTTGTATCGGGGGTCAGAAATACATCTGATCTCTCCACTCTGACCCTACAACAAAGAAGAGAACTCCGCCCCCTATTGGACTCACTCCGATCCCACAACATACCGTACAGGTGGCAATTCCCCTTCTGCCTTTCCGCACGGGCGCACTGCTAATCTGCGGTTCCCAGAGGAATTGCTCAATTTCTTGTACTTCCTGACACTCCGGCATACAATCATCTGTACACCTTTTTGGAGGCTCCCTGGATCTCACTCTGCAACCCCCCGCCTTCCAATTCCTCGCCCATCCGCCACGATCCGTCTCACTTTGCCTCTCTTCTCTGCAAGCCTCCTTGTGGCACTGCCACTACTACCTTAGACTGCAACCACCTGACTTCCATCTGAGTCTCCATTTCCGCTAAGCTCCTTCCACGAGGCCCTTGTCAAGTCTACTTGGATTGGGACTCATGGATTGTTCCTTTGTGTTATTGCATTGTTGTTTTATACCTGTGAGTGAGCATCACCTCCATAGGCTCCCTGGATGGTAATCCCCTTTAAGAGTTTGGTAATTCCTTTACTACTTTTGCATCTCCATCCATCCCATGCTCACGTATAGTGCTAGGCCTATAATCTTCCTAAGCAGGCCCTTTGACACTGGCCGCTCCCTTCCATCCCTCTCCCCCTGCAGGTGCGTGCTTAGGCACTCTCTCCAGACCTATTTGAGGTGCTGCTCGACTCCCTTGATGCCTTCTGAGCCTATGCTGATACATTTTCTGGTTTTCTTGCCTTTGTTTCCTCCCCTTCATGTAATGTGTAGTGCCTTGTATGCTGGCGGCCTAATTGGTCATTTTTCACATTCTGGTCGCCCTAAGTTATCGTTATTGTTATGTATCTAACCTACAATGCCTTAGGTAGATGGTGGTACTGCTTGCCCTCCTCCTGGGGGGGGGGGGCGGGGAGTGCCACCTGTAGCTCTACCTCAGAGCGTTTGATACCTGGTCTGCTATTTTGGTTTTCCTAGTTCACGTTTTAGCCTACAGTACACTCACCCTCGCGTATGTGATATCTACCTGCCCTAAACCGCTGTGTGTGATACCCAAACATCTATCCCTCTCACTGCTGTTATTCCTTATACATTTAGTTCCAAATCTTTCTTAAGACATCACAACTTACCCATTCTGCCGGGAACGGCTGCTACACCACCTTATCTGACTTCGCATATAAGTTCTATACCGTCGGGTCCATAAATATTGGGACATCGACAAAATTCTAACATTTTTGGCTCTTTACACCACCACAATGGATTTGAAATGAAACGAACAAGATGTACTTTAACTGCAGACTGTCAGCTTTAATTTGAGGGTATTTACACCCAAATCAGGTGAACGGTGTAGGAATTACAACAGTTTGCATATGTGCTTCCCACTTGTTAAGGGACCAAAAGTAATAGGACAATTGGCTTCTCAGCTGTTCCATGGCCAGGTGTGTGTTTTTCCCTCATTATCCCAATTACAATGAGCAGATAAAAGGTCCAGAGTTCATTTCAAGTGTGCTATTTGCATTTGGAATCTGTTGCTGTCAACTCTCAAGATGAGATCCAAAGAGCTGTCACTATCAGTGAAGCCATCATTAGGCTGAAAAAACAAAACAAACCCATCAGAGAGATAGCAAAAACATTAGGCGTGGCCAAAACAACTGTTTGGAACATTCTTAAAAAGAAGGAACGCACCGGTGAGCTCAGCAACACCAAAAGACCCAGAAGATCACGGAAAACAACTGTGGTGGATGACCGAAGATTTCTTTCCCTGGTGAAGAAAACACCCTTCACAACAGTTGGCCAGATCAAGAACACTCTCCAGGAGGTAGGTGTATGTGTGTCAAAGTCAATAATCAAGAGAAGACTTCACCAGAGCGAATACAGAGAGTTCACCACAAGATGGAAACCATTAATGAGCCTCAAAAACAGGAAGGCCAGATTAGAGTTTGCCAAACGACATGTAAAAAAGCCTTCACAGTTCTGGAACAACATCCTATGGACAGGTGAGACCAAGATCAACTTGTACCAGAGTGATGGGAAGAGAAGAGTATGGACAAGGAAAGGAACTGCTCATGATCCTAAGCATACCACCTCATCAGTGAAGCATGGTGGTGGTAGTGTCATGGCGTGGACATGTATGGCTGCCAATGGAACTGCTTCTCTTGTATTTATTGATGATGTGACTGCTGACAGAAGCAGCCGGATGAATTGTGAAGTGTTTCGGGCAATATTATCTGCTCATATTCAGCCAAATGCTTCACAACTCATTGAATGCGGCTTCACAGTGCAGATGGACAATGACCCAAAGCAGACTGCAAAAGCAACCAAAGAGTGTTTTAAGGGAAAGAAGTGGAATGTTATGCAATGGCCAAGTCAATCACCTGACCTGAATCCGATTGAGCATGCATTTCACTTGCTGAAGACAAAACTGAAGGGAAAATGCCCCAAGAACAAGCAGGAACTGAAGACAGTTGCAGTAGAGGCCTGGCAGAGCATCACCAGGGATGAAACCCAGCGTCTGGTGATGTCTATGCGCTCCAGACTTCAGGCTGTAATTGACTGCAAAGGATTTGCAACCAAGTATTAAAAAGTGAAAGTTTGATTTATGATTATTATTCTGTCCCATTACTTTTGGTCCCTTAACAAGTGGGAGGCACATATGCAAACTGTTGTAATTCCTACACTGTTCACCTGATTTGGATGTAAATACCCTCAAATTAAAGCTGACAGTCTGCAGTTAAAGCACATCTTGTTCGTTTCATTTCAAATCCATTGTGGTGGAGTATAGAGCCAAATATGTTAGAATTGTGTCGATGTCCCAATATTTATGGACTTGACTGCCCTGCCCTCTCCCTTCCTCTACAGTCCCCACATCTTATTTTTCTCAGGATCCACCAGGCGGCAGGCTCCCCCATTTTGGTTCTACACTCACCTCGTTTCCCACACAGTGGGCTCAGTGAGCTCTTACTGACTTCAGCCGGCTACTTCCTTTTTCTCCTCCTTCTCCTTCCCTCCTCACTTTCTCTCCCTCTACCCCTTTTTTTTCTTGTCCCCTCTCTCACCCTTCTCTCCCATTCACAAGTGGACTAGCTGGTCTATTCCTCCCGCCGGTTAATACTTCCTTTTAATGACAACTTTCTTTTTCCTTTCTCTCTCTCTCCTCCTTCCCCCCCTTCTTGTTTTTTTTTTCTTTTTCTCCCCTTCCCTCCCTTCCTTCTCCAATCCTTCCCCACTTCCCTTACTCCCAGTGTCCACCAGGCTTATTATTCACGACACTTTGGACATGACCTCCTCCAACTCTCCATCAGGACAGTTGTCTGGAAAAGTACCTATATTTATACAAAGAGCGGATGTCATCTTTCTTTAAGAGACACATTTTTGTCAAGATTCCATCCCCAAGCTCTTTAGCTCGTGCTTCCCAACTGTTTATCATGCCGCTAACCCTTTGGCTAAATTGAAGGGCGTGGCCATTCTGATAGCAAGACACCTCCCCTTGACAATTTCAGATTCACTCCCGGACCCCGAAGGCAGATACTTGTTTCTAAAAGGCACTTTTGCTAATCGGCCCATCACGCTTGCAAATCTCTACGCTACCAATACCAAGCAGGTATTCTTTGTCCGCTCGATCACTGCCTCCCTTTCCTCCTTCCAGACAGGCATGCTGATTCTGGGGGGAGATCTGAATGTCCCCTTATGCCCATTATTGGACTCCTCCTCAGGTAGCTCCTTTTTACTATACAAAGCTGTTAGGTGGATTTTCACTCACCTACAGGACCTACAACTCCATGATTCCTGGCGACTGCTTAACCCTAATGTCAAAGACTACACATTCTTTTCTCCACGGCACAACAAATATTCCAGAATAGAATACATTTTCTTATTGCAAGTAGATCTCTCACTCCTCCACGTCACCTCCATAGAACCGATGGTTCTCTCGGACCACCACCATGACCACGACATAGCGTTTCCCCAAAAAACACTCCCGCTCTAAGTTCTGGTGACTGGACACTTCCCTTCTATCCGACATAGCAACTGAAACTGAGATCTGTTCCAAATTAACTATTTCTCAACAAACCAAACTCCAGAAACCTCCTCTCTAACGCAATGGTAGGCACATAAATGTGTCATACGCGAAGTCCTCATAGCCATAGCCATGAAATGTAAACGAGACAGACAAGAGCGTCTACAACTTCTTACAGATAGAATCCAATACACAAGCCGCGTTGACACTGACTGAACTCACGCCTGCTCGTTCTCAGCTCCTGACTGAAGTGGGCAAGGCAGCCAAAGGTAGATATTAGATATGAGCGAAGAAATGAAAAATTCGATTCGACTGATTCGGCGAATTCGTGGACAATATTCGATTCGAGTCGAATAAATTCGCTGTGAATTTAACTTAAAAAAGGGTGTTTCTAGGCTTCAGAGAGACTTAATATTAGTGCAGAACACTGTACCTTTAATTTAAATGCCCTTGGAGTCTGCTGGGGAAGAGAAATAATACTGTCAGTCAGTATGACATGCAGATGAGTGCCGTCCATCTTAGAATCACCGCACACTTCACTCATTTGGCCAGTCACGGGGCCAAAACCAGTGTTTGGAGCCACAGTGTGGCGGTGGAGGCAGCAGCAATGGGAGGCCATACAGCAACCTATGACAAAATGGAAACCAGCAGGAGTGTGAGGAGACCTGAAAGTGGCACATGGCAGAGTGGGAGCAATGGGAGGCGGTACAAAGACCCATGTCACACTGTGGACCCAGCAGCAGCGTGACGAGGCGGTACGGGGGCCCATGGCAGATTTGGGGCCTGGCAGCACCTATGGGAGGCCTGTAATCTGCCAGCAACCTATGACAAAATGGAAACCAGCAGGAGTGTGAGGAGACCTGAAAGTGGCACATGGCAGAGTGGGAGCAATGGGAGGCGGTACAGGGACCCATGTCACACTGTGGACCCAGCAGCAGCGTGACCAGGCGGTACGGGGGCCCATGGCAGATTACAGGCCTGGCAGCAGCAATGGGAGGCCCGTAATCTGCCAGCACCCTATGACAAAAAATGTAACACACCAGCAGTGTGTGAGGAGACCTGAAAGTGGCACATGGCAGAGTGTGGCGATGGAGACAGCAGCAATGGGAGGCCGTACAGGGACCCATGAGAGACTGTGGACCTGGCAGCAGCATGAGGAGGCGGTATAGGGGCCCATGGCAGATTAGGGGCCTGGTAGCAGCTATAGGAGGCCCGTAATCTGGCAGCACCCTATGACAAAAAATTGAACACACCAGCAGTGTGTGAGGAGACCTGAAAGTGGCACATGGCATGAGAGACTCTGGACCTGGCAGCAGCATGAGGAGGCGGTATATAGGGGCCCATGGCAGATTAGGGGCCTGGCAGCAGCTATGGGAGGACCATAATCTGCCAGCACCCTATGTCAAAAAATTGAAAACACAAGCAGTGTGTGAGGAGACCTGAAAGTGGCACATGTTTGGGGCATGATTCATGGCGGATTTAGTCAGTTGTGTCAGGAACTGGTGGTTTGAAATCCAGACTAATCCACGCCTGATTCATTTTCACAAACATGAGTCTCTCCACACTTTGGGTGGACAGTCGTGTCCTCCGCGGAGTTGCAATACCTCCTGCCGCACTAAACACGCGCTCCGATGCCACGCTACTGGCCGGGCATGACAGCCTTTCAAGGGCAAATTCAGCTAGTTGGGGCCAAAGGTCAAGTTTCGTTGCCCAGTAGTCAAGGGGATTGTCTACCTCGGTTGGCAGGGTGCTGTCCAAGTAGGCCCAAGCCTGTTGTTTGAGCTCCTGCTCCAGGTCCACCTGATGCTGCTGCTGCTGCTGCTGCTGCGGCTGGTTAGTAGTTTCCTCACTGCGCTGGTGAAGAAAGCTACTCATCATCGACTGCAGACTGAGGCAGCCGCTGCTGGTGGAGCTGCCACTGCTCCTACCACCCCACCCCTCCCCTGCTGCCATGCCAGCGGAACGCGAGCGCACAGGGCCCACAGTGTCTGAGGATGGACGTTGGCGCACAAAGGCAGAGACCAACTGACTACATAGGTGGTTTTTATAGTACGTAATTTTGGCCTCCCTCTCAGCAGGTGTGAAAAAGGCCACCATTTTGGACCGGTAGCGAGGGTCCACCAAGGTGGACAGCCAAAAGTCATCCCTCTGTCTGATGGTTATTATTCGGCTGTCGCTACGCAAGCAAGCGAGCATGCTATGGGCCATTTGTGCCAAGGAATGCGAGGGACTCCCTGCCTCCATCTCCACAGCATACTGCCACGGTGCGTCTGGGTCCTCTGTCTCCTCCTCCTCCTCCTCTACCAGATGCTCCTGCTCCTCCACTCCTGTCCGCTGAGTGGAAAAACCACCCATTTCACTCAATAATTCCTGAGCACCAATGTCCTCCTCTACCTCCTCCTCTTCTTCCTGTCCTGCCCCCACAGGGGTCATGTGGCGTTGAGATCTGTGCGCCACGTCTACCGCACCCTGACCAGCCATTGTTAACAGCATTTGTTCCAGTACGTGCAACAGAGGAATGACGTCGTTCATCCCATAGTCCTGCCGACTCACGAATAGCGTGGCCTCCTCAAAGGGCCTGAGCAAGCGGCAGGTGTCACGCATGAGCTGCCAATGGCTGACATCTAAGTTACACAGGGAGTACCTTTATCCGCTTTTAACATCAGGAAATCTGTGATGGCCTTTCGCTGTTCGTAAAGGCGGTCTAACATATGTAGGGTTGAATTCCACCTTGTTGCAACGTCACAGCATGAGGAGTCGGTACGGGGGCCCATGGCAGATTACGTGCCTGGCAGCAGCAATGGGAGGCCCGTAATCTGCCAGCACCCTATGTCAAAAAATTGAACACACCAGCAGTGTGAGGAGACCTGAAAGTGGCACATGGCAGAGTGTGGCTATGGAGACAGCAGCAATGGGAGGCCGTACAGGGACCCATGACACACTCTGGACTTGGCAGCAGCATGAGGAGGCGGTATAGGGGCCCATGGCAGATTAGGGGCCTGGCAGCAGCTATGGGAGGCCCGTAATCTGCCAGCACCCTATGACAAAAAATGTAACACACCAGCAGTGTGAGGAGACCTGAAAGTGGCACATGGCAGAGTGTGGCGATGGAGACAGCAGCAATGGGAGGCCGTACAGGGACCCATGAGAGACTCTGGAACTGGCAGCAGCATGAGGAGGCGGTATATAGGGGCCCATGGCAGATTAGGGGCCTGGCAGAAGCTATAGGGGGCCCGTAATCTGCCAGCACCCTATGTCAAAAAATTCAACACACCAGCAGTGTGTGAGGAGACCTGAAAGTGGCACATGGCAGAGTGTGGCGATGGAGACAGCAGCAATGGGAGGCCGTACAGGGACCCATGAGAGACTCTGCACCTGGCAGCAGCATGAGGAGGCGGTATATAGGGGCCTATGGCAGATTAGGGGCCTGGCAGCAGCTATAGGAGGCCCGTAATCTGCCAGCACCCTATGTCAAAAAATTCAACACACCAGCAGTGTGAGGAGACCTGAAAGTGGCACATGGCAGAGTGTGGCGATGGAGACAGCAGCAATGGGAGGCCGTACAGGGACCCATGAGAGACTCTGGACCTAGCAGCAGCATGAGGAGGCGGTATATAGGGGCCCATGGCAGATTAGGGGCCTGGCAGCAGCTATGGGAGGTCCGTAATCTGCCAGCACCCTATGTCAAAAAATTCAACACACCAGCAGTGTGTGAGGAGACCTGAAAGTGGCACATGGCAGAGTGTAGCGATGAAGACAGATGCAATGGGAGGCCGTACAGGGACCCATGAGAGACTCTGGAACTGGCAGCAGCATGAGGAGGCGGTATATAGGGGCCCATGGCAGATTAGGGGCCTGGCAGCAGCGATAGGAGGCCCGTAATCTGCCAGCACCCTATGTCAAAAAATTCAACACACCAGCAGTGTGTGAGGAGACCTGAAAGTGGCACATGGCAGAGTGTGGCGATGGAGACAGCAGCAATGGGAGGCCGTACAGGGACCCATGAGAGACTCTGGAACTGGCAGCAGCATGAGGAGGCGGTATATAGGGGCCCATGGCAGATTAGGGGCCTGGCAGCAGCTATAGGAGGCCCGTAATCTGCCAGCACCCTATGTCAAAAAATTCAACACACCAGCAGTGTGAGGAGACCTGAAAGTGGCACATGGCAGAGTGTGGCGATGGAGACAGCAGCAATGGGAGGCCGTACAGGGACCCATGAGAGACTCTGGAACTGGCAGCAGCATGAGGAGGCGGTATATAGGGGCCCATGGCAGATTAGGGGCCTGGCAGCAGCTATAGGAGGCCCGTAATCTGCCAGCACCCTATGTCAAAAAATTCAACACACCAGCAGTGTGAGGAGACCTGAAAGTGGCACATGGCAGAGTGTGGCGATGGAGACAGCAGCAATGGGAGGCCGTACAGGGACCCATGAGAGACTCTGGAACTGGCAGCAGCATGAGGAGGCGGTATATAGGGGCCCATGGCAGATTAGGGGCCTGGCAGCAGCTATAGGGGGCCCGTAATCTGGCAGCACCCTATGTCAAAAAATTCAACACACCAGCAGTGTGTGAGGAGACCTGAAAGTGGCACATGGCAGAGTGTGGCGATGGAGACAGCAGCAATGGGAGGCCGTATAGGGACCCATGAGAGACTCTGGACTTGGCAGCAGCATGAGGAGACGGTATATAGGGGCCCATGGCAGATTAGGGGCCTGGCAGCAGCTATGGGAGGTCCGTAATCTGCCAGCACCCTATGTCAAAAAATTCAACACACCAGCAGTGTGTGAGGAGACCTGAAAGTGGCACATGGCAGAGTGTGGCGATGGAGACAGATGCAATGGGAGGCCATACAGGGACCCATGAGAGACTCTGGAACTGGCAGCAGCATGAGGAGGCGGTATATAGGGGCCCATGGCAGATTAGGGGCCTGGCAGCAGCTATAGGGGGCCCATAATCTGCCAGCACCCTATGTCAAAAAATTCTACACACCAGCAGTGTGTGAGGAGACCTGAAAGTGGCACATGGCAGAGTGTGGCGATGGAGACAGCAGCAATGGGAGGCCGTACAGGGACCCATGAGAGACTCTGGAACTGGCAGCAGCATGAGGAGGCGGTATATAGGGGCCCATGGCAGATTAGGGGCCTGGCAGCAGCTATAGGGGGCCCGTAATCTGCCAGCACCCTATGTCAAAAAATTCAACACACCAGCTGTGTGAGGAGACCTGAAAGTGGCACATGGCAGAGTGTGGCGATGGAGACAGCAGCAATGGGAGGCCGTATAGGGACCCACGAGAGACTCTGGACTTGGCAGCAGCATGAGGAGGCGGTATATAGGGGCCCATGGCAGATTAGGGGCCTGGCAGCAGCTATGGGAGGTCCGTAATCTGCCAGCACCCTATGTCAAAAAATTCAACACACCAGCAGTGTGTGAGGAGACCTGAAAGTGGCACATGGCAGAGTGTGGCGATGGAGACAGCAGCAATGGGAGGCCGTACAGGGACCCATGAGAGACTCTGGACCTGGCAGCAGCATGAGGAGGCGGTATATAGGGGCCTATGGCAGATTAGGGGCCTGGCAGCAGCTATAGGAGGCCCGTAATCTGCCAGCACCCTATGTCAAAAAATTCTACACACCAGCAGTGTGTGAGGAGACCTGAAAGTGGCACATGGCAGAGTGTGGCGATGGAGACAGCAGCAATGGGAGGCCGTACAGGGACCCATGAGAGACTCTGGACCTAGCAGCAGCATGAGGAGGCGGTATATAGGGGCCTATGGCAGATTAGGGGCCTGGCAGCAGCTATAGGAGGCCCGTAATCTGCCAGCACCCTATGTCAAAAAATTCAACACACCAGCAGTGTGTGAGGAGACCTGGAAGTGGCACATGGCAGAGTGTGGCGATGGAGACAGCAGCAATGGGAGGCCGTACAGGGACCCATGAGAGACTCTGGACCTGGCAGCAGCATGAGGAGGCGGTATATAGGGGCCTATGGCAGATTAGGGGCCTGGCAGCAGCTATAGGAGGCCCGTAATCTGCCAGCACCCTATGTCAAAAAATTCTACACACCAGCAGTGTGTGAGGAGACCTGAAAGTGGCACATGGCAGAGTGTGGCGATGGAGACAGCAGCAATGGGAGGCCGTACAGGGACCCATGAGAGACTCTGGAACTGGCAGCAGCATGAGGAGGCGGTATATAGGGGCCCATGGCAGATTAGGGGCCTGGCAGCAGCTATAGGGGGCCCGTAATCTGGCAGCACCCTATGTCAAAAAATTCAACACACCAGCAGTGTGTGAGGAGACCTGAAAGTGGCACATGGCAGAGTGTGGCGATGGAGACAGCAGCAATGGGAGGCCGTACAGGGACCCATGAGAGACTCTGGACCTAGCAGCAGCATGAGGAGGCGGTATATAGGGGCCTATGGCAGATTAGGGGCCTGGCAGCAGCTATAGGAGGCCCGTAATCTGCCAGCACCCTATGTCAAAAAATTCAACACACCAGCAGTGTGTGAGGAGACCTGAAAGTGGCACATGGCAGAGTGTGGCGATGGAGACAGCAGCAATGGGAGGCCGTACAGGGACCCATGAGAGACTCTGGACCTGGCAGCAGCATGAAGAGGCGGTATATAGGGGCCTATGGCAGATTAGGGGCCTGGCAGCAGCTATAGGAGGCCCGTAATCTGCCAGCACCCTATGTCAAAAAATTCTACACACCAGCAGTGTGTGAGGAGACCTGAAAGTGGCACATGGCAGAGTGTGGCGATGGAGACAGCAGCAATGGGAGGCCGTACAGGGACCCATGAGAGACTCTGGAACTGGCAGCAGCATGAGGAGGCGGTATATAGGGGCCCATGGCAGATTAGGGGCCTGGCAGCAGCTATAGGGGGCCCATAATCTGGCAGCACCCTATGTCAAAAAATTCAACACACCAGCAGTGTGTGAGGAGACCTGAAAGTGGCACATGGCAGAGTGTGGCGATGGAGACAGCAGCAATGGGAGGCCGTACAGGGACCCATGAGAGACTCTGGACCTAGCAGCAGCATGAGGAGGCGGTATATAGGGGCCTATGGCAGATTAGGGGCCTGGCAGCAGCTATAGGAGGCCCGTAATCTGCCAGCACCCTATGTCAAAAAATTCTACACACCAGCAGTGTGTGAGGAGACCTGAAAGTGGCACATGGCAGAGTGTGGCGATGGAGACAGCAGCAATGGGAGGCCGTACAGGGACCCATGAGAGACTCTGCACCTGGCAGCAGCATGAGGAGGCGGTATATAGGGGCCTATGGCAGATTAGGGGCCTGGCAGCAGCTATAGGAGGCCCGTAATCTGCCAGCACCCTATGTCAAAAAATTCAACACACCAGCAGTGTGAGGAGACCTGAAAGTGGCACATGGCAGAGTGTGGCGATGGAGACAGCAGCAATGGGAGGCCGTACAGGGACCCATGAGAGACTCTGGAACTGGCAGCAGCATGAGGAGGCGGTATATAGGGGCCCATGGCAGATTAGGGGCCTGGCAGCAGCTATAGGGGGCCCGTAATCTGCCAGCACCCTATGTCAAAAAATTCAACACACCAGCAGTGTGTGAGGAGACCTGAAAGTGGCACATGGCAGAGTGTGGCGATGGAGACAGCAGCAATGGGAGGCCGTATAGGGACCCATGAGAGACTCTGGACTTGGCAGCAGCATGAGGAGGCGGTATATAGGGGCCCATGGCAGATTAGGGGCCTGGCAGCAGCTATGGTAGGTCCGTAATCTGCCAGCACCCTATGTCAAAAAATTCAACACACCAGCAGTGTGTGAGGAGACCTCAAAGTGGCACATGGCAGAGTGTGGCGATGGAGACAGATGCAATGGGAGGCCGTACAGGGACCCATGAGAGACTCTGGAACTGGCAGCAGCATGAGGAGGCGGTATATAGGGGCCCATGGCAGATTAGGGGCCTGGCAGCAGCTATAGGGGGCCCGTAATCTGCCAGCACCCTATGTCAAAAAATTCTACACACCAGCAGTGTGTGAGGAGACCTGAAAGTGGCACATGGCAGAGTGTGGCGATGGAGACAGCAGCAATGGGAGGCCGTACAGGGACCCATGAGAGACTCTGGACTTGGCAGCAGCATGAGGAGGCGGTATATAGTGGCCCATGGCAGATTAGGGACCTGGCAGCAGCTATGGGAGGTCCGTAATCTGCCAGCACCCTATGTCACTCTCCTCGCCAGTACTTCTTCGCCTGGCTGCTGATAAGGCCGATGTCTCCCCCCGTTCCTGACCGCCCTCTGTTAGCTCTTCCTCACTGTACAGTGGGGCTGAGCCCACAGCATGCGATACTTCGCTTGGTGAGGGAACACCAAAGGACAGGGGCAGGTAGAGGACATGTGATTTCAGTGGGCTTGCTCCCGGGCCATGCCAACTAACGGTTGTGTCTGACGTACCCACCGACCGTTGGCTGTAGGTGTCAGAGGTGACCTGGGAAGAGGAAGACGACCGAGCCAACCAATCAATGACGGCAGGGTTGTCGGTGGAGACACGACCGCTGGATGACACCGGGAGCACTGGCCTCTGGCTGCGAATAGTGCTGCCTCGACCCCTTCCTCTGCTGCCACGTCTGCTCGCTCCTAAAAAATTGCCTCCTCTGCCACTCCTCTGCATGTTGTCTGACATACTCTTTAATTCAACGATTATGTGTCCCTGAGTAACAATTCTCTGGCACTCAGTAACAATTCTGTCTGTCCCTGAGTAAAAATTCTGTGGCCCTAAGTAAAGTTTCTGTGGCCTTGAGTAACAATTCTCTGGCACTCAGTAACAATTCTGTCTGTCCCTGAGTAAAAATTCTGTGGCCCTAAGTAAAGTTTCTGTGGCCCTGAGTAACAATTCTCTGGCACTCCGTAACAATTCTGTCTGTCCCTGAGTATGAATTCTGTGGCCCTAACTAGCGTTTCTTTGTCCCTAAGTAACAGTTCTGTGGCCCTGAGTAACAATTCTGTGTCTGTGCGAGTAACAATTCTGTGGCCCTAAGTAACAGTTCTGTGGCCCTCAGTAACAGTTCTGTGTCTGTGCGAGTAACAATTCTGTGTCTGTGCGAGTAACAATTCTGTGGCCCCAAGTAAAGTTTCTGTGGCCCTCAGTAACAGTTCTGTGTCTGTGCGAGTAACAATTCTGTGTCTGTGCGAGTAACAATTCTGTGGCCCTAAGTAAAGTTTCTGTGGCCCTAAGTAACAATTCTCTGGCACTCAGTAACAATTCTGTCTGTCCCTGAGTAACAATTCTCTGGCACTCAGTAACAATTCTGTCTGTCCCTGAGTAAAAATTCTGTGGCCCTAAGTAAAGTTTCTGTGGCCCTGAGTAACAATTCTCTGGCACTCCGTAACAATTCTGTCTGTCCCTGAGTAACAATTCTCTGGCACTCAGTAACAATTCTGTCTGTCCCTGAGTAAAAATTCTGTGGCCCTAAGTAAAGTTTCTGTGGCCCTGAGTAACAATTCTCTGGCACTCCGTAACAATTCTGTCTGTCCCTGAGTATGAATTCTGTGGCCCTAACTAGCGTTTCTTTGTCCCTAAGTAACAGTTCTGTGGCCCTGAGTAACAATTCTGTGTCTGTGCGAGTAACAATTCTGTGACCCTAAGTAACAGTTCTGTGGCCCTCAGTAACAGTTCTGTGTCTGTGTGAGTAACAATTCTGTGTCTGTGCGAGTAACAATTCTGTGGCCCTAAGTAACAGTTCTGTGGCCTTCAGTAACAATTCTGTGTCTGTGCGAGTAACAATTCTGTGGCCCTAAGTAAAGTTTCTGTGGCCCTAAGTAACAATTCTCTGGCACTCAGTAACAATTCTGTCTGTCCCTGAGTAACAATTCTCTGGCACTCAGTAACAATTCTGTCTGTCCCTGAGTAAAAATTCTGTGGCCCTAAGTAAAGTTTCTGGGGCCCTGAGTAACAATTCTCTGGCACTCAGTAACAATTCTGTCTGTCCCTGAGTAACAATTCTCTGGCACTCAGTAACAATTCTGTCTGTCCCTGAGTAAAAATTCTGTGGCCCTAAGTAAAGTTTCTGGGGCCCTGAGTAACAATTCTCTGGCACTCAGTAACAATTCTGTCTGTCCCTGAGTAACAATTCTCTGGCACTCAGTAACAATTCTGTCTGTCCCTGAGTAAAAATTCTGTGGCCCTAATAACGTTTCTGTGGCCCTAAGTAACAATTCTCTGGCACTGAGTAACAATTCTGTCTGTCCCTGAATATGAATTCTGTGGCCCTAACTAGCGTTTCTTTGTCCCTAAATAACGATTCTGTGGCCCTCATTAACAAGTCTGTGTCCCTGAGTAATGGTTCTCTGTCCCTAAGTAACTTTTCTCTGTCCCCAATTATCGTTTCTGTGGCCCTAACTCTGTCCCTGTCCCTAGTACAGAGCGGTCTGCCTCTGTTCAATAACTGCAGGCAAATGAAGAATTCCAAAATGGCCGCTATTTATAGCTCGACCATTACACAGTGCTGTCTGGCTGGCTGCTGATTGGCTGATGCGATCACATGTCATTGAGGAATGCATTATGGGTCAGCGCGCCTTGTCTGCGCGCCTTCCCAGGCATCCCCGCTCCGTCGCCGCACATGTCAGCCGCCATTTTCTGAAAAATTTCGATTCGCGCGTCCGAATTAGGCTATTTTTCGGATTCGGCACGAATCGAAATTTTTCCGATATTCGACTCGAATTCCACTTCGGATACTTCGATTCGCTCATCTCTAGTAGATATATTTTGTCACAAAAGCTATTCTATGAATTTGCGAATAAAAGTGTGAGTTTTCTAGCTAGAGCCCTTCAAGAAAAAAAGTCGAGCATGACAGTCCACAAAATCAGGGGTCTGGATGGTGCTGTTGCCTCATCAAACATCGACATTGCTTCTCATTTCAAGCAGTTTTACAACACCCTATACAACCTCCCCCCTGAACATCCCCCATCTGAAGCCGTTACACCCAGGGCCCCTCTGATATCTGACTTTCTTCATCTTTATAGTCCCACCGCACTTCCTGAGGATACGGCAGAAACCTTAGAACAAAACATTATGTCTGATGAGCTTCAGCGAGCTGTCAAACAACTGAAACCTGGTAAGAGCCTGGATACTGATGGTTTCTCTGCAGCTTACCACAAATAATTTCTTGACATCCTGAGCGACCCTTTCCTCGCTGCCTTAAACACCTTCTTCTCATCCCCCCCACCACAACATCGCCTCTTAGAAGTGCACATCACAGTCATACCCAAAGGGGATAAAGATGCAACTTTGGTATCCAATTATAGGCCCATATCCCTCTTGAACGTAGATTTCAAAATATTTGCAAAAATTCTTGCCAATCGTCTCCTTCCCTTACTCCCCTCCTTGATCAACTTAGATCAAGTGGGTTTCATCCCTGGCAGAGAAGCAAGAGATAATACCACCAAGGCCCTTCACCTCCTCTACTGGCTTCACACATCTAATACCCCTGGGTTCCTCCTCTTTTTGGATGTGGAGAAGGCCTTTGACAGAGTGGCATGGGACTATCTGAAGGCGTCCCTGCAGGCGATCGGTCTGAAAGAACAAATGCTTAACTTCATTATGGCCCTGTATTCTGGCCCAATGGCACAGGTTCGAGTGAATGGCCACCTATTGAACCCCTTCCCCCTCGGGAATGGGACGCGTCCCCTCTCCCTGCTCCTCTTTGTACTATCATTAGAACCACCGTTACACAAAATCCATTTGAATCCTGACATCAAAGGCATTACTGCAACAGCTCAAGAATACAAAATTGCTGCTTATGCAGACGACATCCTACTGTTTTTAGCGGATCCTTAAACCTCCTTGCCCAATCTGCTGAAAGACTTGTCATTCTTTCAATATCTTTTGAATCTCAAAATTAATTATTTTAAGTCCTATGCCCTTAGCATCACTCTCTCCTCTGACATGGTATTGTTTTGCCAATCCCGGTTCCTGTTCCATTGGGAAAAGGAGGCCCTCACTTATCTAGGTATCCAGCTCACTCGTTACCTAAATGACCTATATGCCAAAAACTTTGTCACAGCTCTCAGATCAATTCAGGACGACCTTACGAAGTGGCACCATCCTTGCTTCTCATGGTCCGGGAGGGCTGCCATACTCAAAATGAATGTATTCCCTCGCCTCCTCTATCTTTTTCAAACCCTACCTATTCAACTACCACATGCCTTTTTTTACCTCATGTAGAAGAATGTGCTCATTGTTTCTTTGGAATCACAAGCGTCCATGCATTTTGTATTCACAATTGGTTCTCCCTAGATCTAAGGGAGGGATCAGACTCCCTGACCTACAACGTTACTATTGGGCTTGCCATCTTTCTAGAGTTATTGATTGGCACGTTCATTCGACCACCAAAGCTTGGGTGAATTTAGAGAACTCATTTTCCCCCTTCCCTATAGCATCGATCCCTTGGCTTCTTGCAAAGCACACACCTCAGGCCCTCCTCACACACCCATTGTTGGGATCTACTCTGAAATTCTTCCCTTTGACCTGCAAGTTGGCCTCCATTTCGGATGCTCCTAACCCCTTAACCTCTCTCAGCTTAAATCCCGACTTCCATCCAGGAATGCATAAGACCTTTCTATCCCAACATTGGCCACGTAGCCAGATGAAGGCTGAACACTTTTTCTAAAAGGGCCGATTGAAACCTTACTCTTCATTGGTGGACAGCATGAGAGATCGTACATTCCCCTTCTGGGCTTACCTCCAAATCAGGCACTTTTTGCAAACACATGAACACCGTCATAAATGGACCCGTTCTCTTACCCCCTTTGAATCTATTTGCTCTAAAACCGAACCCCAGAGGCATCTGATTTCATTAGTCTACCTCCTCCTAGTTGGAGGTGGGAATTATGACACACACACCCCCCCCCCTGCAGAGCTTAGAGCAGGGACCTGGAAACAGATTTCTCCTCTTTGGACTCGGATCAAATATTTACATACAAATATTTACATATCAACGCAAGAAAACAGCTACAAACTGGCCTCCCGTTGGTACCGTACCCCTTCTAGAATCCATTACTACAATCCCTCTCTGCCTAACAAGTGTTGGAGATTTGGGGCACCAGATGGGTCTTTCCACCATATCTGGTGGTCATGCCCAAGTATCCAATCCTGCTGGCAGGAGGTTCATCAGATAACTTTGACAGTATCTACATTACCTCTCGATTTCTCTCCAGTCCAATTCCTCCTCCACTATTCCTCCCTCCCCAGACACCTTTATTTTAAATAACTTGCTATGCAATTGTTGTATTTGTAATTGTTTGTTTTCCTAACCATCTCTCTATGTATGGCTTTTGCCCATTGTGATATATTGCATTTTCTCTTTTTTCTATCACACTGTATTACTATGTACTTAGTGTATATTTTATATGCCTTGTAATTTGCTAATAAACATTATGTAAAAAAAAAATAAAACAGAATATAAGACCGGCCATGATACACTTTCACAGCCTGCACTACCTCTTGGCCACCACCGGAGGGAGACTCCACTCCAATCCGGATAGCTAAATACACACAAAGGCAGACACAAATCTTATACACAATCTGGTGCACTAATTAGAGTTGAGGAGCAGCTTAGCAATCACACACCCTTCTAGGATCCCTTCAGCTATCCTACAGAACCCCAGTGTTAATCACTCTTCCACTGTCCACACACCGACACACCACAAACGGTAGCTGGCCACCAGCCAACAGTTTATCCACAGAACGGTCTGTTGGGACACCACACACACACATCACTGTGTGGCAGATCTGTTACCTTTTACAATCTGCACGCAATCTGCCAACATGCAGTGCAATTGCATACAGATTGGCAATGAGCTTGACCGAGCATATAAAAACACTAAAATACAATACAATCTAATCGTCCCCTACACTCCACCAAAACCTCCCTACTCAAAATCACCAATGACCTGCTAACCGCCAAAGCTAATGGCCCCTACTCAGTCCTCTTACTCCTTGATCTCTCCGTGGCCTTCAACACAGTTGACCACCCCCTCCTCCTCGATTAACTACACTCCCTTGGCATCAGAGACTCCGCTCTCTCCTGGCTCTCCTCCTATCTCTCTCAACGCTCCTTCAGCGTTACCTATAACGCTACCACCTCCCCCTCTCTGTTGGGGTCCCCCAAGGCTCTGACCTCGGGCCCTTTCTCTTCTCCATCTACACCTCCTCCCTTGGCAAACTGATACACTCCCACGGCTTCAACTATCACCTCTACGCCGATGACACACAAATTTACCTCTCCACCCCTCGCCTCACCCCTTCATCCTCCGCCCGTATCACTCACCTACTGAATGACATATCAGACTGGATGTCGCTCCATTTCCTAAACCTTTCCAAAAACCGAGCTAATTTTCCCCCCAGCCTGCGACCTCCCCCCCACCCTCTCTATCACAACCCACAACACCACCATCAGTCCCACCCCACAAGCCAAAGTCCTAGGTGTCACTCTAGACTCAAACCTGTCCTTCTAACCCCATGTCCAATCGCTAGCAAGCTCATGCAGGCTCCACCTCTGTAACATCTCCAAAATACATCCATTCCTAACCCCAGACACTACTAAATAACTCGTTCACTCCCTTATTATCTCACGCCTGGACTACTGCAACTCCCAACTCACCGGCCTCCCTCATCACAGACTATCCCCGCTTCAGTCAATCCTGAACTCAGCGGCCAGACTCATCCACCTTACCAACCGCTCTGTATCTGCCACCCCCTCTGTCATTCCCTCCACTATCTCCCGATTGCCCAAGGCATCAAATTCAAACTACTCACACTGACATACAAAGCCATTCATAACGCTGCCCCAAACTACCTCACCGACCTGATACCCAAATACCACCCAACCCGTAATCTTTGCTCCTCACAAGACCTCCTACTTTCTAGCTCCCTGGTCTCCACCTCCCACGCCCAACTGCAGGACTTCCCCCATCCTCTGGAACTCACTACCCCAATCCATCAGACTGCCACCTACAATCCTCACCTTTAGGCGCACCCTGAAAACTCATCTCTTCAGGGAAGCCTACCCCACCCTCACCTAACAGCCGATCTCCTCCACTCCTCCTACCACTCCATCCCCCACAGCCACTTCCTTCTGTACCACTATCCCCTCCCTCCTAGATTGTAAACTCGAAAGAGCAGGGCCCTCATGTATTGTTTTGTTACTGTACTGTCCCCCACTATAATGTACAGCGCTGAGCAAACCTTTTGGTGCTATATAAATACTGTATAATAATAATAATCTCTCCGAAGATAGGAGCCCAAGCTTAAATACCCAGAAATCACTTATTAATTTTAAGATTAATATCCTGAAAGTGGGTGGGGCATAAACTATGTGCAAAGTATAGAAAGTTATAAAAAATACAAGAAGACACACATTGACTATTCACTATAAAATAAAAGGGAATAAAAAACAGAAATAAAACTTTAACCAAGATTTATCCTGCGACTGGAGCAAGTCAGAGAATCTGTCAGGGATCCCCGCAATCCGTCCCTCGATGGTCCCGGCGCAGGCGCACTGCTCCTCCCAGTACACGGGCACTAGGTCCGGGCCGGCCGCGGCGTTCGAGTTCGCGCATGCGCAGTAGAAGCCGCGGCCGCCCGCTGGGCACCAATGGCAGCGCAGGGCGGGATATTTAAAGGTCCCTGAGCTGTCATTTCGTTGCCTTCTGGTCTTACCTGCATTCCTGATCCTGTGAACCTGTATCCTGTAAGTTATTGACCCGGATTGCTCTTGACCTTGCTGATTTCTCCTGCCCAGACCCTTGCTTGCCTGACCTCTCTCCCTGGATGCCCCTCTGTAGATCTGACCTCCTGTTGCTGACCTGGCGTGTGACCCGACGATTCTCTGCCTGCTCCCTTGTACCTTACCGTCCTCTACATTACCGACTCGGCCTGTCTGACTACGCACTTGCTCAGCCATCCATCCATCCCATCAGGGTCACCCGACCTCCTCACATTTGGCTCTCCCTGGTTGGAACCCCTGGCGGACACCCCTACCACTGACAGGTGTGCTCAGTAGAGGCGACCTGGTCTCAGGGTACTACAAGTCCATCCCCACCATCAGGGGCCCTGGTGAACAAGTACCCTGGGGCTTAGATTCCGCGCTCTGGGCACGCCTGACCGGTGGAGTGCTAGTGGTGCCGCTCGGCGGTCCCTCACAGTACCAGAAGGCCATGACTGAGCCTCGAGGAGGACTCACCCCGTTGGACGAGGTGTGCAGGCACCTGTCTACCCTGACGCAAGCTGTAAACACATTACAGGACAGATGTCTGCAGATCGAGAATCGGTTTCAGGCCTGCACCATATCTGTTCCTGTTTCACAGGCCCCGGCTCCTGCACCTCCAGTCGCAGCAGCCCACGAGCCAGCTCCTGGGCCTCCCACATCACTCCCTATGGCGGAACCCCGAGTACCCTTACCCGAGCGCTTCCATGGGGATCGCACACGTTTTCGGTCATTTCGTGACTCTTGTCTGCTCTTTTTTGAACTACAGCCACGGACCTTTTTGACAGAGTCAGTGAAAGTGGGGTTTGTTGTCTCCCTGCTGCAGGGTGAACCCCAAGACTGGGCCCACCGACTAAGGGGAAACAATGACCCTCACCTGGTTTCGGTCGACAGCTTCTTTAACGCTATGGCCATCTTATATGATGACCCACAACGGGCGGCCTCGGCCGAGGCCACGTTATACGCACTCCGACAAGGTCGGCGGACGGCTGAGGAATACGCCTCTGACTTTAGGCGCTGGATGGGTGACACTCGTTGGAACGAGTTCGCCCTTTTACACCAGTTTCGTATGGGCCTATCTGAGGCTCTGAAAGACGAGCTCGCCCGGGTAGAGGTGCCCGAGATATTAGAGGACTTGATTGCACTCACTATTAAAATTGACCGTAGGCTACGGGAGCGCAGATTGGAGAGGTCTGGTCAGGGTCGCGGAAATCCCTGGGGGTCATTTCAGGGATCCGGTCAACATACTAGGCCAAGCATCCAGAACCTGCCGGCTGAAGATGCCCCCGAACCCATGCAGCTAGGTCTGGCTCGGCCTAAACTATCGCCTGAGGAACGCCAGCGCAGACGCTCCCAGAATCTGTGCCTGTACTGCGGCGAAGCTGGTCACATGGTGCGTTCCTGCCCGCAGAAACTGAGTAAGTTCATTTCATCTTCTTTATCTGTTGGCGATATGACCCCGTCCCAGTACTTAGTTGTTCCCCTCTCCTTTCAGCTTTCCGAAAGGACCGTGGAGGTGTCGGCCATAGTTGATTCGGGGGCATGCAGCTGTTTTGTGGATATCAATTTTGCTCACCAGCAGGGTATTCCCCTCCGCCCAAAGGAGAAGGGGTTTCATATCTTTTTAGCTGATGGTTCCCGGATAAAGTCAGGAGTAGTCAACCAGGAGACCCCTTCCATTATGACTTCCATTGCCGGTCAGCACCGGGAACTCCTCCGCCTGGATGCTATTGCATCACCCCTTTTCCCAGTCATTCTGGGGCTCCCTTGGTTGCGGGCCCATAACCCCCAAATTGACTGGGAAACTGGGGTTGTCTCGTTCCCTTCCCCATATTGTCGGGAACTGTGTCGAACTTCGGGCCCGGGGGTCCCCCAGGTTCTTCTGTGCTCTGAAGGGGATGACAGCCTGAAACAAGTGGTTCCTGCAGCCTATCACAAGTTCCTTGACGTGTTCAGTGAACGGGGAGCAGATGCTCTACCCCCCCACCGCCCATATGACTGTCCGATTGATCTGTTGCCCGGTTCTGAAATCCCGTTCGGACGAATTTTTCCCCTTTCTGAGCTGGAATTAGGGGCCCTGAAGGACTATATTGAGGATAGCCTCCGTAAGGGATTCATCCGTCCCTCCACTTCCCCAGCAGGTGCAGGGATCTTCTTTGTAGAAAAGAAGGACAAGGCTTTGAGGCCATGCATTGACTATCGGGAGCTGAATAGGGTCACCATTAAAAATCGTTACCCATTACCTCTGGTACCTGAATTGTTCCAGAGCTTAAAGGCTGCGGTAGTATTTACCAAGTTAGACTTAAGGGGAGCCTACAATTTGGTTCGCATAAGGGAGGGGGATGAGTGGAAGACGGCCTTCCGCACCCGATTCGGCCATTTTGAATACCTGGTCATGCCTTTCGGGTTATGCAATGCGCCAGCCACCTTCCAGCACTTTGTAAACAACATCTTTGGGACTTCCTGGACATCTTTGTCATCGTCTACTTAGACGACATTTTGATTTTCTCATCCTCCCTGGGGGAGCACAGGGTACATGTAACAAAGGTGTTGGGGCGGTTGCGGCAGCACGGGTTGTACGCTAAAGCAGAGAAATGCTGCTTTGAACAGACTAGCGTTACATTCCTGGGTCTGATTATCTCCACCACGGGGGTCGCAATGGACCCTCAGAAGGTCTCAGCGATCCTAGATTGGCCTGAACCCACGGACAGGAAAAGTGTCCAACGTTTTATTGGGTTCGCAAATTTCTACCGGAAGTTCATCAAGAACTTCTCGGGTCCGGTCTCCCCTATCACTCAATTAACTAAGCTTGGGACGCGATTCAGATGGACGCCCGAGGCACAGGAAGCCTTTGAGGCACTAAAAAGGTTATTTACCTCGGCACCCATTCTGGGTCATCCCGACGCCTCCCTGCCCTACATCTTAGAAGTAGATGCATCTGAAAACGCGGTTGGCTCCATCCTTTCCCAGCGGAAGGGCGCCAAGGAATTACTTCACCCAGTAGCATTCTTTTCACGGAAACTTACCCCGGCGGAGAGGAACTACGACATTGGGGATCGCGAGCTACTGGCTATCAAAACCGCTTTAGAGGAATGGAGGTACCTGCTGGAAGGTGCCTCCCATCCCATCCTGATATTCACGGACCACAAGAACCTGGAATATCTGAGGACGGCCAAACGTCTACGCCCACGACAAGCAAGATGGGCATTGTTTTTCTCGAGGTTCCAGTTCCACATCACATACAGGCCCGGCTCGAAAAACACGAAGCCTGACGCATTGTCGCGCATGTATGAGGACACCAAGGAGATTCCAGTGCCCGACACTATTCTTCCGGCAGGGAATTTCTTGGCCCTTTAGACAAACCTTCGCTCCGAGATCCTGAGGGCGTCCACAGCAATGTCTACCTCCGATGGGGCCCCCCTCCAGAACAAGGAGGGACTCCTATGGAGGGAGGACCGGATTGTGGTGCCAGAGGATGCCCGAACCTTAGTCTTGGGACATTGCCATGATCACCCACTGGCAGGACATTTTGGACCGGTCAAGACCCTGGAACTTCTCCGGCGTTCCTTCTGGTGGCCGGACATGGCCAAGGATTGTAAGATCTACGTGGGCTCCTGTGCCATCTGCCAGCGGAACAAGCCTTCAAGGAACAAGGCATGGGGCCTGCTACGTCCATTGCCCATCCCTGAACGGCCCTGGCAGAGAATCTCCATGGACTTCATAGTCGAGCTCCCTCCTTCGCTGGACCACACAGCAATTCTCGTGGTTGTGGACCGCTTATCCAAGATGGCCCATTTCATCCCTTTACGGAAGACTCCATCTGCAGCCGAGACGGCACAAGTCTTTATTCGAGAGATCGTTAGACTGCATGGGGTTCCCGAAGACATCGTCTCGGACCGAGGGGTGCAGTTTACCTCGCGGTTTTGGAGGGCGCTGTGCAAAGCCCTGGATATCAAGCTGTCTCTTTCCTCGGCATTTCACCCTCAGACCAATGGCCAGACCGAGAGGACCAATCAGACCCTGGAGCAATACCTGCGATGCTACACATCATATTCTCAGGACGACTGGGCGCCACTCCTCCCTTTGGCAGAATTCGCGTACAACAACGCTTGCCATTCAGCAACTGGGCAGTCCCCGTTCTTCGCCAACTATGGGTTTCATCCGGTCTTCCTCCCGGACTTGGTCCCGGAATGCCCGATTCCAGCGACGCAGGATGCACTGACCTTCTTCACCTCCAACAATAAGAAATTACAGGAAGCCATCCGTCAAGCCCAAGAAGACTACAAGAAGGCTTTCAATAGGAAGCGAAGAGGGAACCTGGTGTTGCAGCCCGGAGAGAAGGTTTGGCTGGCTACGTCAAACTTGAGGATGCTTTGCCCGTCGAAGAAGTTGGGACCTAAATTCATAGGCCCTTTTTGCATCAAACGGATGGTCAATGAGGTGGCCTATGAACTTGTTCTCCCTGACACACTCAAGATCCACCCTGTCTTCCACGTGTCCCTGTTGAAACCGGTAGTCCCCGATGCCTTCCCGGAACGGGAATCCAGGCCCCCGGAGGCCGTAACGGTTGAAGAGGAAGAGGAATTCGAGGTGGAGGCAATCTTGAAGTGCCGTCGAAGGGGGGGCCAGACCCAATTTCTCATCAAGTGGAAGGGCTACGGCCCTGAGGACAATTCGTGGGAACCAGCCCATAATGTCCATGCACCTAGGCTTGTCCGGAGGTTTCTTTGTGATCACCCGTGGTGGAGAGATCGGGTGGGCATCCGGAGGTTGCCCGTAGGGGGGGGGCAATGTCAGGGATCCCCGCGATCCGTCCCTCGATGGTCCCGGCGCAGGCGCACTGCTCCTCCCAGTACACGGGCACTAGGTCCGGGCCGGCCGCGGCGTTCGAGTTCGCGCATGCGCAGTAGAAGCCGCGGCCGCCCGCTGGGCACCAATGGCAGCGCAGGGCGGGATATTTAAAGGTCCCTGAGCTGTCATTTCGTTGCCTTCTGGTCTTACCTGCATTCCTGATCCTGTGAACCTGTATCCTGTAAGTTATTGACCCGGATTGCTCTTGACCTTGCTGATTTCTCCTGCCCAGACCCTTGCTTGCCTGACCTCTCTCCCTGGATGCCCCTCTGTAGATCTGACCTCCTGTTGCTGACCTGGCGTGTGACCCGACGATTCTCTGCCTGCTCCCTTGTACCTTACCGTCCTCTACATTACCGACTCGGCCTGTCTGACTACGCACTTGCTCAGCCATCCATCCATCCATCCCATCAGGGTCACCCGACCTCCTCACATTTGGCTCTCCCTGGTTGGAACCCCTGGCGGACACCCCTACCACTGACAGGTGTGCTCAGTAGAGGCGACCTGGTCTCAGGGTACTACAAGTCCATCCCCACCATCAGGGGCCCTGGTGAACAAGTACCCTGGGGCTTAGATTCCGCGCTCTGGGCACGCCTGACCGGTGGAGTGCTAGTGGTCCCTCACAGAATCCGTAATCCGTTAGTCGATTGAACCAGCTCCATATGAATTACAATGTCCAGATCCTCAATTTATGGGGCTATGTATTATTATTATTATACAGTATTTCTATAGCGCCAAAAGGTTTGCTCAGTGCTGTACATTATAGTGGGAGACAGTACATGAGACAGTACAGTAACAAAACAATACACGAGGGGTTCAACAGCCCTGCTCTTTCGAGCTTACAATCTAGGAGGGAGGGGATAGTGGTACAGGAGGAAGTGGCTGTGGGGGATGGAGTGGTAGGAGGAATGGAGGAGATCGGCAGTTAGGTTATGGATGAGGGCTGGACATTAGTACTTAGCCAATCGACTCTGGGGGGTGTTCCTGTACCCGCCCACAGGCTGTTCTGGGTGATGAACTGCCCAAAATCAATTGGACCAAGACCGGTTTGAATCAACAAATCGGGGATTGAATTTCCGATACCAGTGCATCAGTCTGATCCCGACAGTACCAATCACTGCTCTGCTATCACACTCCAGCGCCACATAGCCAGTTCCTGCATTTTCCTGGCATTCTACATAGGCCACAAATATAGTTTTATATGCCGATGTAGCCTACAGAGTGCCCCATCAGAAGAAAGTATTTTCATCTCTCTGCAACTAATATTTTAGCTTTTATGAGAGATGAAACATACTTTTTTGATGTATGTATATACTTTTAGAGCTCCCTAGACAGCTCCGAGCCCCCTTGGTGTCATGAAGCCGAAACGTCTGCGTTTCTCTTTTAAGCTTCAGGAAGATGGCAAAGTCTGATTACATATAGGTGAGAAAATCTTATTAGCACCCAGGTGCGACTTCCAGATGAAGCTAGGTCCTTTCAGATGCTAATTGATGACCATCTGTCTCCGAATACCTTATTTCTTTAATGACAAGGAATTAACTAAATTTACGATTACATATTGCTACAGGTCACATTTCAGCTACTCAAATCTTTACATTTATGTCACACCTCCCTTTACATGTTCCATCTCCTCTCCCATTATCAATGCCTCCTTTCCACATTTCATCTCCTCTCATGGATGACAACTTTTCAGGCAGGTCTGCGGCTGTGACACCAGCTAGAAAGAAGTCTCTATTCAGTGAGAAAACAACATCCCAAGCTGATGCAGGCCTTCCAATACTGAGTTACTGCTGATTTAGGGGATGTATTCAGCAGTAAAACGTAAGCCCAGCTGGCCACTTGTGTTCTATGTGGTTCTGCCAAATGGGATTCCATCAGGTGAAGATCAGAAATCCCTGTTCCATGTTTTCTCTTTCCAGCTATTACTCCTCTCCATAGACTAATCACACAATACAACTGCCAGAGATCTGAACTTACAAAGTGCTGAGTGTGCGGTCATATTCCTACCACTTCTTCCGGGGGACTGACATTCCTCTGATTGGGGTTCACAATAATCACTCTGAGTGCACACATCTCTTTTTGGTGTAAAGTTTGTAAAGAAAACTTCTTCTCCCTGGAAATATTACAACGTTGGCACCAAAGTGTAACTATGGGCAACATCAATAATGACATTAATAATGAAATCTGTCATTAGCAGAGCAGGTTTTGTTTTTCCGAGTCTCCTATTATTTTATGTTTTGTTGTCCCTCCAAGTAGATATTTTTTGTCTACTTCCTGTAGAAGGCCAAGTCTTTTGGGAAAAATGGCAGTTGGAGGAGTTGGGACAAATCCTATAACACTGCTGGGGGTGCTCACAACTGTCAGTTGTCATTCATATGGGGGTTGGACCTTATAGAGAACCTGTTGCTGTAACTGCTGTAGAAGCGTTAGCTGAAGTTGGGCTTTACTTGTTGTGTGTCTTACTTATAATCTATCTAAGACTTCCCTGTACAGGGTGACAACGCTGCTGTGTAATGTTCCTGCAGAATGATCAGAGTTGTCACCCTGTTACAGAAGGTGGGAAAATAACAGATCTACAGACAGGACCAACAGCTGATACAACTATGTTGCAGAGGGAACTCTGGGAATGCTAATGACAGATTGCATTACACATTCAGTTAGCAGACTTCCTGCTGTTGGTCTGATGTTTGAATTGTGTTTTGATATTTACTGGCACCGACAAGGGGAGTCTCACTTCACTAACAATAGTAGAGCCAATCACAGGCCAGTAACATTTCATAGTGTCTAAATATAATTGCAGAATGTTTAATCCCCATTGGTCCAATGGATTCCTAGTCCTTCCAGATGCATTGCTTCTTGTGTGGAAGGAGCGCCCTAAAATGGCTTCCCTTCAATTCCACCCATAGCTGTACTTTAGGTGATGTTGCCCCTCCCCCATATCTGTAAGGGAAAGCCTCAATTTCTCCCAATACTCCCCTGGCCTTCCAGTGAGAAGAAACATTTTCTCTGGAGTGGAGATGTTTTATGCAGTGAGCCCTTCATAGACGGGATGGGGAATCTAAGTAATCTAAGATAAGTAAGATGAACCGGTGTACTGGAGTCATGGAACAGATTATTATTATTATACAGGATTTATATGGCGCCAACAGTTTGCTTAGAGCTTTACAATATAACGGGAGACAATACAGCAACAATACAGTTCAATACAAGAGGGATTTGAGGGCCCTGCTCCTTGGAGCTTACAATCTAGGAGGGAATAGATAACTAGATAACCAATGACACCATTGATGGTATAGCAGAGCTGACAGCAGAAGTGGCTCCATCACCTATTGTGGTGTCACAGAACTGCATGGCGGCTGACTATCTCTCGGAAGATCAAGGTGGAGTCTACAATCTGGTGTCAGAGAGTGTTGTCCATTTATTTTAGATCATGAGGATCTCAGAAGGAGATATCTACACAAGGTAAAGGAGTTCCAACAGTCACCTGGGTGGGGGGAAGTGGGATCCATTTTCTTGGATGGGTTTAGTTGGAACTTGGTTGAGTAATATTGTGGCTTTGCTTTTTTATGCACATGATTACATTTACATTTTAGAACACAAGATTACTTGAAACCCGCAAACATGTTTTATTTTCTGAAGCAGAGACCCTGGAGAATATAATGGTGGTAGTTGACATTTTCTATGTCATAGGATATTAGCTCAGCTGTTTATCAAATTTATTTTAGGTACTTATAAAGCGCCGTCAATTTACGCAGCGCTTTACATGTATATTGTACATTCACATCAGTCCCTAACCCTCAAGGGGTGTACAATCTAAGGTCCCTAACTCACATTCATACATACACATACTAGGGACAATTTAGACAGGAGCCAATTCACCTACCAGCATGTCTTTGTAGTGTGGGAAGAAACTGGAGTACCTGGAGGAAACCCACACAGGCACAGGGAGAACATGCAAACTCCAGGCAGGTGGTGCCGTGGTTGGGATTTGAACCAACAACCCGAGTACTGCCAGGCGGAAGTGCTAACCATTTAGCCACTGTGCTGCCCACAGTGTGCATTATGAAATGCACATTTTCTGTAAAAAATCCCACTAAAGTTCATTTTAATGCTCAAAAAACACAATATATGAACCAGTTTGTTTGGTGAAATATAACATATTGAGTTGGCATCAAGTATATAGATACCAAAAATGCCAAACTTTAAAAATTGTGCGTATTTGTGAAATGGTGACAAACTTCAGTACCACAAATTGTCCATAGGTGACGCTTTAAAAGCCTTTACAGGTCATCAGTTTATATAGTGAACCATGAATGATGGCCCTAGAGTTATTCCTCTCCCTCTGGTGTGTGCAGAGATATGTACAATGTGTAGTGTGATTGATGTTTTCCTACATAACCGCACCCAACCCTTGCAATTGCTCATGTATACGGGAACTGGGGGCTTTAAAATGTGTTTTGTGTGTTTTTTCATTTACAGTGTGTTACTTTACACTTTTCTTTCTCTGAACTTTATTATTGCCATATAGGGGGTTAATAGCCTCGCATGTGATAACTTATTGCTGGTCACAGATCCTCTTTAAAGAAACACAAGAGGTCTATCAGACCCCTAATGTCACCTCTGGTCCCCAAAAAAGATGGTCAAGCACAGGTCATGTTTGATCAGCTCCTTGAAGACACGAATGTACATCTGCCAAATCTGTATCTGAGTAGACCATAGAAGCAGCATTAGAAAGAAATGTGAGCATGGCTTCAGTCAGGCGATGGTCCTGGTGGTCATGGTCTTGTTCTCCTTTAGGTCCTCTCACCTTGTAGATGGTGACATGGACTTGTTGTGTGGGGATGAGCAGGAGGGGCTCGGGGTTCTCTTGTACCCAATCAGCTTGTTATGGATAAAAGATGAAAGTGTCTTCTGGGAAGTTACAGGGATTTGGAGGTTTAGAGGGTTACATAAGTGGGCGGGGCTGGTATTAATGAGGGGTGTGTCATATGTTAATCAGTTTCTTAGCATAGATGATATAAACGGTATAAATAGATCCTTGAAATGTAAACAATCTATCTCTTTCCTTCTGTTGTTAAAGTGTCACATATATATGATGAATAAAGTTGGATGATATTTTCACCACACAATACAGTGGTCTGGGTTATTCTACAACACATCCCCCCAAAAATGTCCTCTTCCAGATATAGGGGTCTGGGGGAATGGGACACAAGCTGACGGTATCTGTTAGGCCCCTTGTATATGGGATGTGGGTTGACTCCTTTTTGCAAAGTAGACCCCACAAGGTATTTGCAGAGAGGCATGTTGAGTGCATGGAAGATTTTATTTTTTGCCAAAAATGTTATAGAAAATTACAAAAAACATTTTTTTTTTTTTTACACAAAGTTGTCAGAGACGAGATATTTCTCACACAAGCCATGGATATATGTGGAATTACACCCCGAACACACATTCTGCTACTTCTCCTGGGGATACCACATGTGAGAGCATTTTTGGAAGCCTAGTCACGTACAGGGGTCCAAAATTTAATAACCACCTTCAGGCTTTCAAAGGTCATATTTCGCTTCCTTACTACCTATCCCAGTTTCAGAGGTCCTGAATTGCCAGGAAAATGCAAACACCTCCCAAATGACCCTTATTTAGAAAGTATACACCCCAAAGTATTTGATCAAAGGCACGGTATTTTGCAGATCTAATTTTTATCACAAGGTTTTGAAAAATGCAAAAATTTAATAAAATATCCATGAGGTGGCCTGCCTGGGTTATATAAAAACATAAATCACCAGCGCCAAAAAATTTAATATAATTCCAAATTAAATGCTACTGTACATAAGTGTAAACCTACACCAAAAAATTTATATAACAACACAAACAGTGCAAAATAATTTGTTAAAGTGCTAGTTCAATATGAAAAAATTATAAATAAATAATATAAAAGTCCCACTCCAACATTCGTGAAGAAAAATATAATAAATATAAAAATAAATTAAAAAATGTTTAAAAAAAACTTCATAAAATATTCAGAAAGTCCTTTTTCCAAAGAAATGTGCTTCCACCAAGAATTTGTGCTCAAACCAATTTATACCGCACTCACCAGATTATGGTGATAAAAACGCCTTTTAGGTATTTTTGGGATCCTAGACCATTATAATATGCCTCCAGATCTCCACTCCACCACAGGAAAGCTTTCCTTCAATCTCCAAGACCACCAAATTCCACTTCCCAGAGACTCTCCATGCAATGTAGGAGAGACAAAATAACCTGGTGTAATACTGCAACACCCGGCTATATCACTCATCAAATACCAGGCCACTCACATCTTCAAAGATAAAAACCAGCATTTTAATTGTACAAATGGAATCCACAATCGTCACAAACTCCAGGGTAGTTTTCAGAGATCCCACAGTCAGCAGCAGAGGACAGCATGAGAAATCTCCCACACAGAAGATGGCCCCCTGGAACGCAGCACACCGGCGTGCGTTCCACTCACCGGAAGTGACATAGTACGTAGGACAGCGGAACCGGAAGTGCGTCAATGCGTTTCGCCCCTCCCACGGGTGTTATCACAGACAGCACACATCCAGCACAGTGCCGTTTATATACAGATACTCCTCGCTTAACGACCTACCTGTTTAGCGACCGCTCGCACTTACGACCATCTCTTCACCATTACGACCGCTCACACTTACGACCATCTCACCGACGGTACGTGCTAAAACGTGGTTACGCGCTAAACGTGGTAGCGGACGTGGTAGCGGTGGTAGCGGCCCTGCGTCTCAAAGTCATTCATGGCTGAAATTGTACACTATTCTGAGGTCCGGTACTGCTGGTTTCCTGGTCAGTATTCAGTACTGTAAATTACTGTATTTTTTTGCGTTGCAAAGAAAAAAACTTTATAAACAGCTATACTGTACAGTACTGTACTGTATACAGTCCAGGATCTCTCTCAGGCCCACACAATACAGCACAGTAGTGTGACAATACTGTATACAGTACAGATATAGTACATTACAGTATGTACAGTACAGTGTAACTATTTATAAAGCTTTTTCTTCAAGCATACAAGTTGTGTGTGATCTGGGTGCCTTATTCTGTATTGTACTTTACCCCAGATGTCTCCAAAAAGGAAAAGCAAGGTTGCACCAGAAAATGCCAAGAAACAAAGGAAGGCTATTGATCTTGAGAAGAAAATAAAGATCATAAAGGATTATGAAGGTGGCAAAAAAGTCCATGAGATAGCACATGACTTGCATCTGGCACATTCAACCATTTCAACAATCCTTATGGATAAAGATAGAGTAAAAGAGGCAGTGAAAGCATCAACAGGCTTTAAAGCCATAATAACTAGACAGCGGAAAGGCCTAATTCATGATATGGAGAAGTTACTGGCTATCTGGTTTGATGACCAGATTCAAAAAAGAATGCCATTGAACCTTTCAATAATTCAAGCCAAGGCACTCAATATCTTTGAGACTTTGCAAGCACGCAGCGGTTCAACCGAAACCTTTACAGCAAGTAACGGATGGTTTCAACGGTTTTCTCGAAGATTCAAGCTGCATAATCGGAGTGTCAGTGGTGAGGCAGCAAGTGCAGATGTAAAAGCAGCAGAAAAATTTATTGACCAATTTGATAAAATCATAGAGCAAGGTGGCTACTGTCCAGAACAGATCTTCAATGTGGATGAAACTGGACTTTTTTGGAAGAAAATGCCTGAAAGATCCTATATACACAAAGAAGCTAAGACAATGCCTGGCTTTAAGGCATTTAAGGACAGGGTCACATTGTTGTTGGGAGGAAATGTTACCGGGTTTAAGTTGAAGCCTTTGCTTATCTATCGCTCTGAAAACCCACGTGCATTGAGCAGAGTTAGAAAGAACACACTGCCTGTTTACTACCGAGCAAATAACAAGGCATGGATGACTCAAGCTTTATTTGAGGATTGGTTCACCCACTGCTTCATACCCTCAGTGAAGCATTATTGTCAAGAAAAGGGCATTCCTTTTAAAATTATCCTCCTGCTTGATAATGCTCCAGGCCATCCCCAGTATCTTGATGACCTAAACCCAGATGTAAAGATAGTATATCTACCTAAAAACACAACTTCAATCCTTCAGCCAATGGACCAGGGGGCCATAGCCACATTTAAAGCATACTATTTACGCACAACTTTTTCCAAAGCTGTAGCAGCAACAGAAAATGATGAAGTAACTCTCCGTGATTTCTGGAGATCTTACAACATTTTAGACTGCATAAACAACATTGAATCCGCTTGGAAGGGAGTGACAGAAAAGTGTATGCAAGGCATATGGAAAAAATGCCTAAAATGTTTTGTGAGCAATGTTACAGTTTTTGAGAAAGATGAACATGTTGATGCCATAAATAAAACAACTATGGAACTTGCTAAAGTGCTTAATTTAGAAGTTGAGGTGGAAGATATTGAGGAATTAGTGCAATACAGGGAGGGAGAGCTAACTACCGAAGATTTAATAGAGTTGGAAGCACAGCAGAACCTGGCGGAGGAGGAAGAAGAAAATGAAAACATGGAAGAAGTGCCAAAGAAGTTTACTGTGAAGGGATTAGCTGGTGTGTTCTCAAAAGTGAATGCAGCTATGTTCCAACTAGAGAGTATGGATCCGAATGTTGAACGATTCACAAAGGTGGAAAGACAAATAAGTCAAGTTTTACAGTGCTATCGTGAAATATATGAAGAAAAAAAGAAAATGACAAAGCAGACCACTCTAAGTGGATACTTTTGGAAAGTTACACCAAGCACTACCAATGCTTCAATTTCTACTCCATCGTCTCCCTTACCTGGGCCTTCAGCAGCTCCTGATAATAGCTCTGATGATGACGATTTTGAAGGATTCGTTGACTAAAATGATAGCCTGAATTTTTTTTTTTTGTTTGTTTTGTTTTTTTTGTTTACTGTGGAAGTTTTCAGTTTGATATTTCTTGTTATTTTACTTATTCAGAATACTGTATTGTATTGTCAAATACTATGCATATACTGTATTGTACTACTGTACTGTAATACATTCCAGTACTGTGTGTAAATTACACAACCTATGCAAATTAAAACAAGTGGAAGTTTTCGGTTTGATCTTTCTTGTTATTTTACTTATTCAGAATACTGTATTGTCAAATACTATGCATATATTGTACTACTGTATACAGTACATGCAGTTCCTCACTTAACGACCAATTCGCTTAACGACCAAGTCGTTGAAACGGAACTCGGTCGTTAAGCGAGGAGTACCTGTATTAAATACAGGATCCTCCCCTTTTATCTGATAGGTCATATACAAAATAGGAAAATCTTTACAGCTGTCATCCTCTACTATCGTGGGGTCTCTTTACATTGCGCCTTAGTAAGTATTGCATACATTTCAAGGGCACTCATTTTCTAACACCAAAAACCTTGCAATTACCAGAACCACCAACCTGCCAGTTTTAACTCTATCCTTTTACAATAAAAAAAATCTAAAAAGCTAAAATTAAACAATAATTTAAAAAAATCATTTAAATCAAAATACAAAAACAAAAATATATAAAAATAAAAATAATAAAAATAAAAAATATGCATTAAAAATAAATACAAATATAAAAATTTAAAATACATAAAAATAAAATAAATAAATATATATTATACTTATATTAAACTAAGAATAAAATGAGGTAAAATAAAATATGCACTCCGATATAGCTTTTACCAATTAGACAAGAAACAGTTTATATCAATGTCTACATTTAACCCTTTGGGTGTTAATGTACCCATTTGGTATATCCATTTAGTTTCATTCTGGGAAACACATTTCACCGTATCACCCCCTCTCCAAGGCATTTCTATTTTTTAAATATCTGGTGGTTGACAGTGGGGCAAAAAAGTATTTAGTCAGCACCAATTGTGCAAGTTCTCCCACTTAAAAAGATGAGAGAGGCCTGTAATTGGCACCATAGGTAGTGTAATGAACTGCCTGGCAGTACCTCTAGCAATCCACAGAATAGGGTTCCCCAGAGCACGGAGTCTAAGTCCCAGTCTGCTTGTTCACCAGGGCCCCTGATGGTGGGGATGGACTTGGAGCAGACCGAGACCAGGTCGCGGCCCCTGAGTACACCCACCCGTGGTAGAGGGATCCGCCAGAGGTGTCTGCACACTGAGAGCCTGATGTGAAGAAGTGGATGGGCCTAAGGAGGATGGATGGATGGATGAGCAGAAGCGTGGTCAGACAGGCCGAGTCGGTAACTGTGGGGGCAGCGCAGTACAAGGCCGCAGGCAGAGAATGGTCGGGTCACACGCTGGGTCAGCAACAAGAGGTCAGAGCAAGTTAGGGGCATCCAAGAGAGAGGTCAGGCAAGCCAGGGGTCAGAGCAGGAGAGTACAGCACGGTCAGGGACAATCCGGGTCAGCAACGATCAAATACCAACGAATACAGGAGCAGGAACACTGGATAGACCAAACGGCAACCAGTGTCAGCGCAGAGCAGATTTAAATACCACGCCCTGCGCTGTCATTGGTGCCAGGTGCGCACCCGCAGCCCCGAGTGTTCATGTGCGAGTTCCGTCTCCGCCACAGCCGGCCAGGACCTAGTGCCCGCACACCAGGGCAAGCCGGCACACTGTGTCTGCGCCGAGCCACATGCCACGGCGGCTCCTGACAGGTAGACCTCAACTATGAGAGACAAAATGAGAAAACAAATCCAGACAATCACATTGGCTGATCTGGAAGGAATTTATTTGCAAATTATGGTGGAAAATAAGTATTTGGTCACCTACAAACAAGCAAGATTTCTGGCTCTCACAGACCTTTACCTTCTTCTTTAAGAGGCTCCTCTGTCCTGCACTCATTACCTGTATCAATGGCACCTGTTTGAACTTGTTATCAGTATAAAAGACACCTGTCCACAACCTCAAACAGTCACACTCCAAACTCCACTATGGTGAAGACCAAAGAGCTGTCGAAGGACACAAGAAACAAAATTGTAGACCTGCACCAGGCTGGGAAGACTGAATCTGCAATAGGCAAGCAGCTTGGTGTGAACAAATCAACTGTGGGAGCAATAATTAGAAAATGGAAGACATACAAGACCACTGATAATCTCCCTCAATCTGGGGCTCAATGCAAGATCTCACCCCGTGGGGTCAAAATGATCACAAGAACGGTGAGCAAAAATCCCAGGACCACACGGGGGGACCTAGTGAATGACCTGCAGAGAGCTGGGACCAATGTAACAAAGGCTACCATCAGTAACACACTACGCCGCCAGGGACTCAGATCCTGCAGTGCCAGACGTGTCCCCCTGCTTAAGCCAGTACATGTCCGGGCCCATCTGAAGTTTGCTAGAGAGCATTTGGATGATCCAGAAGAGGACTGGGAGAATGTCATATGGTCAGATGAAACCAAAATAGAACTTTTTGGTAGAAACACAACTTGTCGTGTTTGGAGGAGAGAAAATGCTGAGTTGCATCCAAAGAACACCATACCTACTGTGAAACATGGGGGTGGCAACATCATGCTTTGGGGCTGTTTCTCCACAAAGGGACCAGGACGACTGATCCATGTACAGGACAGAATGAATGGGGCCATGGATTTTGAGTGCAAACCTCCTTCCATCAGCAAGGGCATTGAAGATAAAACGTGGCTGGGTCTTCCAACATGACAATGATCCCAAACATACCGCCCGGGCAACGAAGGAGTGGCTTCGTAAGAAGCATTTCAAGGTCCTGGAGTGGCCTAGCCAGTCTCCAGATCTCAACCCCATAGAAAACCTTTGGAGGGAGTTGAAAGTCCGTGTTGCCCAGCGACAGCCCCAAAACATCACTGCTCTAGAGGAGATCTGCATGGAGGATGGGCCAACATACCAGCAACAGTGTGTGCCAACCTTGTGAAGACTTCCAGGAAACGTTTGACCTCTGTCATTGCCAACAAAGGATATATAACAAAGTATTGAGAGGAACTTTTCATATTCACCAAATACTTATTTTCCACCATAATTTGCAAATAAATTCTTTCCAAATCAGCCAATGTGATTGTCTGGATTTGTTTTCTCCTTTTGTCTCTCATAGTTGAGGTCTACCTATGATGCCAATTACAGGCCTCTCTCATCTTTGTAAGTGGGAGAACTTGCACAATTGGTGGCTGACTAAATACTTTTTTGCCCCACTGTAGGTAATATTTTATTCTAAATAATTAAGGCGGTGTCCTCTCCCTTAAAATAAATATTGCAGTGCCTCCAGCTGTTAAAATACGGCAAATATTTAAGAAACCAATAATTTGGACACCTTAATAATTTGATCACCACTTAATAATATACCTTGAGTTCTTTCACCAATATGATTTTGTGCCATATACACAAAATTTGCCTTTTTGATAAATACATTTATGTACAAATAATTATATATATCTTAATACAAACGCAAAATACTGGTGATGAATATACTCGTACACACAATGAAAGATATAATACGCTAATATCTATGTTATCATACAAAATATGATTATCAGATAAGGGAAAACAACATTTTGAGAGGTTAGTTGCAACCTATAGTGCTTCAGATATTATTTCCGATTTCCCGCGGCCGTAGGGAAATAAGAAAGTATCTCTGATAACACTGTTCAATAAATTTTTATTTTTTGCCAGTTTTGGAAACAAAAGGATCCATTTCTTAATGAATTTCACATTCTGAGTTCAAATATAACAATGAAATTTGTCAATTGGCTCTAGTTTTTCTGTAAACGGAAAGTTTTCTACTATAGGCGTAATGACTACATAATGCACAATAATTATATAGATAGATGTCTTTCCACAAATATAAAGCAAGTGATATTGACTACATAACAAAGCCTAAATGGCATAATATATTGCATAGGATTACCAAGAAAAATTATAGCCATAAGCTAAGTTGAATCATTTTAATACTTAGGATTCTCACTAGTTTTGTCTTCATTTTGTGTCGGTTTTGCTTCTCTTGGCTTTTCTCTTGTATTCGAGGAAAGGGCTATCTCTTACAACTGCACGTGACTACACGCTTCAGGTTCTTCCTCACTTGACTCAACCACGAAGGATTCTGGTGCTTTAGGAATTGGTAGCCCCTCTCCATGAGGAACTGGACGTATTGCCGATGGAATATTTGGATAGTGCACAGATAACTTTTTCTTCTTATTTAGCCCTTTTACAATTGGAGGCACCATACAAAAGTAACAATTACTAACATGATCTGTTGGCTCTCTCCAAATCATTGGCACAGCGAAAGGCATAGATGCCTTTTTTCCATTCAACCATTGCTCCAGTGCCGTCCCACAAGAATTGCAGCATATATGTGGTGCCCAGCTCTTGTCCTGGTCTCCTATCTTGCAGCCAAAATACAAGTTGTAGGCTTTCTTAATCATTCCTGTTATCCTCCTTTTTTGTGAGATAAAAGTTATTTCACCGCAGATATAGCAGAAATTATCTGCTTTATTCACACAAGTTCGAGGCATTACTGAGTAGCCTATATAAGCAGAAAACGAAATGTAAAGACGAACTCCAATCAGCTACAGATACTGCAGCTTTTATGCAGTGAAGTGATGCAATTAAAGGCTAATATTGCATCATCTCAGTATACATGACATTTTCTATTGGTCACCAGTATCAATTGCGCAATATGCAGCTGAAGTTGCATCATAATTTTGAATGGCTTACGTCATTAGATGGGTGAATATATCATGGAAACTAGAGCCAATCAACATTTTTTAGGGTCATTTTCGTTTTCAGCACCCCAAAATTATGTAAGATTAGCTAATTTTATGCTCAAAACTTTTTACCTGTTGAACAGTGTAATTAGCACCACAACAACACTACAAATCACTTAGTATGCAGTATATAACCTCAATACCAATACTCAAACAGTTACATTCATTTTTGTTTAGAGAGCCTTAATACATTCCTACCCCTACAATAAAATGTTGTAAATCTTAATAAGTTTCAAATATCAAAGAAATTGCAGTATTTTAGCACAGTCTCACCACTCCCAGAATCTTGATTTTGAGGCCTCCCAGTGGGATGCAGTTGGGAAAATAAAATGTTCTGGGCAGTCAGGCACCAGAATTTAAATGAGCATTAGCGTCTCTGGTGTAAATCTTTTTCCTTCAAATGGTCCTCAAAACAAAATGGCAGCTGGAAATTCTCCTCAAAATGGCCGCAGGTAGCAAGTATGTATAGTGCAGTATATAGTAGCAACAGGGTAGATAAGAAGTAGTTTAGAAGTTGTAGCAGAAGTTTTTAGCAGATCAGAAGTTGTTGGAAGTTCAGAAGTTTTCAGAAGTAGTTTTGAAATTTTTAAGAAGTAGTATTTTAGAAGTCTTGAAGATTGTTCTCAATTTGAAGTGTTTGGCATTTTATACCATACTAGTCCTTTGTTCCGAGGGACCTCCCAACAGGCTTGTTGATTGGACTTGTTGGTTGGTTGAGAAGTTTGCTTACCCAGAGATGTTCCTAACCTATCCACTGGGGACAGTCAGGTATTACAAATTAATTGGTGGTCTTGATGATGGCTCGCCCTTTGATATAAACAGTATGTCTTTATGTCTTTTTGGTTTCTCATTTTTCTGATATATGAACTGTATTGGAATAGCTGATTTCCTTTGGAAATATAGAAATGACCCAATTCACAAACCATCTTATATTTTATCACTTCAATCTTCAGTTGAGTGGGATGCAGTACCCAACTTTATCGAATAGATTTTCCCTTGATGGAAAAGTGTTGGTAATATACTTTCTGATAATGTTTCTGTTGATATATACCAAGCTTTATATTTTAAATGACCCAACTTTCACTTTATGTTTTAATGCACGGTTCGAGGATATGCGACAGAGAAAACTTCTAGTTACTTGCACTATTGTGTGAGAATGAGGGTAAACAGAATGGACTGGAGTTAAACCTCAGTATTCAATAGCCGATTGTGACAGTTCAGAGGTTTTGTTTGGTAATCACACACTTTCCAAGGTTTTGTGAGAGCTATAAACAATAAGGTCTTAATGCCACAATTGTCAATTCTGGTATCTGTGTTTGTGTCACGGTCTGGGTCAGGTTCAGAGACCCGTTGCTAAAGCAGTGTAATGCTTACCTGAAAGCAGCAGGATAAGTACACCAGCGGGTCCCCCTGGGAATGATGCACGCTCACCTGAGGTGCGGGGTCTAAGCATCCACCGGTCTTCCCCAGAGCTCCTAATGGTGGAGATGGATTTGGCTGCGTGTGAATGCCAGGTTGCAGATCTCAGAATCACCCCACCAGGGAATGAGCAAACTGGAAACCAATAGCGGATCAAACAGTTTAGGGATCAAACGGAAGCGGAGTCAGTCACAAGCCCAGGGTCGGTCACAGATGGTAGTAGATTAGGATGAGGCAGAATCGTAGTCAGTAGCATGCCAAAGGTCGGTAACGAAGATGTAGACAGCAGCAGGAACGATAAGCGGGATATTGTCTGTAAGGCACAATTATCTGGCAAGGAGGAAGTGTATGGACATGGCTTTTATAGGAAGTTCATGGGAGGGACAAGGAGTTGAAGGTTCAAGAGAAACAGGAACAAGGCAGGATCATCCAAAGAATTGTCAAGGGACCTGTCCAGCATTCCAGGTGGCTCAGTGAGAAGGAACATTGCTTATCACCACAGAAGGCCCAGGTTCAATCCCAAGCTCTGACAGTTAGATCACCTGCAGACATTCAAATAGTGGTGTTTTAGCCTCATTGTATCTCAAATTTCTTTCACTCGTTGTTTTTTGTAATTTCTTATAAGGTTACTGGAAATCCACCTAGGATGTTAACCCCTGACAGTCAGCTAGGATTCCCAATTTGGGATAATATAATTTTTCTTAATAAACAGTCCAAAAGTCATCACAAATAGCACAAAAACTTTAAAGATGATGGATCTCTATTATGAAACATTCTATAGTGATGTGACAAACTATCACTAACTATTAACTTTTTAATATTTCTAATTCTCCTAGTCTTGTAGATCATTTCCTAGTGGTTCCCCCTATATACTGGAAATGACAAGGACATTCCAGTAAGTAGGTAACATAAGTACTATCACAGGAAATAAATTCTTTAATTTTATAAGACAGTCCATTAGAGCATGACTGAAAATTAGTATAACTCCTATTCCTATCACCTTTCATGTTTTTACATGCCAGACATCTTCCACATTTGAAGAAACCAACCCTGTCCAAAAAGGTTGACAACCTCAATGGTGCATCAGGAACATTATTTACCAATCTATTCCTTAACGTTGGTGGTTTTCTATAGATAAAAATCGGTTTATTCGGTAATAGCTTATTTAATACCTCATCCCTTTTTAGAATAGGCCAGTGATTCTTGATGATAATCTCCATTAATATGAATTGGTTAGAATAACCTGTGATAAAGGCCAGATCCCCTTTATTATTTTCTTTTACCTTCTTTTGTAATAGGTCTTGTAACGGAACCGGACCCCGACTGCGCTAGGGTATTTCCATTAGACTTCCCTGTCTGAACATTATCCACGGACACCATCGCTGACCATACGAGGCAGCACCAGGCTTCTTAAGACAGGAAGTGAACTGCTTTATTTTACCACAAACACAAGATATATACACAGGGCGGGGAAATACAACCAGTAACAGGAAACACATCTGCAGGCCGTCCCATCAGGGGGAAGGGATGCCAGAAACACCCCCCACCAAACCAAGACACACAATAGAACAATGGGATACACCAGGTGGCAGTAGACAATACAGGAACACATACATCCCATAATAGTTTGCTGGCAAGCAAGACACAATAGAACAATGGAACAACCACATGGCAGTAAACAATGAACAACCCCCACACCCCACCTATACATGTCTACACAACACTAGGACATTCCACCCTGTACCCCTAACAGGCACAGGGTGGCTCACACATAATGGGAATATGGGGAGCGGAGACAGGGGTCCCCCCACCCCCAAAAGTCACTCCCGTCATAGGTCTTCTCTCTTTATTTTTTTCAACTGTTTCAATGAGTCGGTCAGAACTTCCTCTCTATAACCTTTTTCTCTAAACCTCTGTAGCAACATGTTAGATTCTACATCAAAATCACCATCATCATCATCATCATCATCACAGTTACGTTGGCGGCAGGTTGGTGGTTCTGGTAATTGCAAAGTTTTTGGTGTTAGAAAATGAGTGCCCTTGAAATGTATGCAATACTAACTAAGGCGCAATGTAAAGAGACCCCACGATAGTAGAGGATGACAGCTATAAAGGTTTTCCTATTTTGTATATGACCTATCAGATAAAAGGGGAGGATCCTGTATTTAATATATAAACGGCGCTGTGCTGTCTCTGGCACTTCCGGTTCCGCTGTCCTACGTACTACATCACTTCGGGGAGTGGAACGCACGCCGGTGTGCTGCGTTCCAGGGGGCCATCTTCTGTGTGGAGATTTCTCATGCTGTCCTCTGCTGCTGACTGTGGGATCTCTGAAAACTACCCTGGAGTTTGTGACGATTGTGGATTCCATTTGTACAATTAAAATGCTGGTTTTTATCTTTGAAGATGTGAGTGGCCTGGTATTTGATGAGTGATATAGCCGGGTGTTGCAGTATTACACCAGGTTATTTTGTCTCTCCTACATTGCATGGAGTGTCTCTGGGAAGTGGAATTTGGTGGTCTTGGAGATTGAAGGAAAGCTTTCCTGTGGTGGAGTGGAGATCTGGAGACATAAGGGTCTAGGAGCCCAAAAATACCTAAAAGGCATTTTTATCACCATAATCTGGTGAGTGCGGTATATATTGGTTTGAGCACAAATTCTTGGTGGAAGCACATATCTTTGGAAAAAGGACTTTCTGAATATTTATGAAGTTTTTTTTTTTTTAATTTTATTTATTTTTAATTTATTATATTTTTCTTCACGAATGTTGGAGTGGGACTTTTATATTATTTATTCATATTTTTTCATATTGATCTAGCAGTTTAACAAATTATTTTGTGCTGTTTGTGTTGTTTTATGCCTGGGTTATATAGCTGCAGCAGCTGCTCCTCCAATTAGGCATCCACCGGTCCAGCACAGTGCAGAGGGATCATCACATCCAAAGAGGGATCTCCATACAGGTGCACATTAAAGATTGAGATGTGGGATTGATAAGCCTTTAACCACTTTGTGACCACGCTATACCCCTGGTTACCCAGTTCTGGGAGGGCATCATATGATGTCCTTCCAGAACATGCCCTCCAGCGCACCCCCAGGGGCGAGTTCAGCAGTGAAGGAGAAAAATTACCTGTTTGCAAAATGTTATAATAGAAACAAAGCAAAACTTTTTTTCAAATGTTTTTCTATTTTTTTTTGTTTATAACTCCCCTCCCCCCCAACGGTGATTAAAAAACACAAAAATAAAGCTCTATTTTTGTGAAAAAATGATAAAAATGTCAAATGGTTACAATGTTACATGACCGCGCAAATGTCATTCAAAGTGCGAGAGCGCTGAAAGCTGAAAATTGGCCCGGACAGGAAGGGGGTGAGAGTGCCCAGTAGGCGAGGGGTTAAAGAGGGAGGATCTAGAGGCTGAAGATTTTTACCTTCAGTGTGATGCTCCTCCCCCTTATACTCATCTGATCCCGATCCAGCACTGTGCACAAAAATAGAAGTTCTCCGGGGTCTCTGACTCCTCTTTGGCTGAGACACAGAAGTGGGAGCCATTGTCTCCCACTGCTATCAATCACAGCCAGTGAGGAGGGAGTGGGGGTGGGTCAAACCGTGCTCTGTGCTTCTCATAGTTACATAGAGGTGGCTCGGGAGCGAGAACATATGAGTGCCCCAGAGTAAGCATCTTGCCTGGAGCGCTGGGGGGGATCTGAGAAAAGGAGAATCCTGGTGGCTATGTGCAAACCCATTACACAGAGCAGGTAAGTTTGACATGTTTGTTATTTAAATATTCTGAATCTTGACAACCACTTTAAGCTTCTGATTTTGTGAGCGCATAAACGCATGTAAATGTGAGTAAACACAACGCAATGCACATAAATGTGACTCTGGGAGCAAAAAACCAGTCTGCGAATGCATGTAACCGCACATGTGGGATGTCATAAGAAACATGCAGTTCCTGGTGTGATCGGAGCCTGACCGGGAAAACGTTTATCTGGGGTGACGTTTGGGGACAATGTGATCAGTGACACCCACTTATGTCTGATCTCACTATTACTTTTCTATCCGAGTTTTCACTTCAATACGGGAAATAATGTGAAATCTGAGGGAAATCTGAGAGCCATATGAAGACTTTGGGCCGTTCTATTGTCTGTTCATATGTCTGTGTGTACATCACACCGAAAAGAGGGACATTTACAGGGCAAAGAGGGACAGAGAAATATGGTGTCACACAAGGGAGAGTGATGGGAGATATGATCAAATACAATCTCATTACCTCCTCTGCTCACACTTCCAGCAATGTCTCCTCTATAATTCCTCTCACATGGAGCTTCCTGTCTGTGCCTGATGTCACTTCCTGTGTGTGCCTGATGTCACTTCCTGTGTGTGCCTGACCTTGCTTCCTGTCTGTGCCCAACATCACTTCATGTCTGTACCTGACATCACTTCTTGTTTGTCACTTACCTCACTTCCTGTCTGTGCTTGACATCACTTCCTGTCTGTACCTGACATCACTTCTTTTTGTCACTTAGCTCTGCTCCTGCCTGTGCCTGACATAACTCCTGTGTTTGCCTGACATCACTTCCCGTCTGTGTCAGACATCACTTCCTGCCTTTGCCTGACCTCACTTCCCGTCTGTGCCTGACATCACTTCCTGTCTTCACATGACTTCACTTCCTGTCTGTGCCTGACATCACTTCCTGTCTGTGCCTAACATCATTTCTTGTCTGTACCTTGCATCACTTTCTGTCTGTAACTTAACTCACTTCCTGATTATACCTGACATCACTTCCAGTCTGTACCTGACATCACTTCTTGTTTGTCACTTACCTCACTTCCTGCCTTTGCCTGACCTCACTTCCCGTCTGTGCCTGGCATCACTTCCTGTCTGTTCCTGACATCACTTCCCGTCTGTGCCTGACATCACTTCCTGTCTGTGCCTGACATCATTTCCTGTCTGTGCCTAACACCACTTCTTGTCTGTACCTTACATCACTTTCTGTCTGTAACTTACCTCACTTCCTGATTATACCTGACCTCACTTCCTGTCTGAGCCTGACATCTCTTCCTGTCTGTGCCTGACCACACTTCCCGTCTGAGCCCGCCATCGCTTTATGTCTTTACCTGACCTCACTTCCCGTCCTTGCCTGATCTCACTTCTCGTCTGTGCCTGGCATCACTTTGCACCTGTGCCGGACATCACTTCCTGTCTGTAACTTACCTCACTTCCTGAATATATCTGACCTCACTTCCTGTCTGAGCCCGACATCACTTCCTGTCTTTGCCTGACATCACTTCCTGTATGTTCAGGACATCACTTCCTGTCTGTGCCCGAACTCACTTCCTGTCTGTATCTGACCTCACTTCCTGTCTGTGCCTTACATCACTTTCTGTCTTTAACTGACCTCAGTCCTTGAATATACCTGACCTTACTTCCTGTTTGTGCCTGACATCACGTCCTGTCTGTACCTCACAGCACTTCTTGTCTGTTACTTACCACACTTCCTGAATATACCTGACCTCACTTCCTGTCTGTACCTGACATCACTTCCCATCTGTACCCAAAATCACTTCCCGTCTGTGCTTGACATCACTTCCTGTCTTTGCCTGACCTCACTTCCGGTCTGTTCCTGACATCACTTCCTGTCTGTACATTACATCACTTCCTGTCTGTGCCTGACATCACTTCTTCTCTGTGCCTGACATCACTTTCTGACTGTAACTTACCTCACTTCCTGAATATACCTGACCTCACTTCCTGCCTGTGCCTAACCTCACTTCCTGTCTGAGCCCAACCTCACTATCTGTCTGTGCCCGACCTCACTTCCCGCCTGTTCCCAACATCACTTTATGTATTTGCCTGACCTCACTTCCCATCTGTGCCTGACATCACTTCCTGTCTGTGCGTGACCTCACTTCCCATCTGTGCCTGGCATCACTTCCCATCTGTTCCTAACATCACTTCCTGTCTGTACCTGACCTCAATTCTTGTCTGTATGTGACCTCACTTCCTGTCTGTGCCTGACATCACTTCGCACCTGTGTCCCACATCACTTTCTGTCTGTAACTGACCTCACTTCCTGAATATACCTGACCTAATTTCCTTTCTGTGCCGGACATCACTTCCTGTCTTTGCTTGACATCACTTCCTGTATGTTCAGGACATCACTTCCTATCTGTGCTTGACCTTACTTCCTGTCTGTGCCTGACATCACTTCCTGTCTGTGCCGGACCTCATTTCCCATCTGTGCCCACCATAGCTTTATGTTTTTGCCTGACCTCACTTCCTGTCTGTGCCTGCCTCACTTCCCGTCTGTGGCTGGCATGACTTCCCGTCTGTTCCTGACATCACTTTCTGTCTGTACCTGACATCAGTTCCTGTCTGTGCCTGACATCAATTCTTGTCTGTACCTTACATCACTTTCTGTCTGTAACTGACCTCACTTCCTGAATATACCTGACCTCATATCCTGTCTGTGCCTAGCATCACTTCCTGTCTGTACCTGACATCACTTGTCTGTAACTTACCTTACTTCCTGAATATACCTAACCTCACTTCCTGTCTGTGCCTGACTTCACTTCCCTTCTGTACTTGACATCACTTCCCATCTGTGCTCAAAATCACTTCCGGTCTTTGCCTGACCTCACTTCCCGTCTGTGCCTGGCATCACTTCCAGTTTTTTCCTGACATCACTTCCTGTCTGTGCCTGACATCAATTCTTGTCTGTACCTGACCTCACTTCCTGAATCTACCTGACCTCACTTACCGTCTGTACCTGACATCACTTCCTGTCTGACATCACTTCTTGCTTCTACCTTACATGTCTTCCTATCTGTGCCTGACATCAATTCCTGTCTGTACCTGACATCACTTCCTGTCTCTGTATATGTGTGATCACCACCTTGTGGAACTCAGAAGAACGGCAGCCTGAGAAATGTAAGAAAATTAAACCAAACTGCGTACGATGACAGCAAGATTTATTACTTACTTCAGCTCCAAAAAGTTTTACCCCCTTCATGATCAGGGCATTTTTTTGCTGTTCAGCACTGCACTACTTTAACTGGCAATTGTGCGGTCATGCAACACTGTACACAAATTAAATTAACATAAGAGCTTTCTTTTGGTGGTATTTAAACACTACTGGGGGTTTTATTTTTAATTCTGAAAAAAAATTATATTTTCTACTTTGTTATAAAACATATCCCATATGTAACGTGCATGTAAGATGTGAGTAGCTGAGATGTGATCTGTAGAAAATATGACAATGTAGATTTAGCATTCCATGTTATAATAATATGTGTTCAGAATTGATGTGACATAAATGTAGATTTGAGTAGCTGAGATGTGATCAGTAGTAATATGTAATTGTAAATTTAGTTTCATTCCTTGTTATTAAAGATGTATTGAGTCATATATTCAGTCATAGGTACTCAGAGACATGTGCCCACCCATTAGCATCTGAAAAGACAGAGCAGCTTCCTCAGGCTGGAAGTGACACCTAAGTGCCAATAAGATTTGTCACCTCCTGGGTAACCTGGAAGGAAATGGCTCTAGACGGGTTGGCTTCATGACACAGCGGGAGACCAGAGCTTTGAAGTATATCAGTAGATCAAAGGAATATGTTTCATCTCTCATAAAAAATGAAAATACTTCCTTCTGATTGGACACCCTGTAGGCTACATCTGCATGTAAAACTATATTTGTGGCCTATGTGGGGTCCCAGAGAAATGCAGGAAATGGTTTTAGGGTGCCTGATTGCTACACCTGAACAGTGATTGGTACTGTCGCGATCGGACTGATGCGCTGGTGTCGGAAATTCAGTCCTTGACATGGTGATTCAAACCGTTCCTGGTCCAATCGACTTTGGGCACTTCACTACCCAGAATGTCCTGTGGTCTGGTACAGGAACACCCCCCCAAAGTTGATTGGCCAAGGAGTAAAGTCCAGCCTAAGTCCATATTCCCATAAATTGAGGACCCTGAGATATGGACGTGGTGATTCGTATGAAGCCCGTTCTATTGACTGACGGATTGCTGACTTTCTCTGACTTGCTCCAGTCGCAGGATGACTCTGGGTAAAAGTTTTATTTCTGTTTTATTCCCGTTTATTTTATAGTCAATAGCCAATTGTGTGTCTTCTTGTATTTTGTGTATTATTTGTAACTTTTTATACTTTGTACATATTTTATGCACCACCACTTTCAGGATATTAAATCATAAAATTAATAAGTGACTTCTGGGTATTTAAGCTCGGGCTCATATCTCCGGAGAGATTAGATTGTATTGTATTGAAGTGTCTTTATATACTCGGTCAAGTTCCTTGCCAATCTGGATGCAATTGCACTGCGTGTTGGCATATTGTAAGGGTGACAGGTCTGCCAGACGGAGATCTGTGTGTGTGTGGTGGCCCAGCAGGCCAGTCAAAAACTGTTGGGTGGTGGCAAGCTACCGTTTATTGTGTGTCTGGTGTGGGGGTGTGTGGACAGTGGAAGAGGGACTAACACCGGGGTTCTAGCTTGTAGGATAGCTGGAGGAATCCTAGAAGGGTGTTAATTGCTAGGCTGCTCCTCAACCCTTATTGTGCACCAGATTGTATATAAAATTCATGTCTGTCTGTGTGTGTGGTCAGACAGTTGAATTGGAGTGGAGTCTCCCTCCAGTGGTGGCCAGAGGTAGTGCGGGCTGTGATAGTATATCACGGCCGGTCTTATATATGTATATATATTCAGATTAACTCCCCCTTATTCCCTCTTACCCCAAGTCATGGCTGCACGTGCGCGCCTTGGTTAGCTAGTCACTGTGGGCGTGTGCGTCTGGGTTGGATCCGTGGCACCATAAAATCAGATTTCTTCATACATGTAGTACAACGTGTATTCTGCTCCGTGTCTTTGGTAGAAGCATAGCTGAATCCGTGGATATTGATTGGTCTGTGTGAAGTTATGGCGTCTACAAACTATGGGATATAGAATGGAATTTATGCAGCTTTTACGTCGCTGTTACTTTCTGACTGCCGATCACATTTCTTGAGGCACTAAAATGCCCGGACCTTACAAACACCCCCAAATGTCCCCTTTATGGGAAGGATACATCCCAAGGTATGTGCTGAGAGGCATGTTGTGTCCATGGAACATTTACAGTTTTTGCCATAAGTTCTTGGAAAATGAAAAACAAAATCTATTTACACCAAATTGTCATTTAATGAGCTATTTCTGGCACACGCCATGGGGAGATGTGGAATTACACCCCAAAACACATTCTGCTACTTCTCCCCAGTATGAGGACACCACAAGTGACAGACTTTCTGGCAGCCTTGCCACATACAGGTCCCAAAATCCAATGACCACCTTAACCACTTGCCTACCAGGCACTTATACCCCCTTATTTACCAGGCCAATTTTCAGCTTTCAGCGCTGCCGCACTTTGATTGACAATTGCGCGGTCATGCAACATTGTACCCATATGAAATTTTGATAATTTTTTTCTCACAAATAGAGCTTTCTTTTGGTGGTATTTAATCGCCACTGGGCGCTTTACTTTTTGCGCTATAAATAAAAAAATTGCAAAAAATTTGAAAAAAAAAAAAAGTTTCTTTGTTTCTATTATAAAATTTTTCAAACAGGTATTTTTTCTCCTTCACTGATGTGCGTTGATGAGGCAGCACTGATGGGCACTGATAGGCGGCACTGATGGGCACTGATAGGCAGCACTAATGAGGTGGCACGGATAGGCGGCACTGATAGGCAGCACTAATGAGGTGTCACGGATAGGCGGCACTGATAGGTGACACTGATGATGGGTACTGATAGACGGCACTGACTGGCATCACTGCTGGGCACTGACTGGCGGCACTGACTGGCACAACCCCTGGGCACTGACTGGTGGCACTGACTGGCAGCACTGCTGGGCTGCACTGGTGGGTGGCACTGGTGGGCAGCACTGGTGGGTGGGCACAGGTGGGTGGCACTGGTGGGCACAGGTGGGTGGGCACAGGTGGGTGGCACTGCTGGGCACAGGTAGGTGGCACTTCTGGGCACAGGTGTGTGACACTGCAGAGTGGCACAGGTGGGTGCACTGCTGGGCACAGGTGGGTGCACTGCTGGGCACAGGTGGGCGGAGCTAGTGGGTGCACTGCTGGGCACAGGTGGGCAGAACTTGCAGGTGTCACTGCTGGGCACCGATCATCAGGGCACTGATCATCAGTGCCCTGATGATCGGTGCCGATCCCCGCTCTGACAACTGCCAGTTCTCGGCAGTACTTTCCTCACGATCTGACAGCGTGAGGAAAGTGCAGCCGAGAACCGGCACTTGCATTTCCCTGTGATCAGCGTGTCATTGGACACCGCTGATCACGTGGTAATCAGCCTTTTACCACATCATGTGATCAGCTGTGTCCGTAGGACACAGCGATCATGGAGATCGCCGGGTGCGCGCCCTCTGGGGTGCGCAGGAGAGCGCGTTCTGGGATGACATCATATGACGTCCACTCAGAACTGACCGGCCGCAGTGCAGCCGTCATTCGGCTATCTGCGGTCGGCAGCTAGTTAAGGAGGCTTTGTCAACCATCTTACGGTGACAGGATGGGGGGGGGGGAGGGGGGTAAAATCTGAATCTCAGGTCACTTGCTGGGGATTCAGATTTTTAACAATGCTGCAGACGTGTTATTTCCCCACCGCTATACAGCCGGGAGTGTGAGGACTTTAGTAAACCCAAATCTCGGCTGTTATGTGGAAGTGATACAAGTGGCTGTGAAGCCACCTATCAATCCCACACCCACCACTGAGATGTGCCCCTCCCCCCTGACACCATGTGGGACAGCAAAGCCCGGTGCTGTCATGGTGGGTGTCACTGGGAAAGACAGAGGGAGCTCAGCGCACCTCCTATACACAGACCAGGACGTGACATGCACATTGGGGTGCCTACATAGGAACACAGTGATCCCCACACATGTTACATATCAGCGCACACGCCGGAGGGAGAGCAATGATTGGAGCACCAGTGCTCCTGTGTAACTCTATACTGATGACCTGGAGGGGCTATTAAAGCGTTCCAAGTGCACACAGTGTTACGGCTTGACATGTTGGGAATCCCATTTCCTCGGCACAACCTCATCTTTTATATTTCACCAGAAAATAGGTCATGAATTGCATTTATGTGCTCAGAAATAAACGTTACTATATTGTTCCTGAAATGTTGCCTTTCATAAACTGTTGTGCTAATATCATGTAACATAGAAAATGACAACTCCCAACATTGGATTATATCGGGTGTCTGCTATCAAAGAATACATCAGATTTGGGGTTTAGTGATCTTCAGGAACAAAATGATTTTTAAAAGGTGTAAACAAAAAATTAAAAAAAATCTCTAGGACTCCATGGACCCCTTCATTCCACACCGTCTCCAGGAACCGGGAAACCATAGAGAAGCCAAGTGTCCCCCGACTTCCTCTCCAGGCTGGGATGTCACTCTGGTTGGGCGCCACCTACAGGGGAAGAAGCAGACTGCACCAGCCTACATCTGCTCTATGCTTTGTCTGATCAGGATGGCGGCCATTTCTCCCTGAACACAGAGCGCCCTAAACACGAGGTAAACGTGGTGCAGCATTGAGCCCCGTCCAGCTGTAGTGTAGACTTTGACAGGCTGCAGGCAGCGGGGCTGGACGCTGTACCTGTGCCTACCAGGTGTATTATAATGCCAGCATTGCACCCACAGGGGCCGGTCCCCCCATGTACAAGGGGCCTAAGAGATACCATCAGCTTGTGTCCCATTCCACCAGACTCCTAGAACTGGAAGAGGACATTTTTGGGGGGATGTGTTGTAGAAGAACCCAGACCACGGTATTGTGCGGTGAAAATATCATCCAACTTTATTCATCATATATATGTGACACTTTAACAACAGAAGAAAAGAGATAGATTGTTTACATTTCAAGGATTTAGTTATACAATTTATATAATCTATGCTAAGAAACTGATTAACATGTGACACGCCCCTCATTGATACCAGCCCCGCCCACTTATGTAACCCTCTAAACATCCAAATCCCTGTAACTTCCCAGAAGACACTTTCATCTTTTATCCATAACAAGCTGATTGGGTACAAGAGAACCCCGAGCCCCTCCTGCTCATTCCCACACAACAAGTCCATGTCACCATCTACAAGGTGAGAGGACCTGAAGGAGAACAAGACCATGACCACCAGGACCATCGCCTGACTGAAGCCATGCTCACATTTCTTTCTAATGCTGCTTCTATGGTCTACTCAGATACAGATTTGGCAGATGTACATTCGTGTCTTCAAGGAGCTGATCAAACATAATCTGTGCTTGGCCATCTTTTTTGGGGTCCAGAGGTGACATTAGGGGTCTGATAGACCTCTTGTGTTTCTGTAAAGAGGATCTGTGACCAGCAATATGTTATCACATGCGAGGCTATTAACCCCCTATATGGCAATAATAAAGTTCAGAGAAAGAAAAGTATAAAGTAACACACTGTAAATGAAAAAACACACAAAACACATTTTAAAGCCCCCAGTTCCCGTATACATGAGCAATTGCAAGGGTTGGGTGCGGTTATGTAGGAAAACATCAATCACACTACACATTGTACATATCTCTGCACACACCAGAGGGAGAGGAATAACTCTAGGGCCATCATTCATGGTTCACTATATAAACTGATGACTGTAAAGGCTTTTAAAGCGTCACCTATGGATAATATTTGGTACTGAAGTTTGTCACCATTTCACAAGCACATGACATTTTTAAAGCTTGACATGTTTGGTATCTATATACTTGATGCCAACCTCATCTTTCATATTTCATCAAATTGGGTCATATAATGTGTTTGTCTGCACTGGAATTATCATTAGTGGTTTTTTTTACTGAAAATATGCATTTCATAGACAGCTGTGCTAATATTGTGTGATAAAAACCACCACCATTTTATTCTCCAGGGTCTCTGCTTTCAGAAAATAAGAAAATGTTTTTTGGGTTTTAAATAATCTTCTGTTCTAACAGTGTGAATGTAATCATGTGCATAAACAAGCAAAATCAACTGGCAGCAAAACACACAACAGCAACAATGTATACAATTATCATCAAATCTATAGTAGCAACTAATGGCCTAAGAAGCAAAGCCACCATATTACTCAACCAAGTTCCAACTAAACCCATCCAAGAAAATGGATCCCACTTCCCCCCACCCAGGTGACTGTTGGAACTCCTTTACCTTGTGTAGATATCTCCTTCTGAGATCCTCATGATCTAATATAAATGTACAACACTCTCTGACACCAGTTTGTAGACTCCGCCTTGATCTTCCGAGAGATAGTCAGCCACCATGCAGTTCTGTGACACCACCTTAGGTGATGGAGCCACTTCTGCTGTCAGCTCTGCTATACCATCAATGGTGTCATTGGTTATCTGATCCATGACTCCAGTACACCGGTTCATCTTACTTATCTTAGATTACTTAGATTCTCCATCCCGTCTATGAAGGGCTCACTGCATAAAACATCTCCACTCCAGAGAAAATGATTCTTCTCACTGGAAGGCCAGGGGGGTATTGGGAGAAATTAAGGCTTTCCCTTACAGATATGGGGGAGGGGCAACATCACCTAAAGTACAGCTATGGGTGGAATTGAAGGGAAGCCATTTTAGGGTGCTCCTTCCACACAAGAAGCAATATCATCTGGAAGGACTAGGAATCCATTGGACCAATGGGGATTAAACATTCTGCAATACATTGAGACACCATGAAATGTTACTGGCCTGTGATTGGCTCTCCTCTTGTTAGTGAAGTGAGACTCCCCTTGTCGGTGTCATTAATGGAAAGAAACCATGTGAAATGTTTCCCCCCAAATCCAAAAAGGTGACCCTCGTCGGTAGGTAGCCATCCTACTATTCCTGATATGAGTTTGTAGTCCCTGCTACTACAGGAAACATGCGGGCGATCATTTACACCTTTTACAGCAGGACAGTAAATATCAGAACACAATTCAAACATCAGACCAACAGCAGGAAGTCTGCTAACTGAATGTGTAATGCAATCTGTCATTAGCATTCCCAGAGTTCCCTCTGCAACATAGTTGTATCAGCTGTTGGTCCTGTCTGTACATCTGTTATTTTCCCACCTTCTGTAACAGGGTGACAACCCTGATCATTCTGCAGGAACATTACACAGCAGCGTTGTCACCCTGTACAGGGAAGTCTTAGATAGATTATAAGTAAGACACACAACAAGTAAAGCCCAACTTCAGCTAACGCTTCTACAGCAGTTACAGCAACAGGTTCTCTATAAGGTCCAACCCCCCATATGAATGACAACTGACAGTTGTGAGCACCCCCAGCAGTGTTATAGGATTTGCCCCAACCCCTCCAACTGCCATTTTTCCCAAAAGACTTGGCCTTCTACAGGAAGTAGACAAAAAATATCTACTGGGAGGGACAACAAAAAATAAAACAATAGGAGACTCGGAAAAACAAAACCTGCTCTGCTAATGACAGATTTCATTATTAATGTCATTATTGATTTTGCCCATAGTTACACTTTGGTGCCAACGTTGTAATATTTCCAGGGAGAAGAAGTTTTCTTTACAAACTTTACACCAAAAAGAGATGTGTGCACTCAGAGTGATTATTGTGAACCCCAATCAGAGGAATGTCAGTCCCCCGGAAGAAGTGGTAGGAATATGACCGCACACTCAGCACTTTGTAAGTTCAGATCTCTGGCAGTTGTATTGTGTGATTAGTCTATGGAGAGGAGTAATAGCTGGAAAGAGAAAACATGGAACAAGGATTTCTGATCTTCACCTGATGGAATCCCATTTGGCAGAACCACATGGAACACAAGTGGCCAGCTGGGCTTACGTTTTACTGCTGAATACATCCCCTAAATCAGCAGTAACTCAGTATTGGAAGGCCTGCATCAGCTTGGGATGTTGTTTTCTCACTGAACAGAGACTTCTTTCTAACTGGTGTCACAGACACAGACCTGCCTGAAAGGTTGTCACCCATGAGATGATATCCTACAACCTCACAAACACCCCCTTTCCTCTCTTTGATCACAATCTCATCACCTTCATAGTCTCCTCATCTTCAAACACTTATCCCTCCAATCAGCAATCACCTGCAGAAACCTTCACAACTTGAACCCTTCTCCCTTCCACTCTGCAACTGACCAACTCTATGACAGAATCTCTCCCCTGTCCTGCCCTGACCTGGCCACTGCTGTCTACAACAGTTCGCTTTCATCCACATTAGACTCACTTGCTCCTCTAACATGAAGCATCAGGCCCCGACCATTACAACCTTGGCAGACTGACAACACCAGAGATCTTAAACGACATAGTCGTGTGCTGGAGCGAATGTGGCGTAAAACCAAATCTCACCAAACATTCACCCGATATAAATCTGCTTTCTTCACATACAATTCCTCCCTCCATGCTGCCAGACAAGCCTACTTTGTCACTCTCATCAATAGCTTGTCATCCAGTCCTCGTCGTCTCTTCTCTACTTCTAACTCTCAACTTTCTCCACCTCCACCCAGTACCTCACTCACTGCTCACGAGATTGCAAATCATTTCAAAAACAAGATTGATGCAATTCGTAGGGACATCTCCACTGCACAGACATCCATCCCACTTAGCATACCTTATACTGAACCTCCCTCAACACTTTCCTCTTCTGACCTTCCTACTACCGAAGAGGTCACTAAGGTTTCTCAGAAGCCCGTCTCACTACCTGCCCCCTGGATCCTGTCCCCTCACAACTACTATGGTCATCCTCTTCTTCCATCCTATGCTCCCTCACTCACATCTTCAATCTCTCCCTCTCTACTGGTGCCTTCCCCTCTTCTCTAAAGCATGCGCACATCACTCCCATACTTAAAAAGCTCTCGCTGGACCCCACCAACCTGAACAACTTAAGACCCATCTCCCTGCTGCCATTTACCTCTAAACTCCTAGAACGCTTAGTCTACAATTGCCTGAGCTCCCACCTCACCGACAACAACCTTCTTCACCCTTTACAGTCTGGCATTCCCTCACTTCACTCCACTGACACTGCCCTACTAAACCTCACTAATGATCTACTAACTGCTAAAACCAATGGCCACTACACCGTACTCATCCCAACCAATGGCCACTACTCCGTACTCATCCCAACCAATGGCCACTACTCCGTACTCATCCCAACCAATGGCCACTACTCCGTACTCATCCCAACCAATGGCCACTACTCCGTACTCATCCCAACCAATGGCCACTACTCCGTACTCATCCCAACCAATGGCCACTACTCCGTACTCATCCCAACCAATGGCAACTGCTCCTCACTCTTACTACATGACCTCTCTGCAGCTTTTGATACGGTTGACCATCCCCTCCTCCTCAAAAAACTCCACTCTCTTGGCCTCCAAGACTCTGCGCTCTCCTGGTTCTCCTCCTAGCTATCACAGTGCTCATTCAGCATTACCTATAACTCTGCCTCCTCCTCTTCACTCCCTCTTTCTGTAGGGGTCCCTCCAGGTTCTGTCCTTGGACCCCTACTCTTCTCCATCTACACCTCCTCCCTTTCTTACTTGATAAACTCCCATGGCTTTAAGTACCATCTCTATCCTGATGACATACAAATCTATATTTCTACCCCTCACCTCACCCCTTTAGTCTCCTCCTCACCTCACCCCTTCAGTCTCCTTTCGCATTACTACCCTACTAAGTGACATATCGGCATGGATGTCACTACACTTCCTCAAACTCAATCTTTCCAAAACTGAGCTCTTTGTATTCCCCCCAGCCTGTGCCCCTCCCCTGACTTCTCCATCAAGATCAATAACACAATCATCAGTCCCTCCCCTCATGCCAGGGTACTAGGTGTAATCCTAGACTCCCATCTGTCATTTCAGCCCCAAATCCAATCACTGTCCAAATCTTGTAGACTTCACCTCCGCAACAGCTCCAAGATATGGCCGTTCTTAACCTCGGAAACCACTAAGCAACTTATTCACTCTCTTGTTATATCACGCCTCGACTATTGCAACTCCCTCATTGGCCGACCTCATTGCAGGCTATCCCCTCTTCAGTCTATCATGAATGCTGCTGATATCCACCTTACAAACCATTCTGTATCAGCCATCCCTATCTGCCAATCCCTCCACTGGCCTCCATTCAGTGTCCTCCACCAATCCCTCCACTGGCCTCCATTCAGTGTCCTCCATCCCCCTCTGCCAATCCCTCCACTGGCCTCCATTCAGTGTCCTCCACCTCTCTTTGCCAATCCCTCCACTGGCCTCCATTCAGTGTCCTCCACCTCTCTTTGCCAATCCCTCCACTGGCCTCCATTCAGTGTCCTCCACCAATCCCTCCACTGGCCTCCATTCAGTGTCCTCCATCCCCCTCTGCCAATCCCTCCACTGGCCTCCATTCAGTGTCCTCCACCTCTCTTTGTCAATCCCTCCACTGGCCTCCATTCAGTGTCCTCCACCAATCCCTCCACTGGCCTCCATTCAGTGTCCTCCATCCCCCTCTGCCAATCCCTCCACTGGCCTCCATTCAGTGTCCTCCACCTCTCTTTGCCAATCCCTTCACTGGCCTCCACCCTCTCTGCCAATCCCTCCACTGGCCTCCACTAAGTGTCCTCCACCCCTCTCTGCCAATCCCTCCACTGGGCTCCATTCAGTGTCCTCCACCAATCCCTCCACTTGCCTCCATTCAGTGTCCTCCATCCCCCTCTGCCAATCCCTCCACTGGCCTCCATTCAGTGTCCTCCACCTCTCTTTGCCAATCCCTCCACTGGCCTCCACCCTCTCTGCCAATCCCTCCACTGGCCTCCACCCCTCTCTGCCAATCCCTTCACTGGCCTCCACTCAGTGTCCTCCACCCCTCTCTGCCAATCCCTTCACTGGCTTCCCATTGCCCAACGGAGAAAATTCAAAACACTAACAATAACATATAAAGCCATTTATAACTCTGCCCCAAATTACATCACCGATCTTGTCTCCAAATATCACCCAAACCGTACTCTCCGCTCCTCGCACAACCTCCTGCTCTCTAGCTCCCTTGTCTCCTCCTCCCATGCTCGTCTCCAGAGCTTCCCCCATCCTCTGGAACTCTCTACCCCAATTTATCAGACTATTGCCTACTCTGCTCACTTTTAGGTGATTTCTGAAAACCTATCTCTTCAGGGAAGCCTATCCTGCTCTCAGCTAATAATGGAATCTTCTACTCTTCCAACCAGTCCATCCCCCACAGTTACTACCTTTTGTACCACTAGCCCCTCCCTCCTAGATTGTAAGCTCTGAGGAGCAGGGCCCTCCTATCCCTCTTGTATTAAACTGTATGGTTACTGTATTGTCTCCCGTTATATTGTAAAGCGCTGAGCAAACTGTTGGCGCCACATAAATCCTATATAATAACAATAATAATATCAATGAGAGATGAAATGTGGAAAGAAGGCATTGATAATGGGAGAGGAGATGGAACATGTAATGGGAGGAATGGACAAGGTGGGCTTAGCTGGAGACCTCAAGCCTGGCTGATGATGTATCAATAGTCAAAAGAACCTGGAATGGACTCTCCCACTGAGGCTTCAGAGACTTGGTAAGATAATAGATCCCATCCTAGTCTCTGGTACTGAGGCAGTGTTGGGCATGTATTACCTCAGGATCCAGAAATGAAGAAAATGCTTGGAAACACAACTCAGTTGGTGTATCATGAAAATGCATTGCATGTTCATTCAAAGCTCCATGATAAAAATGAGAATCATGAGGGAAGCTGTTCAGTTATTGATGCTTATCTTAAAACAAATTGTCAAGCGATAAAATATTCAAATCCCTTCTAGTTGTGTATTGATGGAGATAAGCACTAAACTCAGTTCATCCAATCATTACATTCCAGTTTGCTCAGATTTTAGTTTGTTTCTTCTAAAGTAGCATTTTATCTTCTCCCTTCTTCTCTAGCTTGTGGGATGACATTGGGGATGTGAAACTAACTTGTGACACCTGAAACTTATTTAATATTCCTTTTTTCCAGAATATAATCTATGCTGAAATTTGTGAATCCTCCGGTGATAGATTAGACCGGCATTAACTGAAAAAGTTTTGTCACATGGAGAGCATTAAAATGACTTCTCTCCAGTGTGACTCCTCTGGTGTCTGATAAGACTTGACTTCCGTGTAAAAGCTTTCTCACATTCAGAACACTGATATGGCTTCTCTCCAGTGTGAATCCTCTGGTGTCTGATAAGATATGACTTCTGTGTAAAAGCTTTATCACATTCAGAACACTGACATGACTTCACTCCAGTGTGAATCCTCTGGTGTCTGATAAGACTTGACTTCACTGTAAAAGCTTTATCACATTCAGAACACTGATATGACTTCTCTCCAGTGTGAATCCTCTGGTGTGTGAGAAGACTTGACTTCTGAGTAAAAGCTTTATCACATTTAAAACACGGATATGACTTCTCTCCAGTGTGACTCCTCTGGTGTGTGATAAGATGTGACTTCACTGTAAAAGCTTTATCACATTCAGAACACTGATATGACCTTTGTCCAGTGTGAAGCCTCTGGTGTGCGATAAGACTTGACTTCTGTGTAAAAGCTTTATCACATCCAGAACACTGATATGGCTTCTGTCCAGTGTGAATCCTCTGGTGTCTATTAAGATATGACTTTGCTGTAAAAGCTTTATCACATTCATAACACTGATATGGCTTATCTCCAGTGTGAACTCTTTGGTGTGTGATAAGGTATGTCTTGCGTGTAAAAGTTTTGCCACATTCAGAACACTGATATGGCTTCTCTCCCTTGCGAACCTTCTGGTGTGTGATATATTTTCTCTCCATTGTAAAATCTACAAACAAGTAGTTTGAAATGACTCCTCTTATGTATATTTGGGTTTGGACTTTATTGTAAAGCCATTGTCACTTCCAGAACACTGAAATTACTTTTCTCCTGCTGGATCAATGTGGAAGAGGATCCAAACCATGACTTTTAGAACACAGATATGACTTGTATCCCGTGTGAATCCTCCAGTGAACTGCAGTAAAGACTTTCAGTCAATTAAGACACCCATATGTCTTGTTTTCCATGTGACTCAGCTATATTCATGAAGACAAAAAAGTCCCAAAAACCTGATTCATCAATCTACCTGTAGAGAAAGAAAAAAGATAGAATTCTATATAAAAGGGCTACATAAAGTTGCTTTCTATTTTTAATGTTCATTACTAAATATATCTTATGAATAGAAAGAATATGTACAGCATTATCTACAGTATTTTTTAATCAAATAGATTTTATTAATAAAGTTTATAAGTGCGCACAGTATTCCCAACATTCAGCCCAGACAATGGAGTCATACATTCTCACGTATAGGCAGTTGTGGCACTGTTACAGATCATACAGAACAATAACTTGCTTTGTCTATGGTGTCACTTTTACCTTTTATAAACAAAAGAACAGAGAAAAGAAGAAACAACATAGAACAATTCAGCTGTACACGGCAAGTAACTCCCCCCAGTACATACATAGATAGCTGACACCAATCAATGAGGCCCGTGTCTACAGGATCATACCCCAAGTATGGGTCTCCAATGTAGTCACCATTCAGTAGGATACAACTGGCCGTTCTCCTTCTATGGGGCTAAAAGAGATAAGATTTTAAAAGCCTATGAAGAACTAACTAGGAGTGAGCAAGGAGTATCCAGCCAGTTCTGCCAGACATACATCTCCTGGGGGAATTACAATGTTGGAGAGTTCATTTTTCACATGTTAATGTGGAGATCACCTGCTCAATTCACTGGTGTCTGCTGGGAGTTTGAGATGATAGCCAAGATCGGGATATTTTTTATGGTCAAGCAGCCTCACTATTGCTATATGACTTGTAATAGGAGGAGGTGTAAATAATTCCTCCTCTATTGACACCAAGAGGCACACCTGAGGAATATTGAATACCAACATTATAACACTGGTCATATCGTTCCACTTTTTGAATATCTCCAAAACACGTATCAAATCCCCAACATCACCGCTACAAGTGGGGTCAAAGGGGAAATCCCTCCTGTCCTAGCTGAACAATTGAGCTGGAGTCCTGAAAGCTCTATGCAAAAGAAATGACTGAGTTTCTGTGAAGAGGACAGAGACATGAGAGGTATGGAGGTCACAATCACCTCCCACCACTCTCTCATTTTCTCTGTTTCCCATTTCTTTCTAATAGGTCTTCGGCAAGAGTCAAAAGACTGGAATAAATAGATGAGAGATCATGCCTTTCCCACTGGTGCCATCTGAAGCCCATTAACAAGTGTGAGAGTGATGTGAAATCTGTATCTGATGGAAGTAGCAACCGATGGATGGGATCTAATGTGTCTACTAAGTCCCACCTGGTAAGATGTTGAAGTTGGGCAGCTATAATATAAAGTCTAGCATTTGGTATTGCTAGGCCTCCTTGGTCTTCACCATACTGTAGAGTAGTGAGTTTGATTCTAGCTGACGGCTTCTTCTAAATGAGTTCCCCAAACTGGGAGTCTATACTGGAGAACCACTTACGAGGTGTCCACATGGGAGAATTGTGGAGTATATAGAGGAATTGTGGGGTCCATATCTTCTCTTGTTCATAGATGTTATTGGAAAGAGATAATAGTTTTACAAGGAGCTCATAATGTGATTGCAGGACTCAACAACAGTGTCAGGGAAGATCGCTGCAGCGCACGAATCTGCGCATGCAAAGGATCCTGACAAGGCATACAGGAAGGCGGGCACTAGGACCCAGGCACACCTGTCACCAATGACGGCGGTGGGCAGGCACTAGAACCCAAGCGCGCCTATCGGTGCCAGGCGGGCTATTTAAACGGGCCACTGCAGGATCCAAATTGCCGTATGGTCTTATTCCTTTGCCTGTGATTCCTGACTCTCAGTTGTTTCCTGTTGCCGAACCTAGCCTGCTCCTGACTACCATTGACCTTCTCCTGCCCTGACCCCTGGCTTGTCTCTGGATATTCTTCTGCCTGCTCCTGGTCATTCTGACCTCCTGTTATTGAACCTGGCCTGTGACCCGACTATGCTTCTGCCTGCTGCTCTGGTCTGCTCTGCCTTTTGGGACACCAAACCCGGCCCGCCTGACTCCGCTACCTGCCACATGGATCCATCTGCATCCTGCTCTGATCTGCTCTGCCTTTTCACATCAGGCTCACTACTAAATTACGTGACACTAGAAGTCTCCTCTACCGCAGCTGGGCATACCTTGGGGCCACAACCTGGTCTCAGCCTGCTCCAAGTCCATCCCCACCATCAGGGGCTCTGGTGAACAAGCAGACTGGGGCTTAGACCCCGTGCCCTAGGGAACCCCAAACTGTGGACCTATAGAGCTACCGCTAGAGTCGTGACAGTACCATACGGCCATGTCTGAGCCTGGAAGAGGACCTTCTCCCCTGGATGAGATATGTCATCATTTGACCGCACTTACCCAGGCTGTTAAGATCTTACAGGATGGATATGCACATTTGGAAGAACATATCCAAACCTTGGCTACACCAGCTTCTGTACCAACAGATCCGGCTACTTCTCCCTCGGCCAGTGATTCCTCAGAAACCCGTACTAGTATGGTGGTCAAGTTACCTTCACCTTAACCTTGTGTGCCTACTCCAGAACGATTTATTGGGGATCAAAGTAAATTCAGGGCATTCAGAAACGCATGTCAGCTGTATTTTGACCTGCAAGCACAAACTTTCTCCACAGAGGCTTTTAAGGTGGGGTTCATCATCTCCTTGCTGCAGGGAGAACCTCAGGGTTGGGCCCACTGCCTGCTCAAGAGTCACCATCCACACCTAAACACCATGGCTACATTCTTCAATGCCATGGCCCAGCTATACGACGATCCACAGCGGACAACTACAGCTGAAGCAGCATTACATGCGCTTCAACAGGGTCGCCAAGCAGCAGAGGACTATATCTCAGACTTTAGACGATGGAGTGGTGACACAAACTGGAACGATGCAGCCCTACAACATCAGTTCCACCTGGGCCTGGCCGAACCCCTCAAGGACGAGCTAGCTCAGGTAGGCATACCTGGTTCCTTGGAAGATCTGATTGCGTTAGCCATCCAGATTGACCGTCGGCTACGTGAACGCAGGTTGGAAAGATCCAACCAAGCTCTGAGGCCTACCTGGGTGCTACCCAAGTTTCCAGCCCAGCACAATCCCCCTGCTAGAACCCGGGATTCTGAGGATACGGATGCCCCGGAACCTATGCAACTCGGGCTAATACATCCTTCACTAACTACCGAGGAATGCCAAAGATGTCGGGTCCACAACCTCTGTTTATACTGTGGAGAACCAGGCCATTATGTGCATTCCTGCTCAGCTAAAATGCGTAAGTGCATCTTTGTTTCTTCAGCTGCTCCTCCATCATGTTCAAATAGTTCAACTCACCTGGCTGTTCCCATTTCCTTCCAGCATCCCGGAAGAACTGTGTAGGTGACGGCAATTATTGACTCGTGGGCCTGCAGCTGCTTCATAGATTTAAACTTTGCCGCCCAACAACATATCCCATTACTGCCAAAAGAACACGGGTTAAACATTTTTCTTGCTGATGGAACCCGTATTAAATCCGGACTGGTAGACAAAGAGACCCCACCAATCCATACTACGGTAACCAACCATCATCAGGAATTTTTACTTCTAGATGCTATCACCGCCCCACTGTTTCCTCTCATACTGGGCCTTCCTTGGCTACGGGTACACAAACCTCAAATTAACTGGAAGTCGGGCTCGATCCAATTTCCCTCTTCTTACTGCCAGGAACATTGTTTGCCCAAGGTATCCTCAGGTCCACCTACCCTACTGTGCATGGACTCCGATACGGAACTCTCTCAAACAATTCCTCCAGCTTACCATGACTATCTTGACGTATGCAGTAAACGGGGAGCAGATACACTTCCTCCTTATCGATCCTATGACTGTCCGATCAATTTGCTTCCCGGATATGAAATCTCCATTGGGCAGATCTTCCCCTTATCTGAACGGGAACTAGGAGTTCTAAAGGGATATATCGAGGAGAATCTTCAGAAAGGGTTAATTTGGCCCTCCACTTCACCAGCTGGAGCTGGAATATTCTTCATAGAAAAAAAGGACAAGTCCTTGCTGCCCTGCGTGGATTATCGGAAACTAAATAAGATTACCGTTAAGAACCGGTATCCCCTTCCCTTGGTTCCTGAACTATTCCAGAGACTCAAGACTGCCACTATCTTCACCAAGTTGGATTTGAGAGGGACATAAAACCTGGTCCGCATACGGGAAAGGGACAAATGGAAAACGGCCTTCCGCACCCGTTTCGGCCACTTTGAATACCTGGTCATGCCATTTGGGTTATGCAACGCGCCTGCTACTTTCCAACATTTCATTAATGACATTTTCAGAGATTACCTGGATGTTTTTGTTGTCATCTACCTGGATGATATATGTAAATCCTCCTGCGCTTCTATGTCTCCTAGGATGAGTAAAAGGAACAGCCGCTCACATCCAAATCTCACCTTAAGATAGAACTAATAAATCTAATATATAAATGATGTAGCGCTGTAATAACTCATGAGTATGGTTATAAACATATCACTCTACTGACATCCAAAAGATAGCAATTGTGACATATATAAGTGATGTGTGCAATATAGAATACACTTATATATGGTTGCACTTCTCTACGGTTGGTGAATCACAGGATTCCCAAACATCATACTTATGAGCATCCTACCATTGCCTGACTAAAGAGGAATAGAGGAAGGAGGAGGAGAGAGTATAGAAGGTGGTGGAGTCATTTCTGGCCTGGAGGAATCGTGTAGGATCCAGGGTGATCCAAGAGGCTTATTTGACCCCTGTGGGTCGCAGGGGGAAAGTGAGCGGGCACGCCTGCCATATAGGAGTACTTCTCACTACCTGCACTGGCACAGCAGCACATGGTGTGATCATTGCATTGTGTGGATTTTTGAGACACAACTTGACACCGAATATAGTGGACTTTTTATCACCATTGTTTATATAAGTCACTTATCTGATGATGCATAACCCTGTATAGGGAAGCACTGTGTGACAATGATGATATGATCACTTGTTTATGATCACTTGGATATTTATAAGTGTATTCTATATTGCACACATCACTTATATATGTCACAATTGCTATCTTTTTGATGTCAGTAGAGTGATATGTTTATAACCATACTCATGAGTTATTACAGCGCTACATCATTTATATATTACATCTACCTGGATGACATTCTGATTTTCTCCGCATCTCTGGAGGTACACCGAGACCATGCGAGATGCGTTCTGGGACGGCTTCGCCAGCATGGACTATATGCTAAGGCAGAGAAATGCAACTTTGAGCAACAGAGCATTCCATTCCTGGGCCTGATCATCTCTACTGCCGGAATTGCAATGGATCCCCAAAAGAACACAGCAATTTTGGAATGGCCGGTACCCTCAGACAAAAAAGGAGTTCAGGGGTTCATCGGATTTGCAAATTTCTACTGGAAATTCATTAGGAACTTTTCGGGCCTCATTTCACCTATCACTCACCTCACCAAGTTAGGAGTCCACTTCCATTGGACCCCAGAGGCGCAAGCGGCTTTTGAGACAGTGAAGAAATTATTCACAGCAGCCCCCATCTTAAGCCATGCAGACTCCTCTCTTCCTTACACCTTGGAAGTTGATGCGTCCTAAAACGCAGTAGGGGCAGTTCTTTCACGAAGGAAAGGCCTGAAGGAACTAATGCATCCAGTAGCCTTCTTCTCTAGGAAACTTACCTCAGCTGAAAGGAACTACGACATTGGGGACCGAGAACTCTTGGCAATAAAGACAGCACTGGAGGAATGGAGATACCTGCTGGAAGGGGCCATACATCCAATTCTGATATATAGCGATCACAAGAATTTAGAATATTTAAGGACTGCTAAACGTCACAAACCACGCCAGGCTAGATGAGAACTGTTTTTCTCCAGATTCATTTTTCACATCACCTACAGGCCAGGATCCAAAAACACTAAACCAGATGCGCTTTCACGTATGTTCGAGGATCCAAAAGAATCTCCAAAACCGGACACCATTCTACCAGCAGGGAATTTCTTGCTATTAAAGTCTGAACTTCGGGGGCGCATGCGCGGCCAGGGACGATGGCGGCTGCATTTTAGCTGAGCTCCACTCATCCCCGGCCAGCACGGACTCACCTGATACGTGCCACTGCTTCCCTGCTAATAAGGGTGAGTCACACCCACTTGGCACCCGGCCCGGCTCCAGGGAGAGACCTGTATGGGGAAGATAGGGCGCTGGAAGCCCCCCTTCCCGCAGCCACCGGATTTGCGGCCCTCGCCGCTCCGGCGGTTCCTGTCCAGGCCGCAATCCCCGGCCTCCAGTATGCCCAGGAACCCAGGGAGAGATCCCGGCCCCCCCGGTGGTCACGGAGGGTCCTGTCAGCTTCCATGTCTACCTCTGCCCTGACTCAGCCCCAGATGGAGGACTCTGATCCCCATAATAAAACTGGGGATCCCCAGCATATAACTGGGGGGGCAGCAGAATACTCTGCATCGGGAAATCATCCTCCCTCCACCCAGATATCTCAGCAAACCATACCGTCTCCTTCCCTCACACTTTCAGCGCTAGATGACAAGCTGCAAATTTTTCTGCGCAATATTACCGCATCCATATCCACTAAAATTGGAAAGCTGGCATTAGATCTCAGAGGGGAAATAACTCAGATTGGAGACCGCACTGATAAATTGGGGACTGAGTTTGATGATTTGGTGCAATACGTTCATGTTTTGGAGGAGGATAACGCATATTTGAAGCATTCCATGTCCCAAATGCAGCTCCAGCAAGAGGATTTAGAAAACAGGGAACGGCGCCAAAATATCCGTATACGCGCAATTGCACCGTCACCTTCTGTCCTTCTTTAGCGCAACTGCTCCATTGGTTCCGGAAACAGACTGGCGAATGGACAGGGCTCATCGCTCACTGGGCCCAAAACCTGTCGAAGGCACCAGACCACGTGACGTCATAGTTAGCTTCCACTTTTTTCAAAGCAAAGAAGCCTTATTATCAGCTGCTCGCCACAAATCATCTCTGGAATTTAAAGGTGACAGACTCCAACTCTTCTGCGATTTGTCTCCGACTACCTTGGCCAAGAGGCGAGCCCTGAAGCCGCTCACCACACACCTTCAACAACATCATGTCCTTTACCAATGGGGGTTTCCTTTTTGGTTGGTCGTAACTAGGGATAATACCAAAGTCGTGCTTCGTGATCTTCATGAGGCGGATTCCTTCTTAAAGCGCCTGGGACTTCCACCTTTGCCTGAAGATGTGTCCCCTCTGCCACCAACTCCATCTCGTCCATCCGCCACCCCCAACAAGATCTGGACTCCAGTCCGCGGAGGTCGGAAGAGACTCACACGTACCCCACAGCGTCCACGTCACCCTCAGTAGATCGATCCGTCTGTATGATGATTCTCTGGGGTGCCCTTCCGATGTGTTTCCGGTGATGATCCTTCCTTCCTGGGTTTTTTACATAATTTTTTTTCTTTTCGGGTTTCTCTTTTCTGTCCGGCCGAACCATTGTTGGGTGCATTTTCTCACTTCTGTTTTATCTGGCCGGGCATGACAATTTTTCTGATGTCTTGGTTGTCATGCTGCTCCCGAATTTGTCTAGCCATAGGCCTAGACGACTTGGGCCAATTGGTTGTTCCCGAGTTTATATCCTCACGGATACTTATGTCAATTTCTATGTTTACACCTTTCTGTGTTACTTTATTGTTTTTTGTTTTTTTTTTCTATTGCATCGATGGTATTTCATTTCTTTTTTATGCTAACACATTTGCTTCAATTTTTGTTATTTTATAATGGCTTTGAGGTTTCTGTCGTATAATGTCAAGGGCCTCAACTCCATTCAAAAAAGGTGGATGGCTTTGAGGGAATTTCGATCCTCAGGAGCAGACATTATTTTTGTTCAAGAGACCCATTTCAAATCAGCTGGCTCCTTTCGTTTTGCCTCGAGATTTTTTCCCCAAGCCTATTCGGCCTTTGATCCCCCCGGGAAGGCTGGGGTGGCAATTTTGATTGGGTCGCACTGCTCCCTTCGGATTGTTTCCTCCAAAGTTGACCAAAAACGTTGTTTCATTATTCTGGAATGTATGCTGGGTAACACTCCCCTTGTTCTGTTGAATTTATACACCCCCAATACGGGTCAATTGCAATTTCTTTCCCAAACACTCGCTGCTTTAGACTCTTTTTTCACTTCGCATGTGATTGTGGGGGGTGATTTTAATTTGATTTTTTCCCCCCATAAGGACAGGAAAGTTCTTTTTGAGTCCACACCCTCGAAGCGGCAATGCTCCGCTTCAAAATCCTTTCGTAGACTGATAAGGGAGCATCGACTCTTCGACGCCTGGCGGATTAAACACCCCCTCCATAAACAATTTACTTTCTACTCCACCCCTCACCGTAGCTTCTCCCGCTTAGATCATTTTTTCATCTCTGCCCCACTGCTTCCACTCTTGGTCTCTTCTGAAATTAACCCCATTACTTGGTCTGATCACACCTCTCTGACTTTAAACCTTTTCTTTCCTCCCGCTATACCCAAACCATGTCATTGGCGCCTTAATGAGACCTTCCTCTCCACAGATCATCTTAGGGATGAATTGTCTCGGGGACTTGATACCTATTTTACCCTCAATGTTGGCTCCGTAGCCACTTCCTCTATTTTATGGGAGGCCCATAAGGCGGTATTTCGGGGACTCTGTATTTCTATGGGTTCTCGTTTAAAGAAATCTGCGGCACGTGCTAAGGCCTCTCTTGTACATCAACTATTTTTGGCGGAGCGACGGTTGATGGCCAAGCCGTCCATTTCTGGGCTCCGGAAGGTAACATTTTTATGTGACCGAATTAAAACCCTTGACTCCAGTAAGGCTGCATAATCCCTTCTGTGGGTTAAACAGAAATTTTATGAATTTTACAACAAACCCCATCGTATGTTAGTCAATCGACTTAAAGCTCAGTCTCCTTCCACGGTGCCTGATCTTTTAATCCAACCAAACGGCAGCCCTACCTATGATCCTCAGGTCATGGCAACCCTTTTTGGCTCCTACTATGAGAAACTGTATAACTGTTTGATCCCAGACCTTCACCCGCCTCTCACACAGTTATCCTTTGACAATTTTTTTGATTCCTTGTCATTTCCGAGACTATCACCCTCAGACATTGCCATTCTTAATGCTGACATTACGATAGAGGAATTACTTGATACAATTAAACATCTCCCTTCTCGTAAGGCCCCGGGTCCGGATGGTTTACCCTACACCTATTATAAATCCTTTATTGGTATCCTGGCTCCCCATCTCCTTTCTCTTTACAGAAATCTTTTTAAGGGGGTCACACCCCAGACTGAATTTTCACGAGCCTATATCTCGGTTATCCCAAAACCCGATAAAGATCCCTCTATCGTAGACAACTACCGTCCGATTGCCCTACTTAATTCCGATTACAAGATTTTCACAAAAATTTTAGCCAACCGACTGTCCGGAATTATTTCCAAACTCATACATAGGGACCAAGTGGGCTTTGTGCCTTCCAGACATGCTGCGGATAACACCAGGAGATCTATTGATCTGGTTAATCTGGTTAATCGATCCTCCACCCCTGCTGTGTTACTGAGCTTGGACGCTCAAAAAGCTTTTGACCGGTTAAGTTGGCCCTACATGTTTATGGTTTTGGAGAGGTTTGGTTTCCGGGGTCCATTTGTAGCAGCCTTGAAGGCCCTTTATTCTTCCCCATTTTCGCAGGTCAGATTAGCATCTTTTCTTTCACTCCGTTTTCAGATGTCAAATGGCACACGTCAGGGTTGTCCACTCTCCCCTCTGCTGTTTATTCTTTGCCTGGAGCCACTGGCCACAGCCATTAGGTCGAATCTGGATATTCGCGGGATACATTCCCATACCCATGAGTACAAATTATCGCTGTTTGCAGACGACATCCTCCTCACACTCACGAGTCCCTATACTTCTTTACCGATTTTGCATCAGATCTTGAAACAATTTGGGGCTATTTCAGGTTACAAAGTTAATACGCCTAAAACTGAGGCACTCCCAATTCACGTCCCACCTGTCACATTATCCTTGCTTCAGGAAGCCTTTCCCTACCGGTGGTGTACCCATTCTTTAAAATATTTAGGTACTAATCTTACTTCCTCTTACCAATCCATGTACGAGGCCAATTTCCCTCCACTATTTATAGCAATTTCTCGCTCTCTGAAACGATGGGATGCCTTGCCCATCTCTTTCCTAGGATGCATTAACGTATTAAAAATGACAGTGTTGCCTAAACTTTTGTACCTGTTTGCGACCCTCCCCGTTCCCGTTCCTATGTCCAAACTTCACTCTCTTCAGAAATCTTTCCTGCATTTTATTTGGCACAACAGGCGGCACAGGATTGCACGTTCTGTTTTGCTTTCCCCACGATCTAGGGGGGGCTTGGGGGCCCCGGATATTATAACATATTACTACGCAACTCATCTTCGTTTTCTCATGTCATGGTCTTCCCATCATCCTCCCAACACATGGACTGAGATCGAATCTTTGCAATTGTCCCCAGCTCATCCATGCTCTCTCCTTTGGTCGACCTCAGCAGTGGATGTCTCCACCTTTCGCCATTTATTTCTGGGACCTATGTATTTTTCTCTGACAGTTTGGCGGAAATGTAGGGCTAAATTTACACTGGCCTCCGATTGCTCCCCACTGACAAATGTCCTCTATAACCCTAATCTCCCAGACAATATGGTCATGTCCCGGATGTCGCATTGGGTTGTAGCTAACCTTTTTCAATTGCGTCACTTGGTACACCCGGTGTCTCGTAAGTTACACTCATTCCCAGTCCTCCAGAAAAAAGCCCTTTTACCTTCTCAACACCTATATATTTATCTTCAAATACGCCACTTTTTTTCCACTTTATCTCCTTCATTGACTATGGGGAAGCCTACTCCCTTTGAAAGTTTATGTATGCAGGGTCCCCACCATAGGGGTATAATCTCTAATACTTATAAACTTCTTATGGAAGCCCCCTCCTTATCCAATGATACTCACCTTTACATGCGTAGGTGGTCTCAATTCACACAATGCGATATTGATTTATTAACATGGAAGAAAATTTGGGAAAATGCATCTAGATCTTCTGTCTGTGTGGTTTTTAAGGAAAATATTTACAAGATTATGATGTTATGGTATAAAACACCTGAGGTTCTGCATGCTTATAATCCGAGTGCTTCTCCTGATTGCTGGCGCTGTAGTAGAGACCTGGGTTCTCTCTATCATATTTTTTGGACATGCAGCTCCATTACTCCTTTCTGGCAGGATGTTCTCTCCTTGCTGAATTCATTGCTGCATGTCTCTCTCCCACTTGATCCATTACATTTTTTACTGGGTCTACCATTCCCAGGATTACCTAAAGTATCCAGGAAACTCGCTGTACATGTGCTGACCGCGGCCAGGAGAAGCATTCCTATGTGTTGGTTATCCTCTAATCCTCCTTCAATGTCGATTTTGTACAAACTCATTGCTGATGTAAGACAGATGGAATATTTGACTGCACTACATAGTTGTTCGTTTGCTGTATTTGAGATGATTTGGCTCCCATGGGATACTTTCACCTCTTCTATGCCGGCCCACATTGCAAGGCCCTGATATCCTTTACATTGATATTTATGACTCCGCTGGTCCTGACACTATTTAATTTTGCCATCGATGTATCTTTCTGTTATGTTTATTTTCTTTTCTTATCCTTTTGAAATATACTGTTTGTATTTCATGAAAACCAATAAAAATTGTTAATATAAAAAAAAAAGTCTGAACTTCTGTCTCAATTGCAGCAGGCCTCAGTAGGAGCCTCTAGTCCACCTGGAATCACTGTACAAAACAGGGAAGGGCTTTTATGGAAAGGGGAGCAAATTTTGGTACCCGAAGAGGCACAAATTCTTGTTCTGGGTTACTGCTATGATCACCAGTTAGCAGGTCACTTCGGGGTTTCCAAGACATTGGAATTGGCCCAACGCTTGTTCTGGTGGCCGAATATGGCTAAGGATTGCAAAACATATGTAAGGACTTGTGCCATCTGCAATCGGAACAAGACCACTCGAAACAAGGCCTGGGGTTTACTTAAACCTCTACCAGTGCCTGATAGGCCTTGGAAAATGATATCCATGGACTTTATAGTGGAACTTCCGCCTTCCCAAGGACATACTGCTATTTTTGTGGTTGTGGACCGGTTATCAAAAATGGCCCAATTTTTGCCACTAAGGAATACACCCTCTGCTTCTGAGACTGCTCGGATTTTCATTAAAGAAATCGTAAGACTCCATGGAGTTCCTGTGAACATTGTCTCGGACCGAAGGGTACAATTTACTTCGAGATTTTGGAAAGCGCTATGCGAAACCCTGGAAATCAAGTTATCCTTTTCCTCTGCCTACCACCCACAAACAAACGGGCAAACCGAACGAACCAATCAGACCCTGGAACAATACATCAGATGTTACACATCCTTCCTCCAAGACTACTGGGTGGCAATCTTACCTCTGGCAGAGTTCGCATATAACAATGTTAGCCATTCTGCCACTAAACAATCACCATTTGTTGCCAACTATGGGTTCCACCCTACCTTTTTACCTGACCTGGTCCCAGAAACTTCCATTCCTGCTGCTCAGAATATACTAAATTTCTTTGTCTCTAACAATAAATTGTTACAAGAGGCGGTCGCAAAAGCCCAGGAAGACAACAAGAGGGTCTTCAACAGAAAGAGAAGAGAAGAACTGATTCTGCATCTGGGAGACCAGGTCTGGCTGGCTACAACTAATCTGAAGATGGCGTGCCCTTCGAGGAAGTTGGCACCAAGGTTTGTGGGCCCATTCTTGATAAGACACAGAATTAAAGTCACATATGAATTGGCACTTCCGGAGTCCATTAGAGTACACCCAGTTTTCCACGTGTCACTGTTGAAACCTGCCGTACCCGATCCATTTCCTAGTCATAGGTCAAGGCGCGCCGAGTCAATAGACGTGGACAGGGAAGAGGAATTTGAGGTCAAGGCTGTTGTGGACTGTAGGAAAAGGAGGGGTCAGACACAGTACCTTATTAAGTGGAAGGGGTATGGTCCGGAGGAAAACTCATGGGAACCAGCTCAGAATGTTCATGCCACAGACCTAGTTCAGGAATTTTTTCGCAGTCACCCGCAAAAGAGGAGCCAATTGGGCATCCAGAGGCTGCCCATAAGGGGGGGGGCAATGTCAGGGAAGATCGCACGAATATGTGCATGCGCAGCATCCCGATAAGACATACAGGCAGGCGGGCACTAAGACCCAGGCGCACCTGTCACCAATGACAGCACCGGGCAGCCACTAGGACCCAGGCACGCCTTTCGGCGCTGGGCAGGCTATTTAAACTGGCCACTGCAGGATCCAAATTGCCGTATGGTCTTATTCCTTTGCCTGTGATTCCTGACTCTGAGTTGTTTCCTGTTGCCGAACCTAGCCTGCTCCTGACTACCATTGACCTTCTCCTGCCCTGACCCCTGGCTTGTCTCTGGATATTCTTCTGGCTGCTCCTGATCATTCTGACCTCCTGTTGCTGAACCTGGCCTGTGACCCGACTATCCTTCTGCCTACTTCTCTGGTCTTCTCTGCCTTCTTGGATACAAAACCCGGCCCGCCTGACTCCGCTACCTGCCGCACGGATCCATCCGCATCCTGCTCTGGTCTGCTCTGCCTCTTCACGTCAGGCTCACTACTAAAGTATGTGACACTAGCGGTCTCCTGGACATACCTGGGGGCCACGACCTGGTCTCAGCCTGCTCCAAGTCCATCCCCACCATCAGGGGCTCTGGTGAACAAGCAGACTGGAGCTTAGATCCCGCGCCCTAGGGAACCCCAAACTGTGGAACTATAGAGCTACTTCTAGAGTCTTGACAAACAGTAAGTCAGAAGGGGTACAACCCTTAGAGGTAACATACAGGTTGTAATTTGTACTACAAATAATATCTTCATACATTAAGATTCATTCATACATTTTTCAAAAAATTTGAAAAAAAAAGTTTGTTTCTATTATAAAATTTAGCAAACAGGTAATTGTTCTACTTCACTGATGTGCGTTGATGAGGCTGCACTGATAGGCGGCACTGATAGGTGACACTGATGAGCTGGCACTGATAGGCAGCACTGATGATGGGTACTGATAGTCGGCACTCATAGGCAGCACTGCTGGGCACTGACTGGCGGCACTGCTGGGCAAAGGTGGGTGACACTGCTGGGCACTTGTGGGCGGCACTGGTAGGTGGCTCTGCTGGGCACCGATCCTCAAGGCACTGATCATCAATGATCGATGCCGATCCCTCCTCTGACAACTGCCAGCAGTACTTTCCTCATGCTCTGACAGGGTGAGGAAAGTGCAGTCAAGACCCGGCAATTGCATTTCCTGATGACCAGCGTGTCATAGGACACGGCAATCACGGAGATCACGGGGGGCACGCAGGAGAGCGCGTTCTGGGAGGACATCATAGGACGGCCTACCAGGACTGGCCAGCCACAGTACAGCCGTCATTTGGCTACCTGCGGTCATCAACTAGTTAAAGCAGCACTTCCCCTTTTGGGTGGAGCTCTACTTTAACTTCAGCAAGAGATAACAGTGCTATAGTATCAAGGGAGGAGTGAATGTAGGGACTGAAACATGTTATATACTCTATAGTATCATTTCTGGTACTCTCACAGTGGGAGTATAGATACCATACACATCCCTCCTCAGCTTCTCACCCCTCCCCCATACACATCCCTCCCCAGCTTCTCACCCCTCCCCCATACACATCCCTCCTCAGCTTCTCACCCCTCCCCCATACACATCCCTCCCCCATACACATCCCTCCTCAGCTTCTCACCCCTCCCCCATACACATCCCTCCCCAGCTTCTCACCCCTCCCCCATACACATCCCTCCCCAGCTTCTCACCCCTCCCCCATACACATCCCTCCCCAGCTTCTCACCCCTCCCCCATACACATCCCTCCTCAGCTTCTCACCCCTCCCCCATACACATCCCTCCTCAGCTTCTCACCCCTCCCCCATACACATCCCTCCCCAGCTTTTTGCCCCTCCCCCATACACATCCCTCCTCAGCTTCTCACCCCTCCCCCATACACATCCCTCCTCAGCTTCTCGCCCCTCCCCCATACGCATCCCTCCTCAGCTTCTCGCCCCTCCCCCATACACATCCTTCCCCAGATTCTCGCCCCTCCCCCATACACATCCTTCCCCAGATTCTCGCCCCTCCTCCATGCGCATCCCTCCTCAGCATCTCACCCCTCCCCCATACGCATCCCTCCCCAGCTTCTCACCTCTCCCCCATACACACCCCTCCCCTGCTTCTCACCCCTTCCCCATACACACCCCTCCCCTGCTTCTCACCCCTTCCCCATACACATCCCTCCTCAGCTTCTCACCCCTCCCCCATACACATCCCTCCCCAGATTATTATTATACAGTATTTATAAAGCGCCAATGGTTCGCTCAGCGCTGTACATTACAAAGGGGGACAGAACATGTGACAGAACAATACCAATACAATGCAAAACATGAGCGGATTGAGGGCCCTGCTCTTTCGAGCTTACAATCTAGGAGGGGGGGGATGGTGGCACAGGAGGAGATAGCTGTGGGGGATGGAGTAGTAGGAAGAGTGGAGGAGGTCAGCAGGTTAGCAGGGGGTGGGGTAGGCTTCCCTGAAGAGATGGGTTTTCAGGGTGCGCATAATCTGATGGGTTGCGGCAGGGAGTTCCAGAGGATGGGTGACACCCTGGAGAAGTCCTGGAAGCGGGCATGGGAGGAGGAGACCAGGGAACTAGAGAGAAGGAGGTCTTGTGAGGAGCGGAGTGTGCGTGTTGGGCGGTACTTGGATATTAGGTCAGTGATGTAGTTCGGGGCAGTATGGTGGACAGCTTTGTACGTCAGTGTTAGGATTTTGAATTTGATCCGTTGTGCAATCGGAAGCCAGTGGAGGGATTGGCAGAGGGGGGTGGCGGACACTGAGTGGAGGCCAGTGGAGAGATTGGCAGAGGGGGGTGGAGGCCAGTGGAGGGATTGGCAGAGGGGGGTGGCGGAGATGGAGCGGTTGGTAAGGTGGATGAGTCTGGCAGCCGTATTCAGGATCGACTGAAGGGGGGGATAGCCTGTGGTGAGGCAGGCCAGTGAGGAGGGAGTTGCAGTAGTCGAGTCGTGATATGATGAGGGAGTGGATGAGCTGTTTAGTGGTTTCTGGGGTTAGGAACGTGCGTATTTTGGCAATGTTGCGGAGGCGGAGTCTGCATGTTGCGGAGGTGGAGTCTGCGCGAGTTTGTTAAAGATTGGACTTGGGGCTGGAAGGATAGGTTGGAGTCCAGAATGACACCAAGTACTCTGGCCTGCGGGGCGGGTTTTATGGTGGCGTTGTTGGATGTGACAGAGAAGTCAATGGGGGGTGGTGTCTGGGCTGGGGGGAAGACAAGAAACTCGGTTTTGGAGAGGTTCAGTTTAAGGAAGTGGAGTGACATCCAGTCTGATATGTAATTCAGTAGGTGTGTGATTTGGGCAGAGACCGAGGGGGTGAGGTGGGGGGTTGAGAGATAGATTTGTGTGTCGTCAGCATAGAGGTGGTAGTTGAAGCCGTGAGAGTGTATGAGTTGGCCAAGGGAGGAGGTGTAGATGGAGAAGAGAAGGGGCCCAAGGATGGAACCTTGAGGGACCCCAACAGAGAGGGGGAGTGAGGGGGAGGTGGTAGCATTATAGGTAACGCTGAAAGAGCGTTGTGACAGGTAGGATGAGAGCCAGGAGAGAGCAGAATCTCTGAGGCCGAAGGAGTGTAGTTTTTTGAGGAGGAGGGGGTGGTCGACTGTGTCGAAGGCCACAGAGAGGTCAAGGAGTAGGAGCACTGAATAATGGCCATTAGCTTTGGCGGTTAGCAGGTCATTGGAGAGTTTGAGTAAGGCAGTTTCGGTGGAGTGTAGGGGACGGAAGCCGGACTGTAGGGGGTTGAGGAGGTTGTTGTCATTGAGGTGAGAGCTTAGGCGGGTGTAGACTAGGCGCTCGAGGAGTTTAGATGTAAATGTGAGCAGGGGGATGGGTCTGAGGTTGTTTGGGTCATTGGGGTCCAGTGAGGGCTTTTTAAGTATGGGGGTGATGTGTGCATGTTTCAGAGGGGAGGGGAAAGTGCCGGAGGAGAGGGAGAGATTAAAGATGTGGGTGAGGGAGCGTAGGATGGAGGGGGAGGGAGGTCGTAGGAGTTGTGAGGGGATAGGGTCGAGGGGGCAGGTGGTGAGGCGGGCATCAGAGAGGATCTTGGAGGCTTCCTCGATGGTAATAAGGTCAAAGGTGCGGAGTGTTGGGGGGCTTCACTATGAGGAATGTAGGGTGGGGTGGAAGTGGGGGTCAGAGCAGTGGTGGGGCCGTGGGAGAGGGGTGATGAGGGAGTAGTTGAGTGAGGGGGAACGGGGTTGGAGGGAGTGTGAGTTGCAGCAATGTCCTTGCGAATTGTGTCAATCTTGTTTTTGAAGTGATTGGCAATCTCAAGGGCAGTGAGTGAGGTGCTGGGTGGAGGTGGGGGTGGCGAGAGTAGAGAGTTGAAGGTGGAGAAGAGTCGGCAAGGATTGGAGGAGAAGGCCTTCAGGAAGTAGGCTTGTTTGTCTGCATGTAGGGAGGAGGTGTAGGTGTGGAAGGCAGATTTGTAGCGGGTGAAGGCTTGTTGGGATTTGGTTTTGCACCATAGTCGCTCCAGGGCACGACTGTGTCGTTTGAGGGTATTTGTGTGATCAGTCTGCCAGGGCTGGAGCGGTCGGGGTCTGACGTTGCGTGTGGTTAGAGGTGCTAGTGAGTCAAGGGCTGTTGAGAGCGCATTGTTGTAGGCAGTCATAGCCAAGTTGGGGCAGAACAGGGGGAGGATGCTGTCGTGGAGTTGATCAGATGCAGAGTGGAGGGGGGCAGGGTTAAGGTTGCGGAGGTTACGGCTGGTAGTAGTGTGACATTTGGAGGGGTAGGCGTTGGAGGACGAGGAGATAGGGGAGGTGATCAGGTTGTGGTCAGAGAGAGGGAAGGGGGTGTTAGTGAGGTTGTGGGGAGCGCAGCAGTTGGAGAAGACGAGATCAAGATTATTACCGTTGGAGTGGGTGGTGGATTGTATGCACTGTGCAAGTGCAAAGGAGGAGGTTAAGTGGAGGAGATGGGATGTGTCCGGGTTGTCGAGGTTGACAGGGATGTTGAAATCCCCAAGGATGATGGTGGGTAACTCAGAGGAGAGGAAGAAGGGTAGCTAGGAGGAAAAGTCATCCAGGAAGCGGGGTATGGATCCAGGAGGCCGGTATATCACAGCAATCTTCAGGGGGGTTGGGGAGAATAGTCGGACGCAGTGGGCCTCGAAGGAGGAGAAGGATAGGGAGGGGGGATTGGGAGGACTCAGAAGGTGCTCTGCGGTGACTGGAGCAGACCAACCCCACCACCTTTACGACCGTTAGGCCTGGGTGAGTGGGTCCAGGTGAGACCTCCGTAGGAGAGTGCAGCAGGGGAGGTAGAGTCAGTGGCCTGGATCCAGGTTTCTGTGATCGCTAGGAGGTTGAGGGAGCGGGAAACAAAGAGGTCGTGGATGGCGGTGAGCTTGTTGCACACTGATCAGGCGTTCAGGAGTGCACATGAAAACAGGGGGGGGGGGGGGTTTAGGGAGCAGGGGGACAGATACTAAGTTGTGGGGGTTGGGGCAGGACGTGGAGGCGGGAGGGTGTTGTGCGGGTGAGGGAGGTGGTGTAGGGCCAGGATTGGGGGAGATGTCTCCCGCGGTTAGGAAGAGGAGAAGGGTGAGAAAGGTGGCATGGGAGCGGGATGTGCAGGAGCGTGAGAAACTACTAGTGGAGGTGTTCGGGTCAGTGGGAGAGTGGAGTAATAGGAGGAGGTGGTGGGTGCCGTAGAGGGGTGAGGGAAGCAGTGAGGACACAATATACAATTGTTTGGGAGGAGCAGAGGGATATAGTGAATGGATTTTGGGAACGAAGGAGAGGAAAATGAGAAGGAGGAGTGGAAGAGGCATTGTGGGGAGGTGATGAGAGCAGTAGCAGGGAGATGATAGCAATGAGGGGGAGATGTAGGGAGATTCTCACCCCTCCCCCATACACATCCCTCCCCAGCTTCTCACCCCTCCCCCATACACATCCCTCCTCAGCTTCTCACCCCTCCCCCATACACAACCCTCCTCAGCTTCTCACCCCTCCCCCATACACAACCCTCCTCAGCTTCTCACCCCTCCCCCATACACATCCCTCCTCAGCTTCTCACCCCTCCCCCATACACATCCCTCCTCAGCTTCTCACCCCTCCCCCATACACATCCCTCCTCAGCTTCTCACCCCTCCCCCATACACATCCCTCCTCAGCTTCTCACCCCTCCCCCATACACATCCCTCCTCAGCTTCTCACCCCTCCCCCATACACATCCCTCCTCAGCTTCCCACCCCTCCCCCATACACATCCCTCCTCAGCTTCTCACCCCTCCCCCATACACATCCCTCCTCAGCTTCTCACCCCTCCCCCATACACATCCCTCCTCAGCTTCTCACCCCTCCCCCATACACATCCCTCCCCAGCTTCTCACCCCTCCCCCATACACATCCCTCCCCAGCTTCTCACCCCTCCCCCATACACATCCCTCCCCAGCTTCTCACCCCTCCCCTATACACATCCCCCCAGCTTCTCAAACCTCTCTCATACACATCCCTCCCAGCTTCTCACCCCTCCCCCATATATATATTTCTTCCCAGCTTCTCACCCCCTCCCCCATACACCCATTCTGAGCTTCTCACCCCTCCCCCATACACATCCCTCCCTAACTTCTCACCCTTCCCTAGCTTCTCACCCATCCCCCATATATATCTTCCTTAGCTTCTTGCCCCTCCCCCATACACAGCTGTAATGCAACTGACCCCAGACTGCGCTTGAGTACTTCTGTTAGACTACCACTTCCCCCTCCGAACACCGACCACAGACACCACAGCCGACCATACAAGACTAGACGACACCAGTCCTGAAGTAAACCAGGAGGTAGACTAGTTGATTTGAACACAGATACAAGATATATACACTCAGGGGACAGTCCCCCCTCCCTGCATAATGACCCTGGGCGGGGCAATCTACATTTATTATGTGATAGGTTAGTGTAGCGCTACAAACATAAGAGCATAATAAAAAACATATAATAATAGACACAATATGAATGGCACACATCTCATAGTGCAATAAGGTGACCATGTGATGATAAAACAGAATAGATGTGAACATATGTGGCCCAAGCCCCACTCAGTAATGTGAGAAGTGAGTACTATATAGGTATGATAAGTGAGTACACAAAGAAAATGCAATAAAGGTGATCACATGATAAACTTCAAGTGATGGTCGTCACGATCCTGACGAAGTCACATGACGGTGACGCAACGCATAGATACGTGGTGACGCAGCATTCGGTCCGCGGTGACGTACTTCCGGTACGGCCGCCATCTTAGCCTACCTTGAATGTGAATAGGAAACCCATGCAGTACACCCATACATCCCTATGGAATGGTGGCTTCTTATACAGCATGTGAGTTTACAACTTTACTTTTTTAATAAAAGCACCTATTGTATGGCTTTATATGCTGAGAGATTCTTCCTGTGCTTTTATCACCCGGTTGAGAGGTTTATCCTGCTGAGACCAGGAGCCAGTGTACCCTGATTACTTACCTTACCGGATGAGATGTCCATGGGAGACTTGCTGGTGATTTCTGCAATTTTGGATCAATATCCTGAGTGATCTTAAAGCCGTACAGGCCCTTTGGGCTGCTGAGTGGAGGTGAGGGGGCAATTTAGCCACAGGAGGAGAGTCGCTCACCATCACTTGACGTTTATCGTGTGATCACCTTTATTGCATTTTCTACTGCTTTGAGCTTGAGCACCACCTTATAGCCTAATGAACGTTTATACAGCGATGTGACTCCACTTGAAGCTTACTGTGTTCTCACCTACATTGTGTTCTAACTGTCTTCAGCTGAGCGCCATCATATCGTGTGATGTACTTTGTGTACTCACTTATCATACCTATATAGTACTCACTTCTCACATTACTGAGTGGGGCTTGGGCCACATATGTTCACATCTATTCTGTTTTATCATCACATGGTCACCTTATTGCACTATGAGATGTGTGCCATTCATAGTGTGTCTATTATTATATGTTTTTTATGATGCTCTTATGTTTGTAGCGCTGCACTAACCTATCACATGATATTGATCTTTTGACTGTTGGGCACCAGTTTGAGTGCTAGCCGCTTAGTATTTCAGGGACTCCATTGAGCGCAGGAGGATTATATATACAGTATTGAATCTACATTTATTAACAGGAGACACAAAAGGTATTCAAACTTCACACCAGCAGACAGTCCCATCAGGAGGGAGGGCCGCTGAAGACCCCCCACCCACCAACCAATACACACAAACACATACATCCCATAATAGTTTGCTCCCAAGCCAGACAAACAATAGAACAATGAGATGCAACCACATGGCATTAAACAATGAACAACCTCCCACCCCCCCTAGACATGTCTACACAATATCAGGACATCTCACCCTGCACCCCTAACAGGCACAGGGTGACTTACACATAAGAGGGATATGGGGAGCTGAGACAGGGGTCTCCCCACCTCTCCAAAGTAAGCTGGGTTCCATGAGCCCCCCACCCAAAGTGACTCCCATCACATATCTCCCCTTTTGGCAGGGGACCCCAAACAGGTTGACTCTGAAGTTAGTCTGTACTTCCAGTCCCCCAATGCCAGCACCCACACAGTACCCCAAACAAATTGTCCCAAACATAGCAATACTCACTCAGCCAACCTCTGCCTCTCTTGTAGAACATACCCGCCGCTGGGGAGAAGTACGGACTGGTCCTTCTCCCTGAAGTCCTCTCAGCCACTGGAGAGAAGACAGGGTGGCTGGGCCGACTCCATCATGCTGTGGGGGATCTGGGCCGACTGCCCAGCATCCCTGGGGTATCCAGGTGGTGACTGTATTCTCATCCACTCTGACTTGATGGACATCCCCCAGTGTTTGCAAAGTAAGGCTGACATCCTCCTGTCCCAATGCCAGACCCTTTTCTGGGGTTGTGTCAGTGGGGACCGAACTCCCATCCACAGACATCAGCTCATGCCGTTGTGAGGTGCCGATTGCATCCTCTTCCTGTAGCTCCTGCGGTGCTGATTGTTGTGGGCAGAGGTCAACCACGCCATGTCCTGATGACAGCTCTTCTGCTGGAGGCGCGATGGCTGGTTCCTCCTCCGCAGAAAAGTCAATCAAATCCCCAGTCTCTGGAACTGGTATCTGGGAATAGGCATTTGCCATCTCCTGTCTGAGGAACCCAGAAGATGTTACCAGTGCTGGGCAGCGGCTAGCAGAGCTCTGCCCTTTAGTCAGCACTTCAGGTTTGGGGACAGCAATCTCTGGAATTTCCACTGCCGATTCTTGGGCATGCTGCTGAACATGTTTTAGCAGTTGCCTGTATGCCCTTTCCAGATCCTGTTCTTTCATCAGTAGGTATTCCAGATCTGGTTCAAGCTCTGAGACCCCTGTGAGACCGAACATAGCCTCTCTGTCTTCTCACAGGTCCTCCAGGGTAGGTTCTCCTTCATTGCCAAACACAAAATGATTTGTAAGGCTCTCCCACAGCAATCCAGGACCACCAAAGTCCTATCCCTCTGGAGAGCATTCTGTTGTCACTCCTAAATATTTCTGCTTTTCATACCATTACAGAGACCGATATTGGTTGTCCAGCTCTATCTCCTGCTGGACCATCCTGTCCAATTCAGTCACCCATTGCTCCTGGGGTCGCTCTCCCAGGAATGGCATCCGTAACTTCCTATGGTCCCTGGCCCGTTCCCCTGTGCTTGGATAGCATTTGCCCTTGTCCATACCAGCAACCTGGAGAGCTTCACTCTAAAGCACCACCTGAATCCGCTGTCTGAGCTCCAGGTACTCATCTGCAGACACAGTCCTGGGGTATTCTGCAAGAACGATCCGCAGCAACCCCGGGAACTCTGATGCCAGGTCCACATCTCCACTGGGGTGACCGACATCTACTTTCCTGATCTTGAATCCCGGTAGTGGTTTGGACGTGTTCACAGCCAGGAAGCACAACCTTGCCACCAATGTAACGGAACCGACCCAGACTGCGCTTGAGTACTTCCGTTAGACTACCACTTCCCCGTCCGAACACCGACCACAGACACCACAGCCGACCATACAAGACTAGACGACACCTGTCCTGAAGTAAACCAGGAGGTAGACTAGTTGATTTGAACAAATATACACTCGGGACAATCCCCCCCCTCCTTGTATAATGACACAGGGCGGGGCAATCTACATTTAGTAACAAGAGACACCAGAATATTGATCTGTCTATAGCAGGGACAGGAGCCGGGACCAGGAATAGGAGATCCACCTGACTTACCCGTGTGCTCTGACATGGAGAAGATCCCATGGTGGCCGTGTGTTCAGGATGGAGACCGACAATCACAGGATCGTCTGGAAGCCGATCTAAAATGGCTGAAAGGAGGAAAGTGTTCCCGGGACAGGAAGTGACACAGACCGGAAGTGACTCCAGACAGGAAGTGACTACAGACAGATATATACAGAGGCTGCAGCATGGAGAGCAGACACTAGATGGTGCTGATCCACAAATAGCTGAATAGCATAAAACGGGAAAAAACTGAAAAACAAAAGACGATGGCGGCTCGTAAACTTCTATTGTCAATGTATGCACAGTTATCACATTACAGTGGATTAGATCTCCCTCCATTTTGGTGTAGCCCACCTGTCCCTCCTCCAGCGGCCATTTTCCCTTAGTCTAATACAATATTCGTACAGTTATCACATTACAGTGGATTAGATCTCCCTCCATTTTGTTGTAGCCCGCCTGTCCCTCCTCCGGTGGCCATTTTCCCTTAGTCTGATATGAATGCTGGCACATTTTGTCCCCTGATATTAGACATTAGCCGGGTGATTGTATACACACAGCGGGCAGATCTCAATCAATGTCACCCACTAGTCTATACTGTCACGGGGTTGGCCAGCCAATCATGTGGCTCCTATTCTGTCCTTCCAATGACCATTCCTAGTACATAGGACTCATCTTCCATACTACATTCATGATACAACAAGATGGAAACTCCCAATATACAGAGAAAATCTCCCATAAAATACATAGAAATCACATCTGCCCTAAAGGGCCATAAACATAAGAAGATTGTCCCCGACGCCCCCAGATTCATCTACAATACTAGCCGAGGTGTCATTGGTCCCCCTAATACACGGATAGTACCCCAATCCTGCATTCATACATGTGACAATACACCATGGATTCCTCCCGCTCTATATTATGTCTCCATACAAATCAGTCGCCATCCAATCCATCCATCTCACAAAAGCTCCAATACCCAGCAAATGTTTCCGTCTCCTCCTAGTAATAACCATGTGATCTCCATGAGAATAAAGCGCCCATTTGTGTCCTTATCCCCTCCCCCTACGCAGGATGTACACCCCTTCATGGCCACGCCTCTTTATGTAACTGACAATTGCGCGGTCGTGCAACGCTGCACCCAAACTAAATATCCGTCCTTTCTTCACACAAATAGAGCTTTCTGTCGGTGGGATGTCATCACCTGTGCGCTTTTTATTTTTCACGCTATAAACAAAAAAAGACCAAAAATTTGGAAGAAAAACAATATTTTGTACTTTCGGCTATAAAATATATAAAATAACCTCAAAGTTAGTTATAAATTTCACCAAAATGTCTCCCGCTCCATGTTTATGGGAAAAGGACCCCAATAAGTGGATATTGATTGCTGTGTGTGACCGTTATATCGTCTGCAGACTATGGGGAGATCATGGGGTGTACACAGCTTGTACTTCTCACTGCACAGCACATTTCTGGGGGGCTAAGATACCAGGACACCCCCAATACCAGGACACCCCCAATACCAGGACACCCCCAATACCAGGACACCCCCAAATACCAGGACAGGACACCCCCAATACCAGGACACCCCCATTACGAGAACACCCCCAAATACCAGGACAGGACACCCCCAATACCAGGACACCCCCATTACCAGGACACCCCCAATACCAGGACACCCCCAAATACCAGGACACACCCAATACCAGGACACCCCCAATACCAGGACACCCCCAAATACCAGGACACCCCCAATACCAGGACACCCCAAATACCACAACACCCCCAATACCAGGACACCCCCAATACCAGGACACCCCCAATTCCAGGACACCCCCAATACCGGGACACCCCCAAATACCGGGACACCCCCAATACCAGGACACCCCAAATACCAGGACACCCCCAATACCAGGACACCCCCAATACCAGGACACCCCCAATACCGGGACACCCCCAAATACCAGGACACCCCCAATACCAGGACACCCCAAATACCACAACACCCCCAATACCGGGACACCCCCAATACCGGGACACCCCCAAATACCAGGACACCCCCAATACCAGGACACCCCCAAATACCAGGACACCTCCAAATACCAGAACAGGACACCCCCAAATACCGGGATACCCCGAAATACCAGGACACCCCCAAATACCAGGACAGAACAAACACCCCCAAATACCAGGATGGGACACCCCCAAATACCAGGATAGTACAAACACCCCCAAATACCAGGACAGGACAATCCCCCCAAATACCAGGACAGGGCAAACACCCCCAAATACCAGGACAGGACAATCATTTTGTAACACAAGCCTCCAGTTGTTACCACCCCCCCCCTCACAGATGTTCTTAGAGTCATGTAAACTCATGTAACTCATGTTACATATACCTCATATAGAGGGGGAGGTGAGAAGGGCGGGGTCAATGAGGGGAGGTGAGAAGGGCGGGGTCAATGAGGGGAGGGGAGAAGGGTGGTGTCAATGAGGGGAGGGGAGAAGGGCGGGGTCGAGGGGAGGGGAGAAGGGTGGGGTCAATGAGCAGAGGCTTTTTAAGCTGAAAGAGAGCTTAATTCTGGGGCCAATTCAGCTCACACTGGACAAAGGGGCCACACAGGCAGAGGAGAGGAACCCAACCAGAGGAGCTCCACATCCACCTCCAGACCAGGACACTATCAGCCAGGTATTCATCCCCCAATTCACCTCACTACTCCCTGTCCTTCCCCTCTGCCCCCCCCCCACTGTTCTTCATCCACCCCTCTGCCCCCCCACTGTTCTTCATCCACCCCTCTCCCCCCCCCACTGCTCCTCATCCACCCCTCTGTCCCCCCCCTCACTGCTCTTCATCCACCAGTCTGTCCCCGGCCTCGCTGCTCTTCATCCACCCATCTATCCCCCCCCCCCCTCGCTGCTCTTCATCCACCCATCTGTCCCCGGCCTCGCTGCTCTTCATCCACCCCTCTGTCCCCCCCCCCTTGCTACTCTTCATCCACCCGTCTGTCCCCCTCCCACTGCTCTTCATCCACCCGTCTGTCCCCCACCCACTGCTCCTCATCCACCCGTCTGTCCCCCTGTCCTTCCCCTCCATCCCCCTCACTGCACCACATCCACCCCCTTGTCCTCCCGTGTCCCCCCTCTTTCCCCCCCACTGCGCCTTGTCCACTCCTCTGCCTCCCCCCTGTTACCAACTGCCCCCCCTCTAACTCCAATTGTCCATCCCTATGTTCCCCCCATTGCTCCTCTGTGTCCCCCATTGACCCTCTGTCCCCCAACTGCTCCTCGTCCACCTCTCTATCCCCTCCATCCACCCCCCAGTCCACCTCTCTATCTCCCCACTGCCTCCCTGTCCTCCCTTCTGCCCCCCCCCCCACTGCCCCCCTGTCCACACCTCTATCCACCTATTGCCCCATTTCCAGCTTTGCTCTGTGTATTCAGAATTCCCCACCATGTCATGCCTCTTTCTATGCTTTCAGATAAAGGTGACACAGTTGATAACTTTTATGGGGCTCTCAGGGTATGCCCACCCCCCTGTCAGGGGCCCCCACATTGGTTCCTGGACTCACCCATTCCTCTCTTACAGTGGGAGCAGGAGGTGATCGGGGAACATCCTCTCCCTGATCCCTCTGCGGGTAATGAACCCCAAAGTCACTTGTATCACTTCCAGGATCACAGCTATAATTTCCTGGCTACTGCGGATGCAGCTAATCAGTGGGGGGGACAGTGGGGGGCCAATAGACTTATAAATATAATAGGCTTTTAAAGGGTGATTTGTGGTGAATGTTTGGAGGCCATAGATTTGTGTGATTTCCCAGGCGGATGCAGTTCTAAGGATGGACATGTTTGGTATCTACTTACTCCATGCAGCCCCATCTTTTATATTTCACCAACAAATTGGGGATTTTATTGTGTTTGCACTAAAATCATTTTGTTGTATTTTTTTCCTGAAAATTTGGGTTTGATGAAATAGCCGAGCAAATATTGTGTGCCATAAAAAGTGCGACTGCTGCCTCTTCTTTCTTCAGGGTCTCTGCTTTCAGAGAATAGAGAGCTGATTGGTGGGTTTCCAGTCATTCATAGTAAACAATGGCGGCTGATGCAATCTTTCATGCCGCACAATATTTGCTCGGCTGTTCATCAAATGCGTATTTCCAGGAACAAATACAATGAATCTTAGTGACACCAACACAATATTTCTCCTCATTGTTGGGAAGATAGAAAAGATGATGTGATGAGCAAATAGATACCAAACGTGTCAAAGCTGAAAATTGTGCTGAATGGGGGCCCTGGGAGGGGAGACACAAACCTGAAGCCCAGGAGCCACAAGAAGGTCTGATCAGAAACTACGGTGTCACTGGTCACCTGTAATGGCGGCTAATCTTCTCCGTGTTCAGACGGCGTGCAGCTTACATGGAAAACATACAACCCCCCCCCCTGTCTTCTTGCACTCTTCTTTTAGAACTGCCGAATCTAACCGGCACCTGAACACGCCGAGAAGATGGCCGCCATCACCGGGGACCCGGGACCATCGCTGGACACATGGTTGGATGGTGGCTTTGGAGGATTTACTGCTGGTTCTGCCTGGCAGCTTCACAGATTCATCAACTGTTTACTGTCCTGCACGGCTCTTCACTACTTGTCTGTTCTATAAGATGGGAAGATTGGAAGTGCTGCTGCCTCCTGTCACTTGTTCCACTTTGTAAGGAGGATTTCTGACTGGATCTATAAGTAGAGTGGAGCCGCCCGGCAATATTCTACACTTTACACTGGGTTCAGGCATCATCGCACAAATGCAGCCTCTGACAGTCTCCCGTACCTTGTATTATGTCTGACAGTCTCCTGTGCTCGTGGATTGTAAGCTCCATGGAGCAGGGCCCTCCTAACCCTCTTGTATTGATCTGCATTGTCTCCCCCTTTATATTGTAAAGCGCTGAGCACACTGTTGGTGCGATATTCCTGTATAATATCTGCAGTCTCTGACCCTCTCCCGTACTGTGTCTGCGGTCTCTGACCCTCTCCCGTACTGTGTCTGCGGTCTCTGACCCTCTCCCGTACACTGTCTGCGGTCTCTGGCCCTCTCCCGTACTGTGTCTGCGGTCTCTGGCCCTCTCCCGTACTGTGTCTGCGGTCTCTGACCCTCTCCCGTACACTGTCTGCGGTCTCTGACCCTCTCCCGTAGTAAGTGCCTGCGGTCTCTGACCCTCTCCTGTAGTAAGTGCCTGCTAGGTATAGAATAGAGGGACTTTTTTCGTATCTGGCGCACAGGCTGATTTGCACCACATGCTGGAGCCACATTTGTTGATGGTAAAATGAAAGGCCTTCCTCCTTCAGCAAGTAAGTGTGAGGAGAGAGCAGCTCGGTCTTCGGGAAATAGCAGCAAAACAGTGGCAGCTTCAGGCTGGCAGCTTCCATCATTATCACCAGTGCAGCCAGCAGTGCAGAGCAAAGGCAGCGGTCAATCTGCAGGCATCGGCGCATGGATGGCTTGCCGGCAGGAGTCAGCGCATGGATGGCTTGCCGGCAGGAGTCGGCGCAGAGATGGATCGCCGGCAGGAGTCGGCGCAGAGATGGATCGCCGGCAGGAGTCTGCACACACAAATCTCACAAGGTACAGGGAGTTGTAACGTACGTGTAAGATTTGAGTGGATAGGATATGATCAGTGGCAATATGTAATCGTAACCTTAGGGACATTCCATTGTCATTAAGGATGTATTCAGTCCTTGTCATTGGGGGAAATGAGGTTCTCACAGCGGTCATCAATTGGCTTCTGAAAAGCCCGGCTTCCTGGACGTGACGCCTACAGTGCTAAATAAGGTTTTGTCACCTTCTGGGGACACCAGTTTAGGAGGAAGTAGCTCCAGACATTCCGGCTTCATGACAGCAGGGAGCTAAAGGTATATCCATCCAACAAAAGGGGAATGTTTCATCTCATAAAAGCTAAAATATTAGTTGCAGAGAGATGAACATACTCCCTTCTGTTTGGGCACTCAGTAGGCTACACCGACACCTAAAAACCATATTTGTGTCCTTTGGTAGAATGCCAGGACAATGCAGGGAATGGTTAGGTGGTGCTGGAGTGTGACAGTTGAACAGTGATTGGTACTGTCCCGATCGGACTGATGCGCTGGTGTCAGAAATCCAATCCCCGACTTGGTGTTTCAAGCCGGTCTTGGTCCGATTGAACTTGGGCAGCTCAGCACCCTGAACATCCTGTGGGCGGGTACAGGAACACCCCCCCATGGTCAACTGGCCAAGGACTAATGTCCCGCCTACGTCCATATCCCCATAAATGGGGTACCCGGACATTGGGACATTTGCGATTCGTACAGTGCTGGTTCGATCGACCAACGGATTGCTGATTCTCTGCCTTGCTCCAGTCGCAGGGTAAATCCTGGTAACGTTTTATTCCCTTTTATTTTATAGTAATTAGTCATTTGTGTGTCTATTTTTTTGTATTTCTGTAACTTTGTATGCTTTGCACATATTTTATGCTCCGCCCACTTTGGGAAATTAAATCTTAAAATTAATTAGTGACTTCTGTGTATTTAAGCACGGACTCATATCTCCGGAGATTAGATTGGAGAGATTACATTAGGTTAGATTGCATGGATTAGATTGGAGAGATCACATTAGATTAGATTGCATGGATTAGATTGGATTGTATTTTAGTGCCTTCAAGCTCATTGCCAATCTGTATGCAATTGCACTGCATGTGGGCAGATTGTATGCAGATTGCAAAGGTAACAGATCTGCCAGACGGAGATCTGTGTGTGGGGTGTCTCAACAGACCGTTCTGCGGATAAACTGTTGGGTGGTGGCAGGCTACCTTTTGTGGTGTGTGGACAGTGGAAGAGTGATTTAACACCCGGGTTCAAGCTGTAGGATAGCTGGAGGAATCCTAGAAGGGTGTTGATTGCTAGGCTGCTCCTCAAACCTTAGTGTGCACCAGATTGTATATAAGATTTGTATCTGCCTGTGTGTGGTCAGCCATCTGGATTGGAGTAGAGTCTCCCTCCGGTGGTGGCCAAAGGTAGTGCGGGCTGTGGAAGTACATCACGGATGATCTTCTACACGGTTTTATATATTCAAAGTTAAGTCCCCTTTATTCCCTCTTACCCCAAGTCACGGCCGCACATGTGCACCTCGGTAAGCTAGTTGCTGTGGGTGTGTGTGGGGGACACGTGACAGATTGGTTGTGACAGAAGTTAACAGTGCACCCCTCCCCCATGCCATGCCCTGCTGTTGCCCATGATGAATTGTACAGTCAGCAGCCAAATGTCGTCATCCTCCTCATTGCACAGTACAGGGGGGGTTTGGACCACAGCCCCTGTATTGTGTGAGTGTTCCTGATAGGACAGTGAGATGCTTCCTCCATGGCTACATTCACACCAGCGTTTAGGGCCTGGGAATATTGTAGCAGCAGTTCCTCCTGTGGCCCTCAGGTGCGGTTGTGGCCCCGTTCCCTATAATTACAGGTCACTGGTGGCCTACATTTTGTTTTGAGGTTGACTCTGGGTGCGGTCAAGGGTAGGCTATACGGGGCCCCGTCAGGTAGGCTATACGGGGCCCCGTCAGGTAGGCTATACGGGGCCCCGTCAGGTAGGCTATACGGGGCCCCGTCAGGTAGGCTATACGGGGCCCCATGATTTCTGGTCACATTGTAATGACGGAGTGATCTCCCACCTAGAGATCCAGATGGAGGTGATTGGGGAGATCCTGCACCCATAGTGGATCTGTGGTCTGTACAGAGGAGCCTCCTTATCACACTTCTCAGGGAGACAACAGGCAGGTTTACAATACAAAAATGAACACTGGAGTGTTTGATAGGAAAAAGACAAACATTGTAAAGACTCCAATGAAGGTGTCTATTGAATCCTTCGTACAGAACTGCTCCCCACCAATGAGATGTTTCCCTTTCTTGCATTGGTCCATGTCCCACCTGGCACTGCCCATCTCCTTACACCCTTTCTTTCACAATCCCTTGCCTATTAGTCTGGAAAATTCATTGATTTTCGGGTCACAAAGCCGTCCGTGCAGGACATGTCTGCATAGAGCTCCGCTCCCCCCCGGACCCCTGCGGTCACTTCCAGCCCTGACCCAGTGATCCCAGCATGAACCCCTGGCCATATTTAACCTCCTGCACACCCGACCACCTCAGGCATGGGACACAGGAGAGCTCAACTAAAGCCTAAGGCCAAATCTATAAAGGAGGTCCTGGTGTAGGCCTCCTCCAAGATGGCGACCGCTCCTTCCCTCCAGCAGCCTGAGTCCCGCTCCTGCACACAGACCCAGCTGGCTTCCGCAGTGGAGGGGGAGTCTGACACCAATTCAGGGATCACCCCCCCGGCAACACCCTCTGAAATCCCTTACTCACACTTGCTGCAGCAGTTTGAAAGGATGCTTAGCAAAGCTCTTCAACAAACATCTGATCCAATCACAAACAAGCTTTCCAGGAAATGTGGGAATTGGGGAACCGCAGCGCGACCCTTGAACCACGGATGGATGATCTCCTTACTGTCGCAGCTAAAAACTCTGACATGTTAGATGTCATTCAAGAAGAAAATCTCACATTGCAGTCTAGGTTGGAAGATTCCATAATAGAGCCCGCCGCTCCAAGCTTCACATTCAAGGCCTGCCGGTGTCCATAGTGGATCTCCAATCGACTATTACAGCACTCTTCCAAGAACTTGCCCCATCCATTCCTATAGAGAGACTGGAGATGGATAGAATTCATAGGGCGTTAGTCCCATGTAGACAGATGGAATTCATAGGGCGTTAGTCCCACGTAGACTGGATGGATGGAATTCATAGGATGTTAGTCCCACCTAGACTGGAGATGGATGGAATTCATAGGATGTTAGTCCCACCTAGACTGGAGATGGATGGAATTCATAGGGCGTTAGTCCCACCTAGACTGGAGATGGATGGAATTCATAGGGCATTAGTCCCACCTAGACTGGAGATGGATGGAATTCATAGGGCGTTAGTCCCACCTAGACTGGAGATGGATGGAATTCATAGGGCGTTAGTCCCACCTAGACTGGAGATGGATGGAATTCATAGGATGTTAGTCCCACCTAGACTGGAGATGGATGGCATTCATAGGGCGTTAGTCTCACATAGACCGGATGGTCATCTCTGTGATATAATAGCAAAATTACACTTTTTTTTTCACACTAAAGAACAGATGATGGCAGCAGCACGTTTCAAAGAAGGCTTCATATTTTCAAGGCCACACTTTTCAAATCTTCCAGGACTTGGCTCCCTACACCATCTCCAAATGCCATGCCTTGAAACCCCACCTATTGATCCTGCAGCAGCACCATATACAGTGAAGGAAATGCGTATTTGTTCCCCTGCTGATTCTGAATGTTCGCCCCTCACACAGAAATGATCGGTCTAAAAATCGAATGTTCAGTGTATTGTAACAGACAGAATAGCAACAACAAATTCAGCAGAAATGCGTCTAACAAATGATGACTGATCTGCATGTTCATGAGGGAAATAAGGATTTGATCCCCTTCACAAAACATGACTTAGTACTTGGTGGCCAATCCCTTGTTGGCCATCACAGAGGTCAGACGTTTCCTGGAGTTGGCCCCCAGGTTCGCACACATCTCAGGAGGGATTTTGGCCCACTCCTCTTGGCAGATCCTCTCCAAGTCATTAAGGTTTGGTGGCTGACGTTTGACAACTCAAACTTTCAGCTCCCTCCACAGATTTTCAATCGGATGAAGGTCTGGAGACTGGCTAGGCCACTCCAGGACCTTAATGTGCTTCTTCTGGAGCCGCTCCTTTGTTACCTTGGCCGTGTGTTTTGGGTCATTGTCATGCTGGAACACCCATCCACCACCAATTTTCAATGCCCTGGCTGAGGGAAGAAGGTTCTCACCCAAGATTTGACGGTACATTGCCCCGTCCATCGTCCCTTAGATGCGGTGCAGTTGTCCTGTCCCCTTAGCAGAAAAACACCCCCAAAGCAGAATGTTTCCACCATGTCTCACAGTTGGGATGGTGTTCTTGGGGTCATAGGCAGCATTCCTCCTCCTACAAACACGGCGAGTTGAGTTGATGCCAAAGAGCTGGATTTTGCTCTCCTCTGACCACAACACTTCCCACCAGTCCTCCTCTGCATCATTCAGATGTTCAGTGGGAGACTTCAGACGGGCCTGGACATGTGCTTTCTTGAGCAGAGGGACCTTGCGGGCACTGCAGGATTTCAGTCCTTGTCGGCGTAGTGTGTTACCAATTGTTTTCTTGGTGACTGTGGTCCCAGCTGCCTGGAGATCATTGACAAGATCCTCACGTGTAGTTCTGGGATGATTCCTCACTGTTCTCATGATCATTGACACTCCACGAGGTGAGATCTTGCATGGTGCACCAGACCTAGGGAGTCTGACACTTGTTTTGTGTTTCTTCCATTTGTGAATGATTGCACCAACTGTTGTCACCTTCTCACCAAGCTGCTTGGCCATAGTTTGGTAGCCCAGTCCAGCCTTGTGTAGGTCTACAATCTTGTCCCTGACATCCTTGGACAGCTCTTTGGTCTTTGCCATGGTGGAGAGTTTGGAATCTGATGGTTTGATTGCTCCTGTGGACAGATGTCTTTTATACAGGTAACACAATGAGATTAGCAGCACTCCCTTTAAGAGACTGCTTCTAATCTCAGCTTGTTACCTGTATGAAAGACACCTGGTAGCCAGAAATCCTGCTGAATGATAGGGGATCAAATCCTTCTTTCCCTCATGAACATGCAGATCAGTCATCATTTGTTAGACGCATTTCTGCTGAATTTGTTGCTATTCTGTCTCAGTGTTTCAATACACCGAACATTCGATTTTTAGACCGATCATTTCTTTGTGAGGGGCGAACATTCAACATCAGCAGGGGAGCAAATACGCATTTCCTTCACTGTAATGTCGCTGGGGTTTCCCTTTCTCCATCAGCTTTTCTCACCTGGGCACCCACTACACCTGTAAATCTCCCCTCGTAGATCAACTCCTCTTTGCTTATTAGCCCAATGCTACTTCCTCTTCAACCACACGCACCGGACTTCTTCCTTCCCAATATTTATCCATCCTTACGCTCTCCCACAGCTCGTCGCCTTTGCTCATTGTTACCCATAATGCCTATACCTTGCAGGGTTAAACAACATCACCGTCCTTTTGGATGACATCTCTATTGGCTGTGGTGATCCTTGAGGTTGTCCACTGCTGCCTCCACTATGTCCTTGCTGGTCCCTTTTGGGGATATTCTTCGGACTACATTTTAGCCCTGTGGAATGGAAATAGGCTTTCCTTACATTTGGCACCTTATACGTTCACCCCACCCTCTTCCCCTCCCTCCCATTCCCTCTCCTTTCTTTCTTCTCCCTTCATTTTCAGTTTTTCTTCTCTTATCCCCGGGGTACAATGCTTATCACCTTTCAAAAAGATTCTTTATTATCTTCCTCATGCTAGATCCCAATTGCCCCCCCTAAACCTTCTCATCCTAAATGTTCAAGGGCTTAACTCCCCCTAAAGCTTTTCATATGCTGTCATCCTTTAAGGCCCACATTACATGTCTACAAACCCACTTCTCTACCCACTCTACTCCTACATTTTTTAATTCTGCTTTTCCTCAAATTTACACAGCCTCTGCAACCTCTAAATGTAGAGGAGTACTTATAGGCTTCCACCGTTCAACACCTTTTACCCTCCTATCGGAGATCAAGGACCCAGAAGGCCTCTACTTAATCTTGACAGGTACCCCTCTAGACAATGAGGTCACTGTTGTGTCATTCTATGCCCCTAACAAGCACCCAACCCCCTTTCTCTCCCACTTACTGCCTACCATTGACGTTCATAAGAAAGGATCCCTTTTTAATTTGTGGAGTTTCTAACCAAGTCCTATACCCTTACTTGGATAAGTCCCCACCCCCAGTCTCTACTACCCCTACCAAATTGAACTTCCAACAACTTTGATTCATGGTGCGCATGTAACCCAGCACTACGCCAATACTCCCACTACTCATATCCACATAAGCTATTCTCCCGGATTGATCACATCTTTCTCAGTCGGTTCTTCTCCAAATCTCCTCACCAGCCATACTTCCTATCTCATGGTCTGACCATAATGCAGTTCTCACCACCCTTTCCTCCCTGGTCCCCTCCCCTACTCACACCTGGTACATTAAACACCGTATTCTAGCCCATCCGGAACACAGCCTAGTTATTCACCAGGCCCTCAGACTACATAACCCTCAATACTAGAGGATACAACGCCTATAACACCCTTGGAGGCCCATAAACCAGTTATACGGGGGGTATGCAACAGCCAAGCCTCTTATAATCAAAGAGAAGAAACTTCAGCATAAATGCCTTGACAACACCTTTCAAAAGGCCTCCCTCACCTTTCAATCCCATCCTACCCCAGCCTCTAGAAAAGCTTTTGACAAAGCATGTTTAGAATTAATTTGTTCTTTACTGAGTCAGTAGAAAAATCCCTACGTCGTTCCAATTATAAGTTGTATATGAACGCAAATAAACTGGACACGTTCCTACCTCTCCCTTTGCCAAATTGGTCATGAACATAAACCGTTACGCCTGAAACTTTCTAGAAATACCTACACTAGTAATCCCCTCAATTCTTCAAGAATTTTGTCAGACTTTCCAGCCTCTACTTGGACTCCCATATACCTGACAACACATTCCGGATCTCTTTTTCTCCATCAAACTTCCTACTCTCACAGCCCCCCAGATCGCCAACTTGGACAAACCTATTTCATCCTCGGAAATTCTGAAAGCCATTAAATCCCTTAAGCCCAGTAAATGTCCCAGGCCTGACAGCCTCTATCACGTACTTGGTGATGGAGGCCAATGGAGAGAGGGATTCCTTTGTGGCTAAGTTCCAGACTCCCCTGAGTGGGACATTGGGAATCTGGCCCAAAGATGCAAAGGTCACCTGTAGGAGTGCTGGTTGGTGGTCCACTAAGAAGCACAGCTGGTGCACGGAGATAGGTCTGCAGACAGGCGCCAGTGCATAGTATGTAAGCCCTTCTGGGATTTGTTTGCTGGGTAGTCGGTTCAAGTCAAGGTCAGGTACCAGCTGGGAATCAGAGCATAGTCAGATGGGATAGCCGAGGTCATACACCTAGGAGAGAGAGTATCTGTAAGCCAAGCCGAGGTCAGATCAGGGGTAAAGCAGGGTAGACAGGTCCAGGAGAAAGCCAAATCGGTAACAGAAAATCACAGGTCAGAATCACAGGAAACAGGAACAGGGCACGGGGAGCTAGAGATCATCCAGCAACAAGAGGAAGTGATGAGCCTCCTTATAAATGCCGTCTGGCACCAAACTGAGGCTGATGTGTACTTCTGCAGCCATGCAGAGTACTGGCAGAAATGCCAGATCTTCCAGAACTTCTGCCGTGGACAGGACCCTGACAGCCTCTCGGACACCTACTACAAAGTTTTCTGACCTAAACCCCATTATGTCCTCCGCCTTCAACTCCCTTTCCGCTTTGACTCCTTGACTGCTTCTGTCTCTATGATCCCCAAGCTGACCATTCCTGTTGGTCCAATTTTCATCTTATATCAGTCCTTAATCTCAATACAAAAAATTGTGGCAAAAATCCTCTCCAGCCATCTTAATGAGATTATTGGTTCCCTAATTCATAAGGACTAAGTAGGGTTTATACCAGGGGTGGGCAAACTTTTTGACTTGAGGGCCGCAATGGGTTCATATATTGGACCCGGGGGCCGGACCAAGAGTAGATGAATGATGTGTATGTGTCATCCATAGTAAGTATAGTAATATTCCCCCATAGTAAGTATAGTAATTCATCCCCCATATAGTAATTCATCCCCCATAGTAATTCATCCCCCATATAGTAATTCATCCCCCATATAGTAATTCATCCCCCCTATAGTAATTCATCCCCCCATATAGTAATTCATCCCCCCATATGGTAATTCATCCCCCCATATGGTAATTCATCCCCCATATGGTAATTCATCCCCCATATGGTAATTCATCCCTCATATGGTAATTCATCCCTCATATGGTAATTCATCCCCCATAGTAATTCATCCCCCACATAGTAATTCATCCCCCACATAGTAATTCATCCCCCATATGGTAATTCATCCCCCATATGGTAATTCATCCCCCATATGGTAATTCATCCCCCATAGTAATTCATCCCCCATAGTAATTCATCCCCCATATGGTAATTCATCCCCCCTATGGTAATTCATCCCCCATAGTAATTCATCCCCCATATAGTAATTCATCCCCCATATAGTAATTCATCCCCCATATAGTAATTCATCCCCCATATAGTAATTTATCCCTCATAGTAATTCATCCCCCACAGAGTAATTCATCCCCCACATAGTAATTCATCCCCCATATAGTAATTCATCCCCCATATTATGTCCCCAAGTCCCCCCTGTGTCAATTCACTTACCTTTGCTCCGCGCGTTCCTCTCGCAGTCTTCCCGCGCCGTTCCGGTGTAGCGTGAAAATCTGTCTCCTATGAGGATCTGTCCCCCTCGACATATCTGCACATGTGCCAGTTTCAGGCATTAGCAGCCGATCGGCGATCTCCGGCACATGCGCAGATACGTCGAGGGGGACAGATCCTAATAGGAGACAGATTTTCATGCTGCACCGGTCTTCAGGGCGGACTGTGAGAGCAGCCTAGCGGGAGCCTAGCTCCGCGGGCCGGATTAAAAGGTCCGCCGGGCCGTAGTTTGCCCATTGCTGGTTTATACCCTTTCATCAAGCAGGTGATAATATACGTCGTGCAACTTTATTAGCTCACGCAGCTCCCCCTCACCAAATCCACTCTTGTTTCTTATCCCTTGACATTTGTAAAGCATTTGACACGGTCTCCTGGCCTTACCTCCACTTTGCTCTACGCAAATGGGGCTTTGGTTCGCATGTCTTAAGATGGATCTCCTCCCTTTACACTGAACCTAGAGCATACGTTCAGTATGCTGGCTTCAGATTTGACTTACTTCCTATTTCTAGAGGCACTTGTCAAGGGTACTCCCTTTCCCCTCTACTTTTTGCCCTAGCTATAGAGCCTTTAGCCATCCTTATCCAATCCGACCCTAATATCAAAGGCATCGAATTAGGGGGAATCCATCATAAACTCTGCCTTTTCACAGATTGTCTTGCTCTTCATGACATCTCCCCTGATCTCAGCCCTGGATCTTCTACAGTTGTTAGGCAAATTCAGCTATGTCTCGGGCCTGAAAGTCAATTCACATAAATCTACCACCCTGAATGTCTCCCTCCAAGACCAACTACAACCTGTATTTCCCTTCTCCTGGTCCTCCCACTTCATCCCATTTCTCGGGATCAAATGTACAGCAAACCTGAAAAAACCTATATAGTGCAAATAACCCGCCCATGCTTTCCCACCTCACTTCTCTTATGAACAAATAGTTACCCTTACCCATTTCCTGGCTAGGTCGTATTAAGGTCATTAAAATGACCATCCTGTCAAAAATACTTTACATCTTTTAGGTTCTCCCCATCCCAGTTCCTGCTTATTTCCTCCTCATCTTACAACGTCGCGTTTCTTCCCGTCTGGAATAAGTTTAAACCCAGTCTTCCTAAGAATTTACTTTTCACCCGTAAACTGAAAGGTGGCCTGGGCTTACCTACCTTCAAAGGTTATCATGTGGCTCACTTGGCTCAGCTCCCTAAATATCACACCACTAAAGAAACCCCCCTATGAGTGTCACTGGAATCCATTGACTGTGACCCTCTCTCGTTGGTTAATTTTTTATGGTTACACCCATCCAACGTCACAACCTTCTCAATCCGATCACTTGCCACTACCTAGCTATTTGGGACAGACTCAAGACACATTACCTTTTTCAGTCCCCTCACAACCCTATGCTATCCTTTTGTAACCCTGCTTTCTGCCAGCTTGGTCCTCCCCCTCCTCCTTTGTTGCCTGGTCTGCCACTGGCCTACTCCGGGTACACAACCTACTGTCCTCATCCAAAATAACATTGTTTCCGTTCCTTCGAGACACCCATGGCCTCCACACCTCAGAACTCTTTTGCTGCCTACAGATAAAACACTTCCTTTCTTTTGCACTTTCCTCCCCTTTTTTTGAAAACCTGTAAAACAGTCCCACATAAACGAGGCCTTATCGCTCATCTGTAAACTCAACTCCTTGAACTGACACATTCTACTTCACCACCTTATGTCACTAAGTGGGAGAGAGACCTTGGCCTCACTCTAGACCCGGCCTCCTGGTCCATCATTTGGGCATCTACCAAGTCATCCTTGCAAAATGTAGTGGCCCTAGAGACCAATCACAAGGTCTTTACTAGATGGTACTTGGTCCCCGCTAAGATCTTTCAATTCTTACCCCACTAACTCTCCTCTTTGAGAGGTTGTAACTCCTCAGGATCCCTCGTACATATCTGGTGGGAATGCCCTGTGGTACGTACCTTTTTGGACTGAAATATTTCAAGTCCTCTCAAAGCTGTTTGATACTCCTATCTCACCAGATCCAGCAGAAACCCTTGAACATTTCCTACAGACGGTTCAAATTAATTCTTCAAATTACCACAGCAGCCAAACAGACCATTGCAAAGGCATGGAAAAGCCTCTCAATCAGCACTCAGCTACTCACAACCGTGTCATGTAAGCCATGATTCATGCCAAAACTGAAGCCACCGTGCTAGACAGAATACCTAAATTTGAAGCCTTGTGGAACCCTTGGATAATCCACTTCTTACCCCCTAACTTTGATTGTACTTTGTTACTTCCATAGCCCCCCATAATCTAACTGATAAGATATCAACCAAACCTTCTCTTGTTTGACCTAGCCTACCCTGGGAATGGCCTTTCTCCTCTTACTCCCCACCGCCCCTTCCATATTTCCTTGATAAAACAGATCTTTTTTTTTTTTCCCCTTTCGTCTTTCAGGCCAGCACCTTGAGACCTCAACTCCTCCCCATCTGAGGAAACACCTCCACCCTAAAATAAAAAGAGCTTCCCTCTGACCTCAGTTCAGGTGTTTCCTCTGGTGGGGAGACACGAGGAGGCGCAAGGTGCTGTCACAGACGACAGGGGAGCCGAGGGTCGGATAGCCGGCTGAGAGGCTCGACGCAGCCGGGAGTGAAGGCCGGAGTGTCCGGCTGCATATCCTCCCTGGGCAGGCTGTGGTGCAGTGGGCACACACCCCGGGTGACGGGACTGAGCATATACCTGCTCTTCGCCCCCTGACCCTCTCCGGTGAGGGGGGGCATCGGGGTGGCTGTGGTGAGATCTGGGGAGGATCGGGGTGGAGTTCCGCTCCTTCCCATGCTGGCGGTCGGAGGACTTTGCCGGGCCGGACGTCGGGAGAGGGCGGTTTCCGACAGAAGGGGTGGGGCTTCGCCCAGGGCTGCCACTTCCGGTCGCGGCCCTCACACCACGGCGGCGCAAGATTTGAAAGGCTGTGCACAGCGGCCTGGGGGACAGGCCAGCACCAGGCGACCACCCTCCTGAGCGAGATGTCGGAGGCACCGGGACCAGGAGATGCCAGCACCAGCCAGACACAGGTAAGGTGCCTCAGTGGAGGCCTCCCCCTACCTGTTGGCCCCTAGCAGGGGTTTTTCCTGGACCCTTGGGTGGCGAGGGTGTGGGGTAGGGCAGGGGGTCTGCGGTGGAGCAGGCCCTTAGGCTCTGCCGGGAGGGAGAAGGGGGGGTGGATTGGTGTTAGGCTTATCAGGCTTCCCTCCTGCACCTTTTTATGTCTTTCAGGGCAAGGCCCGGGCTAAGCTCAAGCACCAGGAGCCTAAATGGAGAGGCCCATTCTGCAAGGAAATTTTGAAAGAATCCTGGAGAAAGGTTCTTTGTGGCCCATGCATACAGGGGTTAGTAAGGGAGGAGAGGCCGGAACAGGGGGACCTAGCCAGGTCAGTGAAGGAGTTGGCTACCACCTTCGACTCCTTCAAATCCCTCATGGAAAGGTTTGCCCCCCCCGGTAGCCTCAGTAAGTCGCAGGGAACCCTTCGTGACTGGAGAGGAACCAGTGGGGGATTCCCAGTCTGAAGAGGAATCGGCAGGGGAAGGTCCCTCGGAGGAAGGCAGGAGTCACTCCCGGTACAAATTGACTCTACAGGAGGTAAATGAGCTCCTGGGGGCTGTATACAAAACCCTGGAATTTGAGGAGGTTAAGACCTTATCTCTCCATGACCAAATGTATCAGGGGTTGGAGGAGCACAAGCACAGAATATTTCCTGTGCATGACATTACATTTTGGTGGAGACTTGGGAAGGAATGGCAGGACCCGGAAAGGAAGCCATTCTTCTCTAAGGCGTTGAGAAGGTGGTTTCCGTTTAGTGAGGACCCAGAGGCGGTCTGGAACAAGAACCCTAAACTGGACGCGGCCTTTTCCCAAACGACCAGGAGGACAGATCTGGCATTTGAAGACATGGGGGTCTTACCAGACTTATTAGACAAAAGGGCGGAGTCTCTCCTTAGGAAGGCCTGGGACTCAACCCTGTACAACCTGAAGCCAGCCATGGCCACGACGGTGGTAGCCAGAAACATGTGGCAGACTCTCCCAAGGAAAAAATCTTGGCCTCTTTTGGGACCCTTTTGCAAGGGGTAGGATATATCGCCGACGCTTCCGCAGAGTCGGTGAGGTTGGGAGCCAGGTCTGCTGCCCTGACCAATTCAGCTAGAAGGGTGCTGTGGTTAAAAACGTGGCAGGGGGACATCACTTCAAAAATTAGGTTGTGCGGCATCGCCCTCACAGGAGACTGTCTGTTTGGCCCAGGGTTGGAGGAATTATTGGACCGGAAGGCTGACAGGAAGAAGTCCTTCCCCCTCAAAAGGAAGGTGCAGGAGGGAGGGACATGAAAGGCCTGCCCGGCAAAGAGGCTGAGCCTGCGGCCAGCAGGTCGGTTTAGGTCTGCAGGGCAGAGGTAGGGGCAGGGGAGGGGCGATTTTTCACCCTCCTGAGCAACCCCAGAAACCGAGGTGACTCGGTTCCTCCTGTGGGAGGGACATTGGCGGCCTTCCTCCCACAGTGGGAAGCCGTGGTCGCCAGCCCCTTCATTTTGGATATCATCAGAAGAGGTTATCGGTTGGAGTTTATAGGGCCGCCACCCGAGAAATTCCTTGTGACGACCCATCCAAAGGATTCACGGCAAAGGCCGCTTCCCTGGTGGACGCCTTGGAGGATCTAGAGGTCCAAAGGGTCATCACCAGGGTCCCAGAAAAGGAACAAGGGAAGGGGGTTTATTCCCATGTGTACTTGGTTCAAAAGCAGTCTGGGGCGTTCAGGCTGATTTTGAACCTAAAACCCCTGAACAGGTCAGTGCACTACCGGAGATTCCGCATGGACTCCATTTTTTCAGTCAGGTCCCTAATCCCGCCAGGTGCTTTCATGGCATCCATAGATTTGAAGGATGCCTATCTGCACGTGCCCATGGCGGAATCTTCTCAGCGGTTCCTCAGGTTGGCAGTAGGGGGAGAGTGAGGAATTCGACATTGGCGGTTCAGGGCTTTTCCATTTGGGCTTTCCTCCTCGCCAAGAGTATTCACCAAGGTTCTGATGGAGGCACTGATTTCTATTCGCTTAAGGGGGATTTCAGTAATAGCCTATCTGGACGACTTGCTGCTCTTCGCAGATTCAGAGGCTCACCTGCTGCAGAATCTGGTTATAGTGAGGGGCCATCTAGAAAGCTTGGGGTGGATTTTGAATCTAGAGAAGTCCTGTCTGGTGCCTTCTCAGAGTGGTTTACTTAGGTTACACTCTGGATTCAGTAAGTCAGAAGACCAGTCTGACTTTGGAGAAGGTTACCAAGTTGGAGGCAGGGATCAGATTAATGCAGGGGAGCAGGTCTATATCAATAAGGCAGGCCATGTCAGTACTGGTATTACTGACAGCTTCCATTCCAGCGGTACAGTGGGCAGGTCTGCATATGCGTCCCTTCCAGTTGTGGGTCCTGAGAGTTTGGGACAGGAGGATTCACTCCCTAGAAGACCGGGTCCTGGTTCCCCCCAGTGTGAAGAGGTCTCGGTGGTGGAGGAGATCGTCCAGCATAACTCAGGGGCTGTTGTGGTGCTTTATGGTATCCAGGGAGGTCACAACAGATGCCGGCTCCAAGGGATGGGGAGCCCACCTGGGAGGCTTAGTGGCTCAGGGGGAATGGTCCTTAGTGCAGAAGGGCGAATCCTCAAATTGGAAGGAATTGAGGGCAGTGGGGGAGGCTCTGCACTCCTTCCAAGCGTGGGTCACGGGCCAGCACGTGCGAGTCCTAACGGACAATGCCACGGCAGTGGCTTATGTAAACAGGCAGGGAGGAACAAGTAGCAAGGCCCTCGGAGCCTTAGCGGCAACGCTGTTGTCCTGGGCAGAGGTGAACTTGGCGTCCCTGTCTGCGGTACACTTGAGGGGGGAGATAAACCAGAAGGCAGACTTCCTGAGCAGGACATGGCTCAGGGAGTCGGAATGGGCCTTGCACCCCGAGGTCTTTCAGGAGATTGTGCGGAGGTGGGGATCCCCGGACGTGGACCTTTTTGCCTCAGGAAGGAACAAGGTCCAGCACTTCTTCTCCCTATCCTGCGGGGACGGGTCAAAAGCGGTGGACGCATTAGGTCAGAGGTGGGATTACCAGCTTTGTTATGCTTTCCCCCTGGTTCCCTTACTTCCCCTGGTCCTAAGGAAGTTCAGGACAGAGGGGACCTCGTTAATCCTGATAGCTTCCTTCTTGCCGCTGTGGGCGTGGTTCGTGACCCTAAGAAGTTTAGCCTCTCATCCACCCTGGGGGCTGCCACCAAGAGAAGATTTGTTAACGCAGGGGCCGGTTCTTTGCCCCAGTGTGGGAAGATTGAGGCTAATGGTCTGGTTTCTGAGCAGCAGCTCCTCTTAGAGGTTTCTCGCCCAGGGTAGTGGCAACATTACTGGCCAGTAGGAAGGAGGAGACCCAGGCCATTTATGGTAGGGTCTGGGGTTGTTTTACAGCCTGGTGTGACCAGGCGTCAGTAGCAACCCATAGTTTGGTTTCTGTGTTGGAATTCCTGCAGGCGGGGGCAGACAAGGGGTTGTCTGTCAGCACACTCAAGGGCCAGGTCTCAGCCCTCAGCATGTTCCTAGAGACGCCCTTGGCCAGGGAGGCGTTGGTGAGTAGATTTTTTTTTTTTCTTGAGCTCACCATTAAGACAGCCTTTCTGGTGGCAATTACCACGGCGAGGAGGGTATGTGAACTAGAGGCCCTATCGATCAGAACACCTTATCTCCGTATTTATTTGGACTGAATCGTTTTCAGGACGGACCCATCCTTCGTTCTGAAGGTGGCCCAGAGATTCCAGAGGGAACAGGACATAGTCCTTCCCTCATTTTTTTCCTGACCCGGTGGGGGTGGATCAGGAAAAACTCTATTTTTTGGATGGAAGAAGGTGCGTACTCCGGTATCTAGGGAGTTTAGGAGCACCGAATCCTTTTGTTTTTTTTTTTCAAGGGGGCTAGAAGAGGCAAGAAGGCGTCTAGAAGGACGCTGGCCAGCTGGTTGCGGCTGGCAATTGCAGGAGCGTACCGGGCTGAGGGCCTGGAGGCCCCGGAGGGTATCAGGGCACATTCCACCCGAGCAGTAGCAGCTACCCAGGCAGAGCTAGCAGGGGCTTCCCCAGGGCAGATCTGCAGAGCAGCAACATGGTCCAACTATGACACATTTGCCAAGCATTACAGACTGGACCTGGTCTCGGTGCAGGAGCAGGCCTTTGGTCGTAAGGTCTTTCAAGCAGCCCACCCGAGGGGTGAGTACTCGCTTATCCGCTCAAGGTGCTGGCCTGAAAGGGGAAAAATCAAGTTACACTTACGGTAATGTCTTTTCCAGGAGTCTTTCAGGCCAGCACCGGTTTCCCACCCAGTGTTGATATTGGTTATGTGAGGATGACTCCCCACCCAAAGTGAGCTGTGTTCCATGGACTCCCCACCCAAAGTGACTCCCATCACAGGATACATTGTATACAGCAAACTCTTCATAAACAGGATGGGGAATCTACATGACAAGTAAGGGGAACCTGCATACTGGAGTCACGGATCAGATCACCATTAATGTTTTGTTTTCCAGTAATAATAATCAGGACATACAATTCGGTGACATTACCAGGACTGAGAAAGCATGCATGGCATGGAATGTGTTTCATCATCTAACAGGGAGATACAATACAGACATTGAGGGGATAATAGTCCGATGGAAGTGCTACATCCATATTCAGGAGAAGAGAACATGTCACAGAAAATTGCTTCAAGAAACTCCCAACTTGGACAAACCTCCAGTAATAAACAATCTTCAGTGTATTCACCTCATCAATATTGTGTTGTCTAGCAAAGTGTATTGCGGAGGGTTCAAATCGGATGTTGCAGCTTGGCAGGGTGTAGCTCAGTCCTGCCACAGAGGAAGCGGACAATTTGGGCAAGTGTGTGACCAGCACTTACACTGCCTGTAACGTCTACTTGTGTGTGGGGGAGGGTAGAAGGAGGGTGGGGAGAGGGAAATCTGAAACGTAAAGGGGATGACACCAGAGGTGTAGGTAAAGGGGTGCAAGACCAGTGGGGGCTAAGGAAAAAAGGGAGGATCTTAAATTATGTATAAGTACAATGATCTTATGATCTTCGTTACGGGAGGGTTATGATTTGAGGTCAGCCATGAAGGGGGAGGAGTCAGGTAATGTCTCAATAAATATCTACACAAGTATAATTGGATGTGTGAGACCCCATTATCCAGTATATTCATCAGAGGACTGGAAGTGGATCCAGCATGCCCAGATAGAGGTGACCCTAGAAGGGGAGCCGTGACAAATGGAAATGAGCTCTTCCATCTCTGCAACCATTGATGGTATATCAGAGCTGACACCAGAAGTAGCTCCATCACCTGAGGTGGTGTCACAGAACTGCATGGCGGCTGACTATCCCTCGGAAGATCAAGGTGGAGTCTACAAACTGGTGTCACATAGAGAGTGTTGTCCATTTATATGAGAACATGAGGATCTGAGAAGGAGATATCTACACAAGGTAAAGGAGATCCAACAGGCACCTGGGTGGGGGAAGTTGGATCCAATGTTTTTGGATGGGCTGAGCTGGAACTTGGTGGGTTTGCTGCTTAAGCCTTTAGATGTTACTAATAGTTCTGATAGTAATTCTACACATTGCTGGGATTTCTCTCGCTGCCAGAGTGGAGTTGGCCTCCACTGAACAAGGCTCATTTTAGGCCTTCAGCCTGGACATAGTTACATAACTAATCTGATAGAAAGAAGACACAAGTCCATCCAATTCCACCAATAGAGGGGGGAGGGGACACACACATAGAAAGCCTCCATATACACGATCCTATACCCACAGCTCATCCAGAGGAAGGAAAATCCAATCTGCTCAAACAAAGGAAAATCATTCCTTCCTGACCCCCCGAGAGGCAATCGGATATTCCCGGGATCACCTTCCCTATAAATGTTCTATCCAGTTATATTCTGTGTATCCAAGAAAGGATCCAGGACTTCTGTAACGCAATCCACCAAAAACACAGCAAGGGCAGCGAGGGGGGAGGGGGCTTAGATATGCTGAAGCACCCCCATAGATCCCCCAGCACCCCATAATTCCCCCAGCACCCCCATAGATCCCCCATCACCCCCATAGATCCCCCATCACCCCCATAGATCCCCCAGCACCCCATAGATCCCCCATAGATCCCCCAGCACCCCATAGATCCCCCATGTTCACAGTCAGGTCTTGAATATCTCTTTTTGTGTATCAGTTGCCCAGAACTGGGAGTATTGTAGATCCCAGACAGGGGACTTTGTCCTGATGTGCGGAGGGATCCAGCGGCTCAGAACTGCAGACCCCGATGCTGTGGTTCTAGTTGTGGCTGCAGGGACCCCGGTGGATTGCTATCTCCCTGTGCCAAGAAGAAGTCCTCTGAGGTCCTCGGGGTGAAGTGGTCACACCGGGAGGAGGATTGCAGCTGCCGGCATCCTCCCCATATCACAATGATCAGCCGGAGATTCAGCAGCTATACAGCCACTCCATCCCTTCCACAATTGGAGGAAGGGGGTCCCCCCATCCCGCTGTCACCTTTCCTGGCCTCTCCCATCCCACCGGGGAGCCGGGACTCATCCAACTGGTGGCATCCTGAGCACTGAGCAGACACAGAGGAACTGACGTTGTCCCTCCTCTGTGACATCAGAACCCGGAACCAACCAGGATTCCATCCCTTCCGCTTCTGCTTTAGCGACAACCTTGTTAGTGACACCACCAACACAGGACATTTCTTTCCTTCCAGTGACACCACCAACGCAGGACATTTCTTTCCTTCCAGTGACACCACCAACACAGGACATTTCTTTCCTTCTAGTGACACCACCAACACAGGACATTTATATCCTTCCAGTGACACCACCAACACAGGACATTTCTTTCCTTGCAGTGACACCAACACAGGACATTTCTTTCCTTCCAGTGACACCACCAACACAGGACATTCCTTTCCTTCCAGTGACACCACCAACACAGGACATTTATATCCTTCCAGTGACACCACCAACACGGGACATTTCTATCCTTCCAGTGACACCACCAACACAGGACATTTCTTTACTTCCAGTGACACCACCAACACAGGACATTTCTATCCTTCCAGTGACACCACCAACACAGGACATTTATTTCCTTCCAGTGACACCACCAACACAGGACATTTATTTCCTTCCAGTGACACCACCAACACAGGGACATTTATTTCCTTCTAGTGACACCCACAACACAGGGACATTTCTTTCCTTCCAGTGACACCACCAACACAGGGACATTTATTTCCTTCCAGTGACACCACCAACACAGGACATTTATTTCCTTCTAGTGACACCACCAACACAAGGACATTTCTTTCCTTCCAGTGACACCACCAACACAGGACATTTCTTTCCTTCCAGTGACACCACCAACACAGGACATTTCTTTCTGCTGGTTGTCTCTCTGTGGAAACCAATCATTCCCATCCAGGACTCTCTGGGTTTTCTCTATGGAAGAAACAAATACAGAGGGAGGTTGGCTGAGAGAGAACTCCGCTTCTTTCAGTGTTTAGTCCCCGGTCACATGGGGTGTCACTCGGCATGCCATTTCCATGCTATGCTTCTTGCAGATCACAAGTCGCCCCCTACTGCCCACAATGACGGGTCATATCGGTGGGTGTGACTTGGTGGGAGTCGCAGCGATTTCTAAAGTCGTCCCTGCACTACTATTGGTGGGATTGGCATAGACATCGGTGTCACTCCTGAAATCGGCATTTCCCCCGACTTGGAAATCGTACGACTTCACTGTAAGCTGGATGTGACCGGGGGGTTAGAGGACAAAACCGGGAACTCCGCAAATGAGGCGTCCCACCATGATTAGTGACACCATCTTTCCTTCTTTCTCTTTCCCTCTCAATTCAATGAGCTTTATTGGCAGGAACAAAGGACATTGTAGCATTGCCAAAGCAGTTTGTATGGGAAGAGGGGAAATATAAAGGGGGAGAGGTCCATGGGAAGGATTATGAAGTCCTCAGTGTTTCATGTCCCTCTCAGTCTGTGGCATGGTGTCACATGTGGTGCAGCTATTTCCCCCATTGGCTCATCTTCTCCCAGTAGAATTTGGAGTTTCCTCCTTTCTTCTATAGAAGTGAAGTCCGGGATGAGAGCGGAGAGTCTCTGGAAGTGAGTGTCCCTCACTGATGAGTACTTGGGGCCCCGTACTGTTCTCCTCCCTCTCTCCCCCCAGGTCCAATAGGACGGCGGCAAATTCACAAAGTGCAGTGTGATTGGCCCATGAGCAGGAGGAAACCGGCTGTGGGGAGTCATGAGAAACATGCAGTTCCTGGTGTGACCGGAGCCTGACCGGGAGAGTGATGGGAGATATGATCAAATACAATCTCATTACCTCCTCTGCTCACACTTCCAGCAACGTCTCCTCTATAATTCCTCCCACATGGAGCTTCCTGCCTGTGCCTGACATCACTTCCTGTCTGTGCCTGACATCAGTTCCTGGTTGTGTCTGACCTCACTTCCTGTCTGCGTCCGTCATCGCTTCCTGTCTGCGTCCGTCATCGCTTCCTGTCTGCGCCTGACATCACTTCCCCTCTGTGCCTGACATCAGTTCCCATCTGCCCTTGACATTGCTTCCTGTCTGCGCCTCACATCCCTTCTTGTCTGTGCCTGACCTAATGTCCTGTCTGTGCCTGACATCCTTCCTGTCTGTCCCCCCATCACTTCTCATCTGCGCCTGACATCACTTCCCGTCTGTGCCTCACATTACTTCTTGTCTGTGACTGTCATCCTTCCTGTCTGTGCCCGACCTCACTTCCTGTACCTGACCTCACTTCCTGTCTGTGCTTGACATCCTTCCTTTCTGTCCCCGACCTCACTTCCTGTCTGTGCCTGACCTCACTTCCTATCTGTGTCTGACCTCACTTCCCATCTTTGCCTGACATCACTTCCTGTCTCTGTATATGTGTGATCACCACCTTGTGGAGCTCAGAAGAACGACATCCTGAGAAATGTAAGAAAATGAAACCAAACTGTATGATGACAGCAAGATTTATTATCTACTTCAGCTCCAGAAAGTTTTACCCCCTTCATGACCAGGGAATTTATTTTTTTTTGCTGTTCAGCACTGCACTACTTTAACTGACAATTGTGTGGTCATGCTACACTGTACACAAATTTCACTGATATAAATAGAGCTTTCTATTGGTGGTATTTGATCACCACTGGGGGGGGGGGTTATTTTTTAATTTTGAAAACAAATGATATCTTCTACTTTGTTATAAAACATATCCCATAAAATCTTCATTCTTCATACATGTAGTACAACGTGTATTCTGCTCCGTGTCTTTGGTAGAAGCATAGCTGAATCCGTGGATATTGATTGGTCTGTGTGAAGTTATGGCGTCTACAAACTATGGGATATAGAATGGAATTTATGCAGCTTTTACGTCGCTGTTACTTTCTGACTGCCGATCACATTTCTTGAGGCAGTAAAATGCCCGGACCTTACAAACATCCCCAAATGTCCCCTTTATGGGAAGGATACATCCCAAGGTATGTGCTGAGAGGCATGTTGTGTCCATGGAACATTTACAGTTATTGCCATAAGTTATTGGAAAATGAAAAACAAAATCTCTTTTTACACCAAGTTGTCATTTAATGAGCTATTTCTGGCACACGCCATGGGGAGATGTGGAATTACACCCCAAAACACATTCTGCTACTTCTCCCCAGTATGAGGACACCACAAGTGAGAGACTTTCTGGCAGCCTTGCCACATACAGGTCCCAAAATCCAATGACCACCTTAAGGCGGCTTAGGCAACCATCTTAGGGTGCCAGGATGGGGGGTGGTAAAATATGAACCTGCAGCCACTTGCTGGGGATTTGTATTTTTAACAATGCTGCAGACGTGTTATTTCCCCCCACACTGCCCACCGCTATACAGCCGGGAGTGTGAGGACTTTAGTAAATCTGAATGTCGGCTGTCATGTGGAAGTGATACAAGTGGGACAGCAGAGCCTGGTGCTGTCATGGTGGGTGTCACTGGGAAGGACAGAGGGAGCTCAGCGGACCTTCTGTACACAGACCAGGATGTGACATGTACATTGGGGTGCCTACATAGGAACACAGTGATCCCCACACACGTTACATATCAGCGCACATGCCGGAGGGAGAGCAATGATTGGAGCACCAGTGCTCCTGTGTAACTCTATACTGATGACCTGGAGGGTCTATTAAAGCGTTCCAAGTGCACACAGTGTTACGGCTTGACATGTTGGGAATCCCATTTCCTCGGCACAACCTCATCTTTTATATTTCACCAGAAAATAGGTCATGAATTGCATTTATGGGCTCAGAAATAAACGTTACTATATTGTTCCTGAAATGTTGCCTTTCATAAACTGTTGTGCTAATATCATGTAACATAGAAAATGACAACTCCCAACATTGGATTATATAGGGTGTCTGCTATCAAAGAATACATCAGATTTGGGGTTCAGTGATCTTCAGGAATAAAATGATTTTTAAAAGGTGTAAACAAAGAACAAAAAATGTCCCCAGGACTCCATGGACCCCTTCATTCCACGCCGTCTCCAGGAACCGGGAAACCACAGAGAAGCCAAGTGTCCCCCGACTTCCTCTCCAGGCTGGGATGTCACTCTGGTCGGGCGCCACCTACAGGGGAAGAAGCAAACTGCACCGGCCTACATCTGCTCTATGCTTTGTCTGATCAGGATGGCGGCCATTTCTCCCTGAACACCGAGCGCCCTAAACACGAGGTAAACGTGGTGCAGCATTGAGCCCCGTCCAGCTGTAGTGTAGACTTTGTGTTAAGGACCGACTGGCAGTAGCCTCTAGCGACCCATAGGCCGGAATCCCTCAGGGCGCGGAATCTAAGCCTCAGTCTGCTGTTTCACCAGAGCCCCTGATGGTGGGGATGTACTTGAAGCAGCCTGAGACCAGGTCGCGACTCCCGAGTTCAACCAGCTGTGGTAGAGGTGGATTTGCCAGTGGTAGGTAATAAGTGAGAACCAGATGTGAAGAGGTAGTGTGTAACGTAGTCAGACAGGCCAGGTCGGTAACAGCAGAGGCAGACGGTACAGATCAGCAAGCAAAAGGATAAACGGTTCACAGGCCAGGTTCAGCAACAGGAGGTCAGGTAAACAGGAGAAAGCAGAAGAATGGTCAGACAAGCCAGGGATCAGGGCAGGAGAGAGTCACGATAATCTGGGTCAGGCAGGTTCGGCAACAAAGGCAATCTCAGGCACTAGGAACAGGAACACAGGAATAAGACCGGCAATGTGAGCATTGCAAGAGCTGGTTTAAATAGCCTGCCCGGTACTGACAGGTGCGCCTGGGTCCTAGTGCCTGCCAGGACTGTTATTGGTGACAGGCGCACCTGGGTCCTAGTGCCCGCCTGCCTCTATGTCTTGTTGGAATCCTACGCATGTGCAGATTCAGGCGTTGTGGCGATCTTCTCGTTCCCTGACACTTTGACAGGCTGCAGGCAGCGGAGCGGAATACCAGGTGTATTATAATGCCAGCATTGCACCCACAGGGACCGGACCCCCCATGTACAAGGGGCCTAAGAGATACCATGAGCTTGTGTTCCATTCCACCAGACTCCTAGAACTGGAAGAGGACATTTTTGGGGGGGTGTTGTAGAAGAACCCAGACCACGGTATTGTGCGGTGAAAATACCATCCAACTTTATTCATCATATATATGTGACACTTTAACAACAGAAGAAAAGAGATAGATTGTTTACATTTCAAGGATCTATTTATATCATTTATATCATCTATGCTAAGAAACTGATTAACATGTGACACACCCCTCATTAATACCAGCCCCGCCCACCTATGTAACCCTCTAAACATCCAAATCCCTGTAACTTCCCAGAAGACACTTTCATCTTTTATCCATAACAAGCTGATTGGGTACAAGAGAACCCCCGAGCCCCTCCTGCTCATTCCCACACAAGTCCATGTCACCATCTACAAGGTGAGAGGACCTGAAGGAGAACAAGACCATGACCACCAGGACCATCGCCTGACTGAAGCCATGCTCACATTTCTTTCTAATGCTGCTTCTATGGTCTACTCAGATACAGATTTGGCAGATGTACATTTGTGTCTTCAAGGAGCTGATCAAACATGATCTGTGCTTGACCATCTTTTTTGGGGTCCAGAGGTGACATTAGGGGTCTGATAGACCTCTTGTGTTTCTTTACAGAGGATCTGTGACCAGCAATATGTTATCACATGCGAGGCTATTAACCCCCTATATGGCAATAATAAAGTTCAGAGAAAGAAAAGTGTAAAGTAACACACTGTAAATGAAAAAACACACAAAACACATTTTAAAGCCCCCAGTTCCCGTATACATGAGCAATTGCAAGGGTTGGGTGCGGTTATGTAGGAAAACATCACTCACACTACACATTGTACATATCTCTGCACACACCAGAGGGAGAGGAATAACTCGAGGGCCATCATTCATGGTTCACTATATAAACTGATGACCTGTAAAGGCTTTTAAAGCGTCACCTATGGACAATTTCTGGTACTGAAGTTTGTCACCATTTCACAAAATTTTTAAAAAGTTTGGTATCTATATACTTGATGCCAACCCAATATTGTATATTTCACTAAAGAAGCTGGGTTATATATTGTGTTTTTTGTGCACTAAAATTACTTTTTAGTGTTTTTTACAGAAAATATGCATTTGACAAACAGCTGAGCTAATATCCTGTAACATAGAAAATGAGAACCACCACCATTATATTCTCCAGGGTCTCTGCTTCAGAAAATAAAACATGTTTGCGGGTTTCAAGTAATCTTCTGTTCTAACAATGTGAATGTAATCATGTGCATAAAAAAGCAAAATCAACTGGCAGCAAAACACACAACAGCAACAATGTATACAATTATCATCAAATCTATAGTAGCAACTAATGGCCTAAGAAGCAAAGCCACCATATTACTCAACCAAGTTCCAACTAAACCCATCCAAGAAAATGGATCCCACTTCCCCCCACCCAGGTGACTGTTGGAACTCCTTTACCTTGTGTAGATATCTCCTTCTGAGATCCTCATGATCTAATATAAATGTACAACACTCTCTGACACCAGTTTGTTGACTCTGCATTGATCTTCCGAGAGATAGTCAGCCACCATGCAGTTCTGTGACACCACCTTAGGTGATGGAGCCACTTCTGCTGTCAGCTCTGCTATACCATCAATGGTGTCATTGGTTATCTGATCCATGACTCCAGTACACCGGTTCATCTTACTTATCTTAGATTACTTAGATTCCCCATCCCGTCTATGAAGGGCTCACTGCATAAAACATCTCCACTCCAGAGAAAATGTTTCTTCTCACTGGAAGGCCAGGGGAGTATTGGGAGAAATTGAGGATTTCCCTTACAGATATGGGGGAGGGGCAACATGACCTAAAGTACAGCTATGGGTGGAATTGAAGGGAAGCCATTTTAGGGCGCTCCTTCCACACAAGAAGCAATGCATCTGGAAGGACTAGGAATCCATTGGACCAATGGGGATTAAACATTCTGCAATACATTGAGACACCATGAAATGTTACTGGCCTGTGATTGGCTCTCCTATTGTTAGTGAAGTGAGACTCCCCTTGTCGGTGTCATTAATGGAAAGAAACCATGTGAAATGTTTCCCCCCAAATCCAAAAAGGTGACCCCCTTGGGTAGGTACCCATCCTACTATTCCTGATATGAGTTTGTAGTCCCTGCTACTACAGGAAACATGCGGGCGATCATTTACACCTTTTACAGCAGGACAGTAAATATCAGAACACAATTCAAACATCAGACCAACAGCAGGAAGTCTGCTAACTGAATGTGTAATGCAATCTGTCATTAGCATTCCCAGAGTTCCCTCTGCAACATAGTTGTATCAGCTGTTGGTCCTGTCTGTAGATCTGTTATTTTCCCACCTTCTGTAACAGGGTGACAACCCTGATCATTCTGCAGGAACATTACACAGCAGCGTTGTCACCCTGTACAGGGAAGTCTTAGATAGATTATAAGTAAGACACACAACAAGTAAAGCCCAACTTCAGCTAACGCTTCTACAGCAGTTACAGCAACAGGTTCTCTATAAGGTCCAACCCCCATATGAATGACAACTGACAGTTGTGAGCACCCCCAGCAGTGTTATAAGATTTGCCCCAACCCCTCCAACTGCCATTTTTCCCAAAAGACTTGGCCTTCTACAGGAAGTAGACAAAAAATATCTACTGGGAGGGACAACAAAAAAATAAAAACAATAGGAGAATCGGAAAAACAAAACCTGCTCTGCTAATGACAGATTTCATTATTAATGTCATTACTGATTTTGCCCATAGTTACACTTTGGTGCCAACGTTGTAATATTTCCAGGGAGAAGAAGTTTTCTTTACAAACTTTCCACCAAAAAGAGATGTGTGCACTCAGAGTGATTATTGTGAACCCCAATCAGAGGAATGTCAGTCCCCCGGAAGAAGTGGTAAGAATATGACCGCACACTCAGCACTTTGTAAGTTCAGATCTCTGGCAGTTGTATTGTGTGATTAGTCTATGGAGAGGAGTAATAGCTGGAAAGAGAAAACATGGAACAAGGATTTCTGATCTTCACCTGATGGAATCCCATTTGGCAGAACCACATGGAACACAAGTGGCCAGCTGGGCTTACGTTTTACTGCTGAATACATCCCCTAAATCAGCAGTAACTCAGTATTGGAAGGCCTGCATCAGCTTGGGATGTTGTTTTCTCACTGAACAGAGACTTCTTTCTAGCTGGTGTCACAGACACAGACCTGCCTGAAAGGTTGTCACCCATGAGATGATATCCTACAACCTCACAAACACCCCCTTTCCTCTCTCTGATTACAATCTCATCACCTTCACAGTCTCCTCATCTTCAAACATGTATCCCTCCAATCAGCAATCACCTGCAGAAACCTTCACAACTTGAACCCTTCTCTTTTCCACTCTGCAACTGACCACCTCTATGACAGAATCTCTCCCCTGTCCTGCCCTGACCTGGCCACTACTGTCTACAACAGTTCACTTTCATCCACATTAGACTCACTTGCTCCTCTAACATGAAGCATCAGGCCCCGACCATTACAACCTTGGCAGACTGACAACACCAGAGATCTTAAACGACATAGTCGTGTGCTGGAGCGAATGTGGCGTAAAACCAAATCTCACCAAGCATTCACCCGATATAAATCTGCTTTCTTCACATACAATTCCTCCCTCCATGCTGCCAGACAAGCCTACTTTGTCACTCTCATCAATAGCTTGTCATCCAGTACTCGTCGTCTCTTCTCTACTTTTAACTCTCAACTTTCTCCACCTCCACCCAGTACCTCACTCACTGCTCACGAGATTGCAAATCATTTTAAAAACAAGATTGATGCAATTTGTAGGGACATCTCCACTGCACAGACATCCATCCCACTTAGCATACCTTATACTAAACCTCCCTCAACACTTTCCTCTTCTGACCTTGCTAGTACTGAAGAGGTCACTAAGGTTTCTCAGAAGCCCGTCTCACTACCTGCCCCCTGGATCTTGTCCCCTCACAACTACTACGGTCACCTTCTTCTTCCATCCTATGCTTCCTCACTCACATCTTCAATCTCTCCCTCTCTACTGGTGCCTTCCCTTTCCCTCTAACGCATGCACACATCACTCCCATACTCAAAAAGCTCTCGCTGGGGGGCGCATGCGCGGCCGGCTCCTGGATGGCAGCGCTTTGAAGGCAGCTCCATCCATCCGCCAGCACTAAGCGGCACACACCGACCCTGGGGACCACAAACGCTTCACAGCCCTTCATGAAGGGTGCCCGCACCTCGGCACATATGCCCCGCAGGAGGAAAACCCCGGGGCAACCCGGGAAGCTGACAAATTTCTTCCCGGCGGTCGGGCCCAGAATCCAAGATGGCGCCCGCAACAGCACACAGGGAGACAGACAGGGAGACAGAGGCAGCACTGAGGAGGACTACAGGGCCCAGCATACGGATCCCAGACTGAGGCAGCAGCTGTTCCCAGGGGACCCTGGTGAGTTGTCACCTCCTTTGTCCCCCACAACCAGCAGCCCAGCCAAATCTCGGCCACGTTTAGATGATGACCCTGGCCCTGCATATCAGGCCCTAAATCTCCCATCTCCAATGCCACACGCAGCCTTTACCAAAATTGATGCGTTCCCTGCGTCAGACCAACCGCTAACAGAGATTTGCATGAGAAACATGCTCTCATCATTACGTCAGACCCTACATACTGATATTTCCATGTCGCTCAACCAAATTACGAACATTATAAGTCAACAAGAACGCAGAATACAGCATATAGAAACCAATATGGGAGATATCATAACGGCACATAATGATTTGATTGATGCTCACTGTCATGGAAATTTTGTATTGTTGGTCGAACTTTAAATGTGTCATATATTCGTGTTATTCATATGTCTCTCGTGTGGCTTAATTAAAGCTCTGAAGGCTGCAATTGGGCCATGCGCATGTACAATGTATGTATTACAGTACTCAGCTTGGTAATGGATGAGATGGCAGATCTGCGCTTATAGACCGGCATGTATACCACCACGGCATTCCATGCGAATGCCGCTGTTAGTATCACGCGGGCCTGTATCCACATATCAGCAGCATGGTACCACGTGGGCTTCATAACGCAAGGCGCAAGCGGTGTGAACTCCACGTGTAGGCTTATGCATATCTTACAACCCATTACTAATCTGAACTGTATCTCGGATGGATGTGTTTTAATAAAGATCGTATCGGGCCCATCCAGGTACAGACTGATATTTTTAGGGAGTGCTTGTGCAGAGAATTTTACATACCAATAGAAGCTAGTAGGACAGGAAATATGACCTCAGATGGCTCATAGGGGGGAAGGGGAGGAAGTCTGCTGACCTCAGAAGGTTCATGGGGGAGGACCAGTGATAGATAATAGCAAAGGCTATGCTCCAATTGGAATGTATATCCTCTGTATAGGCAATCCCCATTGTATTGTACGGTGGGAGGGATTGACTTTATTCATGTGGGGGGCATGTGTGTATTCTTAATAAAAACAGAGAGCTGAGCCTAAAGCCGGCCCTTATGTGGATTGCAACCAGCCTTAGAGTGTCGTGTGATCATTCCAGGGTAACGGAGCTCCATCACCCACAAATTCAACAGAACCAAAGTATTTGGATGGGCAGGAATCGTGTAGTTTGGCTGCAGTCGTGGTAAGCGAGATTCGCACAGCTTTATGGGGGATTTCTGCACATCCAACTGCGAGTACTCACGGTAAGGAGAAATTCGTTAAAGCGAATTTCCAAGACAGTTTGGCGAGCCTGGTGGATACTAACGCGTATTCTTGCGTAGCTAACCTAGAACGAGGGGGGAATGGCCATCATGAACTAGCAAAAAGTATGCCGGCACATTTCAGGTCTCTCTGCCATTAAGAGGATCGCTTTTTGCGTGTTCGTGTGGCTGATTTCGCTCTCTGTTAGCTAACAAGAAATACCGCTTAACAAGGACCTCGTTTTTTGTCCTAAACTCTTGATTTTGTGGGTGAAAGACGAGGGTTTGTCTCTGCTGAGAGCAGCAGGGGGGGTGGGTTTGGTTGGCTGGATTTGGTCAAGTTTAAAAATCTTCCAACCAAAAATTAAACGGGTATATGTTTTAGTGGGTAAAAGTTGTTGCATAGTGTTAGGTAAGTATTTGTGGGCTGTAGGTACTGTGGTAATTGCTCTACCCCCCTCCACGTGAGGTAATTATTACAGTGCTGAAAGGCTTAGGTTAATTGTTAACTGTTGTAAGATCTCTGTGTGTATGTGATCTGTACAATGTTTTGTGGTATTACTGCTCCCAGCAAGCATGCAGCAGGGGGTCCTTTCTGTTACATGTGCATGTTAGTGTGATATGTTGGTGTTTTATGTCCGTTCTGTGATTGTGCCCAAATTGTGTTGTATGTGTGCTGTATATTGTTGTGTAATTGTCCAGTGTATGTTCTGTCTAAAAGTCTGTTTTATGTAAGAGGCAATTTTGAGGCTAGAGTCTGCCGTGTGCTCCTCTGTGGGGGGTCATTCTAGTATCTGCCATGTGCTCCTCTGTGGGGGGTCATTCTAGTATCTGCCATGTGCTCCTCTGTGGGGGGTCATTCTAGTATCTGCCATGTGCTCCTCTGTGGGGGGTCATCTTCTTGACAAACCACATGGACTCCTTTTGTTTGGTGGCCATTTTGTTGGCTACCAAATGTGCAGTAATCTCTATGCAATGTGCATGAAGTTTCCTATATGCATTTGACCCATATTGTGTTTTTAATCCAAATTTTTTTACAGTTTCATTTGTTTGCTTTTAGCTTTAAATTTGCGTATTGCCAGCCAATTTAAAGTGTATTAAGCGAGTTTCCCTTCACGTGTTCCACATTTAATGAGCGCGGTGTAGTCTGGGTTTTTGCACATAGATTTCTTGTATAGTGATTATGTTTTTCTTGTGTTTTTCCTGTTAAAAGTAGTTCCTTATTGTAAAGCGGGTTTGTTTTAAGCTGCTGTGTCACGTGTTTCACGTCCAGCAGACTTTTTGTGTAAACGGTTCTAGGTGGTTGCAGTAAAGATTGCGTGTATAACGTGGATCGTTTAGCGGTGCTGATAGGAGTGATTTTTGCGTCAGCAACAAGGTTACTTTTGGCGCAGTTTTTCGGTTTACCTCTGTGTAATTGTTTTACTGTGAAACGTCCCGTGTTTTTCATAAGGATCCACTTTGTCCTTTTTAACAGTTTTTCAGGTTGAAAAGAGTTTTTTTTTTTTCTGTGTGTATTAGGAAAGTTTTTTTCTTTTTACACAAATTTCCTAAAGGTCAGTTAGCAGGTTTCTGCCCAACCAGTGACCCCTAAGTAACATCCAAGAACCCCTCTTTTTGTTTTGACTTGTGTTAGCTACTGTGTGCAGGGAGAGAAAAGCCACTTTCATCATTGTGCGGTGTGGCCTGCCAAACACAGTGGGTGATGAGAGCCACATAAATTACGCTGTGCGAGTGGGCGGTCCAGGGAAGTCCTGGTCACCACAAACACTTCGGGTGGTCAGGATCACACAAATTGCGCTGTGGGAGTGGGAGGTGTGCTCTCAGTCTGACCGCCACTTGATGCGCTTCGGGTGATCGATAAGTATCACATAAATTACGCTGTGCTGGGAAAGTGGTGGAATCAGGCCTCTCGGTAGGATCCCACCGAGTGCTCCAGGGGGTAAACAGGTACCCGGACGCGGGATATATACCAGTGACTAGTCACGATGGGCAGTAGTCAGTCCATGAAGAGAGAGGGGGAACCAGCCCTCTTCAGGGTAAGGACAGCTGCACAACTGATGAAGGTGAGTTTGGGGGGGAAGTCTACAGAACCCCTCAAAAGGTGGAATAAATGGTCGAAGGGTACCAGATGGGAAATTCCCCGGGAAGGTACATTTGACGCATGGAGGTGGGAAAAATTCATCTCTGAATTTGGACCACGGATGCAGGCGTCAGAACTAGAGATCGCACAGCTATGGCTTCACAGGTCAATCCGATTAGGGAAGCAAGGCATACATAAACTAGTGTCTGTCCGGAAGAACCAGGTGATGTATACCTGGCCTCCAGAGGGAATAAAACAGGAGGATCCAGTGTCAGAGGTGGAAGAAGCTCTTTCAGGGCTGACTCTACTAAGGCAGGCAGGATCAGGGTCTGCTGGGGTTCCCCAACAACCAACAGTGGCTGAGATAAGTATAACTGCACCTGTCTCTTCTGTTAGTGACGTCACTCTTGACATACCTTCTGTGTCTTCTGTCTCTATGCCTCAGCCTCTACCTCTACCTCTCCTTTCTTCCTGCTTCACCCCAGCTCCTTCTGTTTCCAACTATGAAGCCTTCTCAACAACCGATTTGCAGACTATCTGTGAATCAAGGGGAGTAGACACCCGGTTAAAAAACAGGGCGGATTGCATCAAAGCGCTACGAACCACTGATCAGACCCCTGCCCCCCAGCTATACCCTGATCTGAGGGACCTCAAACCTGAAGGTGCAGTAAGCGAGGTGGTTAATCTAAGCCCACCGATGAAGCTGGGCCAGCCCTTGCACTCTTCCCGGACCGAGGCCTATCCAGTCAGGGTGCAGCAATTTGAAGGTCCTCCCAATGCATGGGGGGAACGGACTTTAGGGGAACGGGTAGTTTGGCATGTCCCCTTCACCCCGGCAGAGATCCGCACTATTCTGGCTGAGCTCCCGGACTATCGAGTCAATCCGAGAGGATTTGCTCGAATGTTTGGACAAAACCAGTTCAGCTATGGTATGAGCGGGTCAGATTGTGCACAGATCCTACGGGCAAAGGTGGGCATGGAAGTGGCCAGTACAGTGATTGCAGGGTGCTCTATAACCACGCATGAGGAGATGACTTCAGGGGGCAAAGAGTTCTGTACACAGCTAAAGGCAAAGCTTCCAGAAATGTATGGTGCTACCTCTACTACGGACATGATGAAGCTCACCCAGGGTCCTAATGAGGAAAGCGCCTGCTTCTGGCGCCGTCTCAAGCAGACGGCACTGGATGCGGATCTGGAAGTTGGACCTGATGCTCCAACTGAAGGGGTAAAGGTGACCGCGACGCACATTCTGTTGCGGGCCAAATTTTTGGAAGGCATCGATACTAAAATTCGGGAAAGGCTGGTTCTGGCCCGACCCGAATATAATGAGATGTCTATCCCTGCTATCCTTTCCACTCTTGCGGCAATAGAAAGGGAAATGGATAGAAGAAAACAAGACAAGGCCAAAGTTCTTATGTCCCAGACCCCACACGAAAAACCAAGGGATCTGGGTCACAGGAAGAATAGGCCCCCACCCAGGTGCTTCCAGTGCCACCAAACGGGGCACATGAGGAGGAGCTGTCCCCAATTACCTAAAGGTCGGTGGCAGTTCATTCCTGATGAGTCCTCCGCCCCTATGACCACCATGGTAAGTAACTCCTATGAATTCTCATAGGAAGTTGACAAATCGGTGTCGGCCCAGATCCATCTTTTTCTAGAGGAATTAAAATATCCCCTCCCTTGCCTCACCGACACCAGTGCAGCAAGAACGGTCCTGCGAAAACAGGACATCCAAGGCAAGGTACCCCTCTCAGGGGAAAACCCTCCTAACCCCTACTAACCTCACTATCAAACGATGCACTATTCTTAACCCAGCTTCTCTTCTTCCTGTGTCGGAAGATGAGAAGGGGGGGGAGGACAGCAATGACAGTGCTGAATTTTGCAACACGACTAACAATACTAACACCTCTTCTGCTAACATGTCTTCTTTGTCCACTACTAATCTCTCTTCCAAAGGACACGACTGCATCTCTTTGGTGGAACTGGAGTCAGCGGCGACACACCCCATATCACCCCGAGAGTAGCGGTAAGGTTGAACGTCTTCCGATACCCAAAAACCTTGGCCTGAGTGTCTCCCCATTGCCCCCTATTCCATCCGGAATGCCCCTCGGCAACCACATGGGCTGTCACCCTACGAGGTGTTGTTTGGGGGACCTCCCAAAACAGGGTTGTACTTTCCTCAACAGTTGTCGTCTTTGCATTCACAGCTTACAGGTTATGTGCAATCTCTGCAACGGGAGCTGCAGAAGATACACCATCGGGTTCGCGAATCGCTCCCCGATCCAAATACAATAACAGGTGTTCTTTCTATTGAGCCAGGTGATTGGGTCGTCCTAAAGAAACATCAAAGAACCGGACTCGAGCCACGGTTCACCGGACCATACCAAGTCCAGCTGACGACACCTACCTCACTCAAGCTCGAGGGACGAGACAACTGGGTGCACGCAAGCCACTGCAAGAAGCTTCTCAGCTACACCAGAGAATGAGGGGTGTCATTTTCCTTTTTCTTTTTGTTTGTATGTCATACATGTGTGTGAACGGAGGAAAAGATGGCAGATACCCCAACCTTTTATTTAAAATGCACCTGCGTTTAGCCAGAACCGCCAACAAAACCAACTGTTGGGTATGCTCTAAGCCCCCACCCAGTCATCACATGTCCGCAATGGCCGCTGTTCATGCCCTATATGACATCCGCGTCGGCATGAAAAAGCAAGGGACCCCTGGTCAGCCCCCACGTAGACATTTGTCGGTAGAACTTAATGACACATTTTTAGCAGGTAACATCAGTTTCAGCACCAATATTAGCTCTAGCTCCTGTAGGGCCCTCACCAGTCCATTATGGGTAACTGGGCAGCTAGGCAGCCCTCAGGTGTGCTTTAACATCAGCTTTGGCACAGGTAACAAGTTTGTTGGGATTACCACCTGTGAGGGAGGTATAACTGTCAATCTGACTAACCAGACTTCCTTTCTGAGTAACCACACTGACCGACCAGACCACGTGTGTTGGAAGGACGGATGTGATGTGCAGACTGAGGGAGCAATCCCCCAGTCTGTGCAACTGTTGCTCAGTACCAGAGGCCGAACGAGGAACTCCTCCTGTTCTGCTCTGACAGGTCCATACTATTTTCTGTGTGGTTCGGCAGCCTATAGAACATTTCCCCAGAACGCGAAAGGTTCGTGTGCCCTCATAAAGCTAGTCCCCGCATCCTATGTAGTGATGGACCATGAAGAGTTGATGGTCCACAAGAAGGTAAGGATGGCAGGGAGAGTTCGCAGGGAACTGTTCTCTGAGGGCGACCAGGCATGGGCTTGGTTCCCCTCATGGACAGGATGGGGAATAGAACTTATGAAGCGCCTGAACAATTTTTCTGTCATCGTGGATAGTATGTTTAACGAGACCGTAGAGGCTGTCAGAGAAATTGCCCAAGAACAACGGCAGATGGGAATTTTAGTGCTTCAGGAGAAGATGGCCCTTGATTATCTTTTAGCCGCCAAAGGGGGGTTCTGTGAGTTCATCGGAGAGGATTGTTGTACTTGGATAGAAGACACCGATGACAAGGTCCAGGCCCATATGGACAAAGTTAGTGAACTACAGGGAAAAGCTAGAGCTATAGCTAGTGAGGGTTGGAATCCGTTCAAGGGTTTGGGAGGATTGGGAGATTTCCTGTTCTCCATCGGATCTTGGTTGAAGGAAGTGGGAGTGTATGTCCTGATGCTTCTCTTTTTCATCTGCCTTTTATATGCCGCGGTGAGATGTTCCTGTTGCCTCATCGACCGTGTAAACCAAGCTCGGGCAGACGACCACATCTCCATGCCCGCTCCGGGGATCCCACTCCAACCACTGATCGGGGGAAGACCTCACCAACCAACCACCTTCTCTACAGATTACGTCCTGGCTTCCCTCTAATTTACCACATCTCCATGCCCGCTCCGGGGATCCCACTCCAACCACTGATCGGGGGAAGACCTCACCAACCAACCACCTTCTCTACAGATTACGTCCTGGCTTCCCTCTAATTTATCTCTCTGAAGACCACATTCTCCAAGACCTTCAAGCAAGCTTCAAGCCTCATCATTGTTTGTGTCTGCGATTTGGAAAACTGTCTGGGTCGAGACCAGCCTTGTGTGGCCCCGTCTGCAGGGGCAATTTGAGAATCTATTGCTGGATCTCCCCAGACCACCGTGGGATCACAAGCTTTATTCATACCACAAGTCTGTTTGTGGTTTTTGCAAGAGCCTTCCTGTAGTGAAGGTTCCAACGCTCTTGAGGATCATCGCTTCAATCAAGCCTGTTTGCGTCGAGTCTGTGTCGGGTCTTGTTGTTTCAGGTACCCCGTGGAGCTTTATTCTCAGGGACAACTACAGGAACTCTTTGAAGTTTGAGACTACACCCATCAAGCTGAAGAAGATCAAGAAGGGACACGAGGAGAATATGATAAAACAGGAGGGAATGTCATGGAAATTTTGTATTGTTGGTCGAACTTAAAATGTGTCATATATTCGTGTTATTCATATGTCTCTCGTGTGGCTTAATTAAAGCTCTGAAGGCTGCAATTGGGCCATGCGCATGTACAATGTATGTATTACAGTACTCAGCTTGGTAATGGATGAGATGGCAGATCTGCGCTTATAGACCGGCATGTATACCACCACGGCATTCCATGCGAATGCCGCTGTTAGTATCACGCGGGCCTGTATCCACATATCAGCAGCATGGTACCACGTGGGCTTCATAACGCAAGGCGCAAGCGGTGTGAACTCCACGTGTAGGCTTATGCATATCTTACAACCCATTACTAATCTGAACTGTATCTCGGATGGATGTGTTTTAATAAAGATCGTATCGGGCCCATCCAGGTACAGACTGATATTTTTAGGGAGTGCTTGTGCAGAGAATTTTACATACCAATAGAAGCTAGTAGGACAGGAAATATGACCTCAGATGGCTCATAGGGGGGAAGGGGAGGAAGTCTGCTGACCTCAGAAGGTTCATGGGGGAGGACCAGTGATAGATAATAGCAAAGGCTATGCTCCAATTGGAATGTATATCCTCTGTATAGGCAATCCCCATTGTATTGTTCGGTGGGAGGGATTGACTTTATTCATGTGGGGGGCATGTGTGTATTCTTAATAAAAACAGAGAGCTGAGCCTAAAGCCGGCCCTTATGTGGATTGCAACCAGCCTTAGAGTGTCGTGTGATCATTCCAGGGTAACGGAGCTCCATCACCCACAAATTCAACAGAACCAAAGTATTTGGATGGGCAGGAATCGTGTAGTTTGGCTGCAGTCGTGGTAAGCGAGATTCGCACAGCTTTATGGGGGATTTCTGCACATCCAACTGCGAGTACTCACGGTAAGGAGAAATTCGTTAAAGCGAATTTCCAAGACATCACGCAGATCACACTTTGGAAATTGAACAAATCAACCTAAAACTAGCCGATCTAGAAGATAGATCGCGCCGCAATAACATTAAATTTAGAGGGATACCTGAATCTGTTACTAATGAGACACTACTACCTTATCTACAACAGTACATCAAGCTCCTCATCCCAACGATACCGGACTTGGAGCTGGCGATTGATCGAGCCCATAGATTGCCCAAACCTTCATTTCTATCCGCTGCTATTCCGAGAGATGTTCTGGCCCGTATACACTTCTATCATATCAAAGAGAGAATCATGACGGCGGCCAGAAATCCACCGCCACTCCCACCAACACATGCAAATATTAGATTATATGCTGACTTATCAAAAGCTACACTTCTCAACAGGAAAAAAATGGTTACCATTACCAAGGCCCTCAGAAACCATAACATAGCTTACCAATGGGGTTTCCCCACGAAGCTAACAGTGCGCCACCAAGGCAGAATATTCACGATCAAATCTCTAGAAGCAGGCCTAGACCTACTCAAAGCATGGAACATCATACCTAGAGATGAGCGAAGAAATGAAAAATTCGATTCGACTGATTCGGCGAATTCGTGGACAATATTCGATTCGAGTCAAATAAATTTGCTGTGAATTTAACTTAAAAAAGGGTGTTTCTAGGCTTCAGAGAGACTTAATATTAGTGCAGAACACTGTACCTTTAATTGAAATGCCCTTGGAGTCTGCTGGGGAAGAGAAATAATACTGTCTGTCAGTATGACATGCAGATGAGTGCCGTCGATCTTAGAATCACCGCACACTTCACTCCTTTGGCCAGTCACGGGGCCAAAACCAGTGTTTGGAGCCACAGTGTGGCGGTGGAGGCAGCAGCAATGGGAGGCCATACAGCAACCTATGACAAAATGGAAACCAGCAGGAGCGTGAGGAGACCTGAAAGTGGCACATGGCAGAGTGGGAGCAATGGGAGGCGGTACAGGGACCCAGGTCACACTGTGGGCCCAGCAGCAGCGTGACCAGGCGGTACGGGGGCCCATGGCCGATATGGGGCTTGGTGGCACCTATGGAAGGCCTGTAATCTGCCAGCAACCTATGACAAAATGGACAACCGCAGGAGTGTGAGGAGATTTCAAAGTGGCACATGGCAGAGTGGAAGCAATGGGAGGACGTACAGGGACCCAGGTCACACTGTGGGCTCAGCAGCAGCGTGACCAGGAGGTACGGGGGCCCATGGCCGATATGGGGCCTGGCGGCACCTATGGGAGGCCGCTAATCTGCCAGCAACCTATGACAAAATGGACAACCGCAGGAGTGTGAAGAGATTTCAAAGTGGCACATGGCAGAGTGGAAGCAATGGGAGGCCGTACAGGGACCCAGGTCACACTGTGGGCCCAGCAGCAGCGTGACCAGGCGGTACGGGGGCCCATGGCCGATATGGGGCCTGGCGGCACCTATGGGAGGCCGCTAATCTGCCAGCAACCTATGACAAAATGGAAAACCGCAGGAGTGTGAGGAGAATTCAAAGTGGCACATGGCAGAGTGGAAGCAATGGGAGGCCGTACAGGGACCCAGGTCACACTGTGGGACCAGCAGCAGCGTGACCAGGCGGTACGGGGGCCCATGGCCGATATGGGGCCTGGCGGCACCAATGGAAGGCCTGTAATCTGCCAGCAACCTATGACAAAATGGACAACCGCAGGAGTGTGAGGAGATTTCAAAGTGGCACATGGCAGAGTGGAAGCAATGGGAGGCCGTACAGGGACCCAGGTCACACTGTGGGCTCAGCAGCAGCGTGACCAGGAGGTACGGGGGCCCATGGTCGATATGGGGCCTGGTGGCACCTATGGAAGGCCGCTAATCTGCCAGCAACCTATGACAAAATGGAAAACCGCAGGAGTGTAAGGAGACCTCAAAGTGGCACATGGCAGAGTGGAAGCAATGGGAGGCCGTACAGGGACCCAGGTCACACTGTGGGACCAGCAGCAGCGTGACCAGGAGGTACGGGGGCCCATGGCCGATATGGGGCCTGGCGGCACCTATGGAAGGCCGCTAATCTGCCAGCAACCTATGACAAAATGGAAAACCGCAGGAGTGTAAGGAGACCTCAAAGTGGCACATGGCAGAGTGGAAGCAATGGGAGGCCGTACAGGGACCCAGGTCACACTGTGGGACCAGCAGCAGCGTGACCAGGAGGTACGGGGGCCCATGGCCGATATGGGGCCTGGCGTAACCTATGGAAGGCCGCTAATCTGCCAGCACCCTATGACAAAATGGAACCCTGGGCTGGGGCAGGCAGAACCGCCGTATCTTTATCACGTTTTTCACAGGCCACCGAATGGCGACGCTGCATATGCTGACGCAACGCTGTAGTCCCAACATGGGCCCCCTGGCCACGCTTGACTTTCTGGCCACATAGTCGACATTAGGCTACGTTTACTTCCTCGGGCGGCTTGACGAAAACTTGCCACACCGCCGAGTAGGAAACTTTGCACCCGCTACTCCTCACTGGCTGACTGCTACTTCCTCCGTGCACACCGGCACCACTACTGGCTGTGGTGGTAGGCTGCAGTGGAGCTGCTGCTCTACTCCGTGGCCGTTTGCCTCCACTGACACAGCTGCGACCCTGCTGCCTCCTGGCAGCAGCAATGGGAGGCCGTACAGGGACCCAGGTCACACTGTGGGCCCAGCAGCAGCGTGACCAGGCGGTACGGGGGCCCATGGCCGATATGGGGCCTGGCGGCACCTATGGGAGGCCGCTAATCTGCCAGCAACCTATGACAAAATGGACAACCGCAGGAGTGTGAGGAGATTTCAAAGAGGTACATGGCAGAGTGGAAGCAATGGGAGGCCGTACAGGGACCCAGGTCACACTGTGGGACCAGCATCAGCGTGAACAGGCGGTACGGGGGCCCATGGCCGATTTGACCTCATTCATCCCATAGTCCTGCCGACTCACGAATAGCGTGGCCTCCTCAAAGGGCCTGAGCAAGCGCAGGTGTCACACATGAGCTGACAATGGCTGACATCTAAGTTACACAGGGAGTACCTTTATCCGCTTTTAACATCAGGAAATCTGTGATGGCCTTTAGCTGTTCGTAAAGGCGGTCTAACATATGTAGGGTTGAATTACACCTTGTTGCAACGTCACAGCATGAGGAGTCGGTACGGGGGCCCATGGCAGATTACATGTCTGGCAGCAGCAATGGGAGGCCCGTAATCTGCCAGCACCCTATGTCAAAAAATTCAACACACCAGCAGTGTGAGGAGACCTGAAAGTGGCACATGGCAGAGTGTGGCGATGGAGACAGCAGCAATGGGAGGCCGTACAGGGACCCATGAGAGACTCTGGACCTGGCAGCAGCATGAGGAGGCGGTATATAGGGGCCTATGGCAGATTAGGGGCCTGGCAGCAGCTATGGGAGGCCCGTAATCTGCCAGCACCCTATGTCAAAAAATTCAACACACCAGCAGTGTGAGGAGACCTGAAAGTGGCACATGGCAGAGTGTGGCGATGGAGACAGCAGCAATGGGAGGCCGTACAGGGACCCATGAGAGACTCTGGACCTAGCAGCAGCATGAGGAGGCGGTATATAGGGGCCTATGGCAGATTAGGGGCCTGGCAGCAGCTATGTGAGGCCCGTTATCTTGCAGCACCCTATTTTAAAAAAATTTAACACACCAGCAGTGTGAAGAGACCTGAAAGTGGCACATGGCAGCAGAGTGTGGTGATGGAGACAGCAGCAATGGGAGGCCGTACAGGGACCCATGAGAGACTCTGGACTTGGCAGCAGCATGAGGAGGCGGTATATAGGGGCCCATGGCAGATTAGGGGCCTGGCAGCAGCTATGTGAGGCCCGTTATCTTGCAGCACCCTATGTCAAAAAATTAAACACACCAGCAGTGTGAAGAGACCTGAAAGTGGCACATGGCAGCAGAGTGTGGTGATGGAGACAGCAGCAATGGGAGGCCGTACAGGGACCCATGAGAGACTCTGGACCTAGCAGCAGCATGAGGAGGCGGTATATAGGGGCCTATGGCAGATTAGGGGCCTGGCAGCAGCTATGGGAGGCCCGTAATCTGCCTGCACCCTATGTCAAAAAATTAAACACACCAGCAGTGTGAAGAGACCTGAAAGTGGCACATGGCAGCAGAGTGTGGTGATGGAGACAGCAGCAATGGGAGGCCGTACAGGGACCCATGAGAGACTCTGGACTTGGCAGCAGCATGAGGAGGCGGTATATAGGGGCCCATGGCTGATTAGGGGCCTGGCAGCAGCTATGTGAGGCCCGTAATCTGCCTGCACCCTATGTCAAAAAATTTAACACACCAGCAGTGTGAAGAGACCTGAAAGTGGCACATGGCAGCAGAGTGTGGTGATGGAGACAGCAGCAATGGGAGGCCGTACAGGGACCCATGAGAGACTCTGGACTTGGCAGCAGCATGAGGAGGCGGTATATAGGGGCCCATGGCAGATTAGGGGCCTGGCAGCAGCTATGTGAGGCCCGTTATCTTGCAGCACCCTATGTCAAAAAATTTAACACACCAGCAGTGTGAAGAGACCTGAAAGTGGCACATGGCAGCAGAGTGTGGCGATGGAGACAGCAGCAATGGGAGGCCGTACAGGGACCCATGAGAGACTCTGGACTTGGCAGCAGCATGAGGAGGCGGTATATAGGGGCCCATGGCAGATTAGGGGCCTGGCAGCAGCTATGTGAGGCCCGTTATCTTGCAGCACCCTATGTCAAAAAATTTAACACACCAGCAGTGTGAAGAGACCTGAAAGTGGCACATGGCAGCAGAGTGTGGTGATGGAGACAGCAGCAATGGGAGGCCGTACAGGGACCCATGAGAGACTCTGGACCTAGCAGCAGCATGAGGAGGCGGTATATAGGGGCCTATGGCAGATTAGGGGCCTGGCAGCAGCTATGGGAGGCCCGTAATCTGCCAGCACCCTATGTCAAAAAATTAAACACACCAGCAGTGTGAGGAGACCTGAAAGTGGCACATGGCAGAGTGTGGCGATGGAGACAGCAGCAATGGGAGGCCGTACAGGGACCCATGAGAGACTCTGGACCTAGCAGCAGCATGAGGAGGCGGTATATAGGGGCCTATGGCAGATTAGGGGCCTGGCAGCAGCTATGTGAGGCCCGTTATCTTGCAGCACCCTATTTTAAAAAAATTTAACACACCAGCAGTGTGAAGAGACCTGAAAGTGGCACATGGCAGCAGAGTGTGGTGATGGAGACAGCAGCAATGGGAGGCCGTACAGGGACCCATGAGAGACTCTGGACTTGGCAGCAGCATGAGGAGGCGGTATATAGGGGCCCATGGCAGATTAGGGGCCTGGCAGCAGCTATGTGAGGCCCGTTATCTTGCAGCACCCTATGTCAAAAAATTTAACACACCAGCAGTGTGAAGAGACCTGAAAGTGGCACATGGCAGCAGAGTGTGGCGATGGAGACAGCAGCAATGGGAGGCCGTACAGGGACCCATGAGAGACTCTGGACCTGGCAGCAGCAGGAGGAGGTGGTATATAGGGGCCTATGGCAGATTAGGGGCCTGGCAGCAGCTATAGGAGGCCCGTAATCTGCCAGCACCCTATGTCAAAAAATTCAACACACCAGCAGTGTGAGGAGACCTGAAAGTGCCACATGTTTGAGGCATGATTCATGGCGGATTTAGTCAGTTGTGTCAGGAACTGGTGGTTTGAAATCCAGACTAATCCACGCCTGATTCATTTTCACAAACGTGAGTCTCTCCACACTTTGGGTGGACAGTCGTGTCCTCCGCGGAGTTACAATACCTCCTGCCGCACTAAACACGCGCTCCGATGCCACGCTACTGGCCGGGCATGACAGCCTTTCAAGGGCAAATTCAGCTAGTTGGGGCCAAAGGTCAAGTTTCGTTGCCCAGTAGTCAAGGGGATTGTCTACCTCGGTTGGCAGGGTGCTGTCCAAGTAGGCCCAAGCCTGTTGTTTGAGCTCCTGCTCCAGGTCCACCTGATGCTGCTGCTGCTGCTGCGGCTGGTTAGTAGTTTCCTCACTGCGCTGGTGAAGAAAGCTACTCATCATCGACTGCAGACTGAGGCAGCCGCTGCTGGTGGAGCTGCCACTGCTCCTACCACCCCACCCCTCCCCTGCTGCCATGCCAGCGGAACGCGAGCGCACAGGGCCCACAGTGTCTGAGGATGGACGTTGGCGCACAAAGGCAGAGACCAACTGACTACATAGGTGGTTTTTATAGTACGTAATTTTGGCCTCCCTCTCAGCAGGTGTGAAAAAGGCCACCATTTTGGACCGGTAGCGAGGGTCCAACAAGGTGGACAGCCAAAAGTCATCCCTCTGTCTGATGGTTATTATTCGGCTGTCGCTACGCAAGCAACCGAGCATGCTATGGGCCATTTGTGCCAAGGAATGCGAGGGACTCCCTGCCTCCATCTCCACAGCATACTGCCACGGTGCGTCTGGGTCCTCTGTCTCCTCCTCCTCCTCCTCTACCAGATGCTCCTGCTCCTCCACTCCTGTCCGCTGAGTGGAAAAACCACCCATTTCACTCAATAATTCCTGAGCACAAATGTCCTCCTCTACCTCCTCCTCTTCTTCCTGTCCTGCCCCCACAGGGGTCATGTGGCGTTGACATCTGTGCGCCACGTCTACCGCACCCTGACCAGCCATTGTTAACAGCATTTGTTCCAGGACGTGCAACAGAGGAATGACGTCGTTCATCCCATAGTCCTGCCGACTCACGAATAGCGTGGCCTCCTCAAAGGGCCTGAGCAAGCGGCAGGTGTCACGCATGAGCTGCCAATGGCTGAAATCTAAGTTACACAGGGGAGTACCTTTATCCGCTTGTAACATCAGGAAATCGGTGATGGCCTTTCGCTGCTCGTAAAGGCGGTCTAACATGTGTAGGGTTGAATTCCACCTTGTTGCAACGTCGCAGATCAGGCGATGCTGTGGAATTCCGTTCTGCCGCTGCAGCTCAATGAGGGTGTTCTTTGCGCTGTAGGAATGGCTGAAATGCATGCACAGTTTACGTGACATTTTAAGGATGTCTTGCAGTGGGATGGTGGATTTTAGGAACCGCTTGACAACCAGATTGAACACGTGAGCCATGCATGGCGCATGGCACAACCTTCCTTGACGCAGAGCAGACACCATGTTCTTTCCGTTGTCAGTCAACATGGTTCCGATTTTTAGTTTGCGCGGAGACAGCCATCTGTCGATTTCTCTGTTCATTACACTCAGCAGTTCCTCCCCTGTGTGACTACGTTCGCCAAGGCATACCAGGTGCAGCACAGCGTGACACCGTTGCGCCCTGCACATGTGATATGCCGGTCGGGTAATGGGACTTGGCACGGGGGTGGCGGCTGAGGACACGGCGGAAAAAGAGGTGGTAGAGGCGGACATGCTTGCTGGACCAAGGACGTGCAAACGTGGAGGCAAAAGTGTCGTGACCTGTCCAAGTTGCTGGTGCGGCTGTGCCGGCACCACGTTCACCCAGTGGGCCGTAAATGACATGTACTGTCCCTGACCGTAGTTACAGCTCCACACGTCGGCGCTGCCGTGCACTTTGGCAGAGACCGACATGCTCAAAGACTGGCCCACCATCTCTTCTACATGTGAATGCAGGGCTGGCACTGCCTTTTGGGCAAAGAAATGACGGCTTGGCACTCTCCACCGCGGCGCGGCACAAGCCATCATTTCTCGGAAAGGTGCTGAGTCCACCAGTTGGAAAGGGAGGGACTGCAGCACCAGCAACTTGGACAGGAGGACGTTCAGCTTTTGCACCGTCGGGTGCGTGCTCGCAAACTGTTGTCTCTTGGATACGGATTCCAAGAAAGACTGTTGACGGAATCCGAGAAGAGGAGTAGCAGGAGAAGGAGCATCTGAACGAGCGGAAGATGCCAATGAGCGACAACTCCCCTCAGCAGAGGTGTTGGAGCCTTGACTGGCTGATAGAGGGCGATTGACGACGTCGGGTGACGGAGCAAGTAACGGAGCGGGTGATGGAGCGGGGGCTGGGGCAGGCAGAACCGCCGTATCTTTATCACGGTTTTCCCAGGCCACTGAATGGTGACGCTGCATATGCTGACGCAACGCTGTAGTCCCAACATGGGCCCCCTGGCCACGCTTGCATTTCTGGCCACATAGTCGACATACGGCTACGTTTACTTCCTCGGGCGGCTTGACGAAAAATTGCCACACCACCGAGTAGGAAACTTTGCCCCCGCTACTCTTCACTGGCTGACTGCTACTTCCTCCGTGCGCACCGGCACCACTACTGGCCGTGGTGGTAGGCTGCAGTGGAGCTGGTGCTCTACTCCGTGGACGTTTGGCTCCACTGACACTGATGCGACCCTGCTGCCTCCTGGGCAACCCACCGACTGTTTCGCTCGCTGCCAAGCTGGCACCCTCTTCTCCTGATGATGCGGAAGAAATTGCCTGATGACGACGAGGCAGCCAAGTGCGATCAACCTCCTCATCATCAAGTACGGTCTCCGCCTCACTACTAGCCCCCTCGGCTGCGTCTGGGTCAGGAGACAGACCTGTCTCTAGACCGGCTACCGAGCCACTCTCCTCGCCAGTACTTGTTCGCTTGGCTGCTGAAAAGGCCGATGTCTCCCCCCGTTCCTGACCGCCCTCTGTTAGCTCTTCCTCACTGTACAGTGGGGCTGAGCCCACAGCATGCGATACTTTGCTTGGTGAGGGAACAGCAAAGGACAGGGGCAGGTAGAGGACACGTGATTTCAGTGGGCTTGCTCCCGGGCCATGCCAACTAACGGTTGTGTCTGACGTACCCACCGACCATTGGCTGTAGGTGTCAGAGGTGACCTGGGAAGAGGAAGACGACCGAGCCAACCAATCAATGACGGCAGGGTTGTCGGTGGAGACACGACCGCTGGATGACACCGGGAGCACTGGCCTCTGGCTGCGAATACTGCTGCCTCGACCCCTTCCTCTGCTGCCACGTCTGCTCGCTCCTAAATCATTGCCTCCTCTGCCACTCCTCTGCATGTTGTCTGACATACTATTTAATTCAACGATTAGGTGTCCCTGAGTAACAATTCTGTGTCCCTGAGTAACAATTCTGTGTCTGTGCGAGTAACAATTCTGTGGCCCTAAGTAACAGTTCTGTGGCCTTCAGTAACAATTCTGTGTCTGTGCGAGTAACAATTCTGTGTCTGTGCGAGTAACAATTTTGTGTCTGTGCGAGTAACAATTCTCTGGCACTCAGTAACAATTCTGTCTGTCCCTGAGTAACAATTCTCTGGCACTCAGTAACAATTCTGTCTGTCCCTGAGTAACAATTCTCTGGCACTCAGTAACAATTCTGTCTGTCCCTGAGTATGAATTCTGTGGCCCTGAGTAACAATTCTGTGTCTGTGCGAGTAACAATTCTGTGTCTGTGCGAGTAACAATTCTGTGTCTGTGCAAGTAACAATTTTGTGTCTGTGCGAGTAACAATTCTCTGGCACTCAGTAACAATTCTGTCTGTCCCTGAGTAACAATTCTCTGGCACTCAGTAACAATTCTGTCTGTCCCTGAGTATGAATTCTGTGGCCCTGAGTAAGAATTCTGTGTCTGTGCGAGTAACAATTCTGTGTCTGTGCAACAATTCTGTGTCTGTGCGAGTAACAATTTTGTGTCTGTGCGAGTAACAATTCTCTGGCACTCAGTAACAATTCTGTCTGTCCCTGAGTAACAATTCTCTGGCACTCAGTAACAATTCTGTCTGTCCCTGAGTAACAATTCTCTGACACTCAGTAACAATTCTGTCTGTCCCTGAGTATGAATTCTGTGGCCCTGAGTAACAATTCTGTGTCTGTGCGAGTAACAATTCTGTGTCTGTGCGAGTAACAATTCTGTGTCTGTGCGAGTAACAATTTTGTGTCTGTGCGAGTAACAATTCTCTGGCACTCAGTAACAATTCTGTCTGTCCCTGAGTAACAATTCTCTGGCACTCAGTAACAATTCTGTCTGTCCCTGAGTAACAATTCTCTGGCACTCAGTAACAATTCTGTCTGTCCCTGAGTAACAATTCTCTGGCACTCAGTAACAATTCTGTCTGTCCCTGAGTAACAATTCTCTGGCACTCAGTAACAATTCTGTCTGTCCCTGAGTAACAATTCTCTGGCACTCAGTAACAATTCTGTCTGTCCCTGAGTATGAATTCTGTGGCCCTGAGTAAGAATTCTGTGTCTGTGCGAGTAACAATTCTGTGTCTGTGCAACAATTCTGTGTCTGTGCGAGTAACAATTTTGTGTCTGTGCGAGTAACAATTCTCTGGCACTCAGTAACAATTCTGTCTGTCCCTGAGTAACAATTCTCTGGCACTCAGTAACAATTCTGTCTGTCCCTGAGTAACAATTCTCTGACACTCAGTAACAATTCTGTCTGTCCCTGAGTATGAATTCTGTGGCCCTGAGTAACAATTCTGTGTCTGTGCGAGTAACAATTCTGTGTCTGTGCAAGTAACAATTTTGTGTCTGTGCGAGTAACAATTCTCTGGCACTCAGTAACAATTCTGTCTGTCCCTGAGTAACAATTCTCTGGCACTCAGTAACAATTCTGTCTGTCCCTGAGTAACAATTCTGTCTGTCCCTGAGTATGAATTCTGTGGCCCTGAGTAAGATTTCTGTGTCTGTGCGAGTAACAATTCTGTGTCTGTGCAACAATTCTGTGTCTGTGCGAGTAACAATTTTGTGTCTGTGCGAGTAAAAATTCTCTGGCACTCAGTAACAATTCTGTCTGTCCCTGAGTAACAATTCTCTGGCACTCAGTAACAATTCTGTCTGTCCCTGAGTAACAATTCTCTGGCACTCAGTAACAATTCTGTCTGTCCCTGAGTAACAATTCTCTGGCACTCAGTAACAATTCTGTCTGTCCCTGAGTAACAATTCTGTCTGTCCCTGAGTATGAATTCTGTGGCCCTGAGTAAGAATTCTGTGTCTGTGCGAGTAACAATTCTGTGTCTGTGCAACAATTCTGTGTCTGTGCGAGTAACAATTTTGTGTCTGTGCGAGTAACAATTCTCTGGCACTCAGTAACAATTCTGTCTGTCCCTGAGTAACAATTATCTGGCACTCAGTAACAATTCTGTCTGTCCCTGAGTAACAATTCTCTGGCACTCAGTAACAATTCTGTCTGTCCCTGAGTAACAATTCTGTCTGTCCCTGAGTATGAATTCTGTGGCCCTGAGTAACAATTCTCTGGCACTCAGTAACAATTCTGTCTGTCCCTGAGTAACAATTCTCTGGCACTCAGTAACAATTCTGTCTGTCCCTGAGTATGAATTCTGTGGCCCTGAGTAACAATTCTGTGTCTGTGCGAGTAACAATTCTGTGTCTGTGCGAGTAACAATTCTGTGTCTGTGCGAGTAACAATTTTGTGTCTGTGCGAGTAACAATTCTCTGGCACTCAGTAACAATTCTGTCTGTCCCTGAGTAACAATTCTCTGGCACTCAGTAACAATTCTGTCTGTCCCTGAGTAACAATTCTCTGGCACTCAGTAACAATTCTGTCTGTCCCTGAGTAACAATTCTCTGGCACTCAGTAACAATTCTGTCTGTCCCTGAGTATGAATTCTGTGGCCCTGAGTAACAATTCTGTGTCTGTGCGAGTAACAATTCTGTGTCTGTGCAAGTAACAATTTTGTGTCTGTGCGAGTAACAATTCTCTGGCACTCAGTAACAATTCTGTCTGTCCCTGAGTAACAATTCTCTGGCACTCAGTAACAATTCTGTCTGTCCCTGAGTAACAATTCTGTCTGTCCCTGAGTATGAATTCTGTGGCCCTGAGTAAGAATTCTGTGTCTGTGCGAGTAACAATTCTGTGTCTGTGCAACAATTCTGTGTCTGTGCGAGTAACAATTTTGTGTCTGTGCGAGTAACAATTCTCTGGCACTCAGTAACAATTCTGTCTGTCCCTGAGTAACAATTCTCTGGCACTCAGTAACAATTCTGTCTGTCCCTGAGTAACAATTCTCTGGCACTCAGTAACAATTCTGTCTGTCCCTGAGTAACAATTCTCTGGCACTCAGTAACAATTCTGTCTGTCCCTGAGTAACAATTCTGTCTGTCCCTGAGTATGAATTCTGTGGCCCTGAGTAAGAATTCTGTGTCTGTGCGAGTAACAATTCTGTGTCTGTGCAACAATTCTGTGTCTGTGCGAGTAACAATTTTGTGTCTGTGCGAGTAACAATTCTCTGGCACTCAGTAACAATTCTGTCTGTCCCTGAGTAACAATTCTCTGGCACTCAGTAACAATTCTGTCTGTCCCTGAGTAACAATTCTCTGGCACTCAGTAACAATTCTGTCTGTCCCTGAGTAACAATTCTCTGGCACTCAGTAACAATTCTGTCTGTCCCTGAGTAACAATTCTGTCTGTCCCTGAGTATGAATTCTGTGGCCCTGAGTAAGAATTCTGTGTCTGTGCGAGTAACAATTCTGTGTCTGTGCAACAATTCTGTGTCTGTGCGAGTAACAATTTTGTGTCTGTGCGAGTAACAATTCTCTGGCACTCAGTAACAATTCTGTCTGTCCCTGAGTAACAATTCTCTGGCACTCAGTAACAATTCTGTCTGTCCCTGAGTAACAATTCTCTGGCACTCAGTAACAATTCTGTCTGTCCCTGAGTAACAATTCTGTCTGTCCCTGAGTATGAATTCTGTGGCCCTGAGTAACAATTCTCTGGCACTCAGTAACAATTCTGTCTGTCCCTGAGTAACAATTCTCTGGCACTCAGTAACAATTCTGTCTGTCCCTGAGTAACAATTCTGTCTGTCCCTGAGTATGAATTCTGTGGCCCTGAGTAACAATTCTCTGGCACTCAGTAACAATTCTGTCTGTCCCTGAGTAAAAATTCTGTGGCCCTAATAACGTTTCTGTGGCCCTAAGTAACAATTCTCTGGCACTGAGTGAAAATTCTGTCTGTCCCTGAGTATGAATTCTGTGGCCCTAACTAGCGTTTCTTTGTCCCTAAATAACGATTCTGTGGCCCTCATTAACAAGTCTGTGTCCCTGAGTAATGGTTCTCTGTCCCTAAGTAACTTCTCTCTGTCCCCAATTCTCGTTTCTGTGGCCCTAACTCTGTCCCTGTCCCTAGTACAGAGCGGTCTGCCTCTGTTCAATGACTGCAGGCAAATGAAGAATTCCAAAATGGCCGCTATATATACCTCGACCATTACACAGTGCTGGCTGGCTGGCTGCTGATTGGCTGATGCGATCACATGTCGTTGAGGAATGCATTATGGGGCAGCGCGCCTTGTCTGCGCGCCTTCCCCGACATCCCCGCTCCGTCGCCGCACATGTCAGCCGCCATTTTCGGAAAAATTTCGATTCGCGCGTCCGAATTAGGCTGTTTTTCGGATTCGGCACGAATCGAAATTTTTCCGATATTCGACTCGAATTCCACTTCGGATACTTCGATTCGCTCATCTCTAATCATACCCATAGAGTCGCAGGGAGCTGCACTACCTTCCCTCCAACATATGGAGACAACATGACTAACAACGCAGATCAAGATAAGTTGAGGGAAACTTATATTCACGCTCTTCCCCAGAGGCTCTAGTTCAATACCGAGTTACTGGCGATCAGCCTAGAACCGATGAAAATTGTTTTACGAGTTTACATCTGGCTTGACCCTTCTGACGGTCAAAGTCCGTTCAAACCCCCCAGTTTTGTAGTAAAGAAGCTACTTGGTTTGCTTGCATTTTGCGCAAGTTTTTTTTTATTATTGTTCTATCTGTCCGTTACCTTCCCCTAATGTGGCACCACCAAGTATTCAACTTGAACTTAAGACCTACTTACCTTGAATATATATGGAAGACCAATTCTAATCCACCAATTGAACCTACTCCGCATAACACTGCCAGAAACCTCTCCTCTTGCATATGGCCATACACTGAGCCACGATTCTCTCAAACAACACGCCATTTAAATATACACCTCAAGAAAGGACCATTAAATGATTAAAATCACATCCCTTAATGTACGAGGCCTTAATTCTCCCTTCAAGAGATCGATGCTCTCCAAAGAATTCCGGAAATCCCAAGCCGACATTTTTTTTATACAAGAATCCCACTTTGCCACAGGAAAAATTCCCAAACTACAGCTACACCGATTCTCCCAAGTATTTATGGCAACTGATACTAAAAAGAAGAATGGAGTTCTCACCGCCATTAAAGACTCTACCACATTCCGAACTATCTCAAACATAGCCGACCCGCATGGTCGTTATCATATCTTAGTGTGCCAAATAGACGATATCATCTACACGCTAGTGAATGTATACGGCCCAAACAGCAAACAACTGTCTTTTTTCCGCAAACTCCACAAACTCATATCACAACACAAACAAGGCAGACTTATCATCGGAGGAGATCTTAACATTATGGGCAATCCACTCTTAGATTCGTCTTCCACTAAAAGATCCACCAAGCCTGTCTTTAACCATTTTTTACATGACAATGACTTATATGACATCTGGAGATGTCAGCACAGCACTGAGAGAGATTACACCTACTTCTCCCCTCCTCATCTTTCTTATTCAAGAATCGACAAGTTCATCACTGACAAATGGACATTACAGCATGTGAGTTCATCTAACATCGGTACCATAACTTGGTCAGATCACGCTCCAATTAGTATATCCTTAGATGACAATCCACGCTCAGCAATACCACCCATCTGGAGATTGAACGCTTCACTACTGAGAAACCCAGAAAACCTGAAACATATCCTGGAAGCCCACGACCTTTTTTTTTAAATGAACTCTACTCCTGATATCTCTATTACTATACTTTGGCAAACATACAAAGCCTACATCAGAGGTATCCTCATACAATTGAATTCCCGCACAAATAGACACAGATCCCAACAAATTGACCAATTACTGACCTCCATCCACGCACATGAAGAGATAAACAAAAAGAACCCAAATCCTTCCACGTCCGCGGCCCTATCCCTAGACAGAAACAAACTACGAACCATCCTACTCCACAATTATGATAACAATCTTCAAAAAAAAATTTTACGCACTAGGAAATAAAGCAAACTCACTCTTTGCCAAAATTGTCAAACAAAAACGACTTAAAGCTAAAATCTCCACAATTCAACACCCTAACACTCGCACCATATTAACAAACCCACAAGACATAGCTAATGCGTTTGCGACATACTACCAAGATCTGTATAATATAAAGGATGACCCAAACACAATCCAACCAACAACTCTCTCCATTGGAAACTTTCTACAGAACACAAATCTTCCTTGTATCACTCCTCATCAACTAGAATCTCTCTCTACACCGATAACACCCTTAGAGATTAAAAAAACTATAAATACTCTCCCCTTAAACAAATCACCAGGAAACGATGGCTTTATTAACGAATTTTACAAATCACTAGCACCCAATCTTACTTCCCACCTAGCGACCTTATATAATCATGTCGCAACCTGTGGGGAATTTCCCCCGGACATGCTACAGTCCATAATCACCACCATCCCAAAACCGGGCAAAGATCCCCAATTAGTACAAAACTATAGACCGATTTCATTACTCAATACAGACATAAAAATATATGCCAAAATAATCGCCCTAAGACTACTCCCATATCTACCTACATTAGTCCACCCAGATCAAGTGGGATTTATACCCGGTAGACAGGCCCCAGACGCTACAAGATGAATTATATCCATACTACATCACCTCGAGACCAAAAAACAACCCTCCCTTCTCCTGTCTTTAGATGCGGAAAAAGCATTCGATCGAATTCATTGGCAATTCATGAACCTTACATTACAAAAATTTGGAATAACAGACTGGATGCTTTCAGCAATACTATCCCTTTACTCCAAGCCCACCGCCAGAGTACTGACCAACGGCACACTTTCACAACCTTTCTGTATAACGAATGGTACCAGACAGGGATGCCCGCTATCCCCCATAATTTTTGCCTTACTCATCGAGCCATTAGAAACCAATCTTAGAAATGAATCAAACTTTACGGGAATTAAAATGTATCAACATGAGCACAAACTTAGTCTCTTCGCAGACGATATTATTCTTATGATTACAAACCCCTATAAATCAATTCATTCGATACGTACACATATCCGTAGTTATGCGGATGTTTCGTATTACAAACTCAATGAACCCAAATCATCTATACTCAACCTGCATACACCTATTGATACTAAAACTCTAATTTCCAAACATTTCCCCTTTACTTGGGAATCACATAGCATACCCTATCTAGGGATCAAACTTACCGCAATCACTAGCCAACTTTACGCAACTAATTACATATCATTATTGGAAACCATCCCCCAAGAAATAAAAAATCTACGCACAACCACACTATCAACTTTAAGTAGAGTAGCAACCATGAAAATGTGTATATTACCTAAAATACTATATATTTTTCGGACGCTTCCTATACCAGTCCCTCATACCTTCTTCTCTAGAGTTCAAGCTACGCTAAATAAATTTTTATGGAATTATAAAAGACCCAGATGTTCCACGAACTTATTATTACGCCCACCCTCCAGAGGTGGGACAGGTCTCCCCCACCTAAAATCATATTACCAAGCAGTCCTCTTGGACCAACTTTTCTTTTGGTGGCACCCAACCGACGAGAAGATCTGGACCAAATTAGAAAACTCCTTATGCTCACCACACACGATAACAGACATACTGTACATACCCAGAACAGCCCTACCTAAAAATCTACAAACACACCCATGTATCCAGGCTTCTTTAAATGCTTGGTTTGACTTTTCAGCCCACAATCAAGCAAACAAGAGTAATGTGAAAATTCCCACCCCCTTTTCATCTCTACACTTCCTCACTCCTCACTTAAACATATCAACATGGAGCAGCCTTGGTATAATCCATATCCAAGATCTCTACACAAAACACAAACTAGACTCATTCTCCGTCCTCCAAAAGAAATTTCATCTTCCCGACAAAGAACAATATACCTATATACGAATAACCCACTCTCTTCACAAAACACAAATACCACTTGAAATAGAAATTCCTGCAACTGCACGACAATTCTTCCAAAAGACACAATACCCTAAGAAAGGAATCTCGACTTTCTATTCACTCATAACCGAAATACAGTTCACTACACACAATTCTTCCTTACTCAGTTGAGAAAAGAATCTCTCCCAACCAATCACTCTAAACACTTGGGAAAAAACATTCACTATCACCTTTAAAGCTTCTAAATGTAGCTCCCATTGGGAGACTTACCTGAAAATCCTGCACCAATGGTATCTGACACCAACTAAATTATCCCAATTTTACCCTCAACATTCACAACTCTGCTGGAGACACTGTGGAGAAAAGGGATCTCTCCTTCACATACTTTGGGACTGTAAATCCCTTAAATCTTATTGGAACAAGGTTTTCCAGATCATCTCATCACTCACAGGAACTTCAATTACTCCAAATCCCGCCCTAGCTCTTCTCCACGTCGGAATAGACATATTCCCTGCAAGTGTACGCACTATTATCATCCACATTCTAGCAGTTGCAAAAATTAACGTCACCAAACTATGGAGATCCACCACAACCCCTTTATTATCCCGCCTCATTTCCGATCTCAATCTCCAATGCGAGATGGAAAGAAGAACCGCACTTTATAATTCCTCCTACCATAAATTTAAAACCCATTGGTCACGATGGTTAAATAATCCCAGTTGCTCAATAAAATGACTACTATTCGAAAGGAATACAATACTCTCTGCCCATACTGAATTGGTGCTTACCCTCCCTTCCTCCCACTTCCTTTCCTGTTCCTCCACTACCCTCATGTTCTCCCCACTCTTATGCCCCACTAGTTTCTTAGAATGGTTCACAACATACGGAGCATACCTCTCATGTAACTGAATTACAGAAATACAAGTTCCCCGGCCACTTGGTGGGGAATCTTCACTTTCCGTTTGTCAATATTTTTCATATAATGTTATTCTCGACGTGAACCAAAATGTTCGACTATCTAATATTACTTATGTATGTTTAAACTTTAATAAAAACTATTTGAATATAAAAAGCTCTCGCTGGACACCACCAACCTGAACAACTTAAGACCCATCTCCCTGCTGCCATTTACCACTAAACTCCTAGAACGCTTAGTCTACAATCGCCTGAGCTCCCACCTCACTGACAACAACCTTCTTGACCCTTTACAGTCTGGCTTTCGCTCACTACACTCCACTGACACTGCCCTACTAAAACTCACTAATGATCTACTAACTGCTAAAACCAATGGCCACTACTCCGTACTCATCCCAACCAATGGCCACTGCTCCGCACTCATCCCAACCAATGGCTACTACTCCGTACCCATCCCAACCAATGGCTACTACTCCGTACTCATCCCAACCAATGGCCACTACTCCGTACCCATCCCAACCAATGGCTACTACTCCGTACTCATCCCAACCAATGGTCACTACTCCGTACTCATCCCAACCAATGGTCACTACTCCGTACTCATCCCAACCAATGGCCACTACTCCGTACTCATCCCAACCAATGGCCACTACTCCGTACTCATCCCAACCATTGGTCACTACTCCGTACTCATCCCAACCAATGGCCACTGCTCCGTACTCATCCCAACCAATGGCCACTGCTCCGTACTCATCCCAACCAATGGCCACTGCTCCGTACTCATCCCAACCAATGGCCACTGCTCCGTACTCATCCCAACCAATGGCCACTGCTCCGTACTCATCCCAACCAATGGCCACTGCTCCGTACTCATCCCAACCAATGGCCACTACTCCATACTCATCCCAACCAATGGCCACTACTCCATACTCATCCCAACCAATGGCCACTACTCAGTACTCTTACTGCTTGACCTCTCTGCAGCTTTTGATACAGTTGACCATCCCCTCCTCCTCAAAAACCTCAACTCTTTTGGCCTCCAAGACTCTGCTCTGTTCTGGTTCTCCTCCTACCTATCGCAGCGCTCCATCAGAGTTACCTATAACTCTGCCTCCTCCTCTCCTCTCCCTATTTCTGTAGGGGTTCCTCAAGGTTCTGTCCTTGGACCCCTACTCTTCTCCATCTACACCTCCTCCCTTGGTCACTTGATAAACTCCCATGGCTTTAAGTACCACCTCTATGCTAATGACACACAAAACTATCTTTCTACCCCTCATCTCTTCAGTCTCCTCTCACATTACTAACCTACTTAGTGACATATCGGTATGGATGTCACTCCACCTCCTCAAACTCAATCTTTCCAAAACTGAGCTCTTAGTATTCCATCCAGCCTGTGCCCCCTCCCCCGACTTCTCCATCAAGATCAATAACAAAATCATGAGTCCCTCCCCTCATGCCAGGGTACTAGGTGTAATCCTAGACTCCCATCTGTCTTTTCAGTCCCAAATCCACTGTCCAAATCTTGCAGACTTCACCTCCACAACAGTTCCAAGATATGCCCGTTCCTAACCTCGGAAACCACTAAGCAACTTATTCACTCCCTTGTTATATTTTGCCTTGACTATTGTAACTCCCTCCTCATTGGCAGACCACATTGCAGGCTATCCCCTCTTCAGTCTATCATGAATGCTGCTGCCAGACTCATCCACCTTACTAACCATTCTGTATCAGCCACCCCTCGCTGCCAATCCCTCCACTGGCCTTCACTCAGTGTCCTCCACCCCTCTCTGTCAATCCCCCCACTGGCCTCCATTCAGTGTCCTCCACCCCTCTCTGCCAATCCCTCCACTGGCTTCCCATTGCCCAACAGATAAAATTCAAAACATTAACAATAACATATAAAGTCATTTATAACTCCGCCTCAAATTACATCACCAATATTGTCTCCAAATATCACCCAAACCGTACTCTCCGCTCCTCGCATGACCTCCTGCTCTCTAGCTCCCTTGTCTCCTCCCATGCTCATCTCCAGGACTTCTCCAGAGCTTCCCCCATCCTCTGGAATGCTCTACCCCAATTTATCAGACTATCGCCTACTCTGCTCACTTTTAGGTGATCTCTGAAAACCTATCTCTTTAGGGAAGCCTATTCTGCCCTCAGCTAATAATGGAATCTTCTACTCTTCCAACCAGTCCATCCCCCACAGTTACTACCTTTTGTACCACTAGCCCCTCCCTCCTAGATTGTAAGCTCCAAGGAGCAGGGCCCTCCTATCCCTCTTGTATTTAACTTTATTGTTGCTGTATTGTCTCCCGTTATATTGTAAAGCGCTGAGCAAACTGTTGGCGCTATATAAATCCTGTATAATAATAATAATGAGAGGAGATGAAATGTGGAAAGAAAGCATTGATAATGGGAGAGGAGATGGAACAGGTAATGGGAGGAATGGACAAGGTGGGCTTAGCTGGAGACCTCAAGGCTGGCTGATCATGTATCAATAGTCAGAAGAACCTGGAATGGACTCTCCCACTGAGGCTTCAGAGACTTGGTAAGATGACAATAGACCCCATCCTAGTCTCTGGTACTGAGGCAATGTTGGTCATGTATTACCTCAGGATCCAGAAATGAAGAAAATGCTTGGAAACACAACTCAGTTGGTGAATTATGAAAATGCATTACATGTTCAGTCAAAGCTCCATAAAAAAGATAAAGATGAGAATCATGAGGGAAGCTGTTCAGTTATTGATGCTTATCTTAAAAAAAATGTCAAAAGACAAAATATTCAAATCCCTTCTAGTTGTGTATTGATGGACATAAGCACTAAACTCAGTTCATCCGATCATTACATTCCAGTTTGCTCAGATTTTAGTTTGTTTCTTTTAAGGTAACATTCTATCTTCTCCCTTCTTCTCTAGCTTGTGGGATGACATTGGGGATGTGAAAATAACTTGTGACACCTGAAACTTCTTTAATATCTCTTTTCTTCCAGAATTTAATCTATGCTGAAATTTGTGAATCCTCCGGTGATAGATTAGACCGGCATTAACTGTAAAAGTTTTGTCACATTGAGAGCATTAAAATGACTTCTCTCCAGTGTGAATCCTCTGGTGTGTGATAAGATGTGACTTCCGTGTAAAAGCTTTATCACATTCAGAACACTGATATGACTTCTCTCCAGTGTGAACAATCTGGTGTGTGATAAGATGTGAATTTTGAGTAAAAGCTTTATCACATTCAGAACACTGATATGACTTCTCTCCAGTGTGAATCCTCTGGTGTGTGATAAGATTTGACTTCTGTGTAAAAGCTTTATCACATTCAGAACACTGATAGGACTTCTCTCCAGTGTGAATCCTCTGGTGTGTGATAAGATCTGACTTCTCTGTAAAAGCTTTATCACATTCAGAACACTGATATGGCTTCTCTCCAGTGTGAATCCTCTGGTGTCTGATAAGATTTGACTTCACTGTAAAAGCTTTATCACATTCAGAACACTGATATGACTTCTCTCCAGTGTGAATCCTCTGGTGTGTGATAAGATCTGACTTCACTGTAAAAGCTTTATCACATTCAGAACACTGATATGACTTCTCTCCAGTGTGAATCCTCTGGTGTCTGATAAGATCTGACTTCTCTGTAAAAGCTTTATCACATTCAGAACACTGATATGACTTCTCTCCAGTGTGAATCCTCTGGTGTCTGATAAAATATGACTTCACTGTAAAAGCTTTATCACATTCAGAACACTGATATATCTCTCCAGTGTGAATCCTCTGGTGTGTGATAAGATCTGACTTCCGTGTAAAAGATTTATCACATTCAGAACACTGATATATCTCTCCAGTGTGAACACTCTGGTGTTTGATAAGACTTGACTTCACTGTAAAAGCTTTATCACATTCAGAACACTTATATGACTTCTCTCCAGTGTGAATCCTCTGGTGTATGATAAGATCTGACTTCTGTGTAAAAGCTTTATCACATTCAGAACACTGATTTGGCTTCTCTCCAGTGTGAACAATCTGGTGTTTGAGAAGATTTGACTTCTGAGTAAAAGCTTTATCACATTCAGAACACTGATATGGCTTCTCTCCAGTGTGAACAATCTCGTGTGTGATAAGATAAGACTTTTGAGTAAAAGCTTTATCACATTCAGAACACTGATATGACTTCTCTCCAGTGTGAATCCTCTGGTGTCTGATAAGATGTGACTTCTGAGTAAAAGCTTTATCACATTCAGAACACTGATATGGCTTCTCTCCAGTGTGAACAATCTGGTGTGTGATAAGATGTGACTTCCGTGTAAAAGCTTTATCGCATTCAGAACACTGATATGACTTCTCTCCAGTGTGAATCCTCTGGTGTGAGATAAGATTTGACTTCACTGTAAAAGCTTTATCACATTCAGAACACTGATATGGCTTCTCTCCAGTATTAACTCTTTGGTGTACTGTAAGCTCGCTCTTGTGTGTAAAAGTTTTGTCACATTCAGAACACTGATATGACTTCTCTCCCTTGTGAACCTTCTGGTGTGTGATATATTTTCTCTCCATTGTAAAATCTCCAAACAAGAAGTAGTATGAAATGACTCCTCTTATGTATACTTGGGTTGGACTTTAGTGTAAAGTCATTGTCACTTCCAGAACACTGAAATTCCTTTTCTCCTGCTGTCCTCTGAGGCTGGATCAATGTGGAAGAGGATCCAAACCATGACTTTTAGAACACAGATATGACTTGTATCCCGTGTGAATCCTCCAGTGAACTGCAGTAAAGACTTTCAGTCAATTAAGACACCCATATGTCTTGTTTTCCATGTGACTCAGCTGTATTCATGAAGATCAACATGACCGAAAACTTGGTTCATAAATCTACCTGTAGAGAAAGAAAAAAAGGTAGAATTCTATATAAAGGGCTACATAAAGTTTCTTTCTATTTTTAATGCTCATTACTAAATATATCTTATGAATAGAAAGAATATGTACAGCATTATCTACAGTAATTTTTTAATCAAATAGATTTTATTAAGAAAGTTTCTAAGTGCGCACAGTATTCCCAACATTCAGCCCAGACAATGGAGTCATACATTCTCACGTATAGGTGGTTGTGGCACTGTTACAGATTAGAGATGAGCGAATTATTCAAAAATTTGATTTGGCTGATTCGCCGAATTTGAGGAAGAAATTTGATTCGATGCAAATTTATTCGCTACGAATTTAACTTATAAAAAGGGTTTCTAGGCTTCAGAGAGCCTTTAAATTAGTGCAGAACACTGTACCTTTAATTTAAATGCCCTTGGAGATGAGGAAGGAGAAGGATGAGAAGAAGGAGAAGGAGAAGGATGAGAAGAAGGAGAAGGATGAGAAGAAGGAGAAGGAGAAGGATGAGAAGAAGGAGAAGGATGAGAAGAAGGAGAAGGATGAGAAGAAGAAGAAGGATGAGAAGAAGAAGAAGGATGAGAAGAAGAAGAAGGATGATAAGAAGGAGAAGGATAAGAAGAAGAAGGATGAGAAGAAGGAGAAGGATGAGAAGAAGGAGAAGAATGAGAAGAAGAAGAAGGATGAGAAGAAGGAGAATTCCAAGCCGGCAAAAAGTGTATCTGCAGAGCTCCGCTCTTTCTTAGCGGAGCTCTGCAGATACACTTAGTGGAGCTCTGCAGATACACTATTTGCCGGCTTGGAATTCTTCTTATTTTCATCCTACTTCTTCTTCTTCTTCTTCCTCATCCTCTTCTTCTTCTTCTGAGGATGAGGATGAAAGAAGAAGAAGAAGAAGAAGTAGGATGAAAATAAGAAGAATTCCAAGCCGGCAAAAAGTGTATCTGCAGAGCTCCTCTATTTCTGACAGTTCTCTGACATTCACATTTACAGCGGTTGAAACATTGTATCTATTTGTTTCCATAAATGGAAACAAATAGATACAATGTTTCAACCGCTGAGCTCTGCAGATACACTTTTTGCCAGCTTGGAATTCTTCTTATTTTCATCCTACTTCTTCTTCTTCATCCTCATCCTCAGAAGAAGAAGAATGAAAAGAAGAAGAAGAATGAAAAGAAGAATGAAAAGAAGAAGAAGAATGAAAAGAAGAAGAATGAAAAGAAGAAGAAGAAGAATGAAAAGATTCTTCTTCTTCTTTTCATTCTTCCTTTCATTCTTCTTCTTCTTTTCATTCTTCTTCTTTTCATTCTTCTTTTCATTCTTCTTTTCATTCTTCTCCTTCTTCTCATTCTTCTTTTCATTCTTCTTCTTCTTTTCATTCTTCTTTTCATTCTTTTCATTCTTCTTTTCATTCTTCTCATTCTTTTCATTCTTCTTTTCATTCTTCTCATTCTTTTTCTCATTCTTCCCATTCTTCTTCTCATTCTTCTTCTCATTCTTCTTTTCATTCTTCTTCTCATTCTTCTTTTCATGAAGAAGAAAAGAAGAATGAAAAGAAGAAGAAGAATGAAAAGAAGAAGAAGAATGAAAAGAAGAATGAAAAGAAGAATGAGAAGAAGAATGAAAAGAAGAATGAAAAGAAGAATGAAAAGAAGAAGAAGAAGAACGAAAAGAAGAAGAAGAATGAAAAGAAGAATGAAAAGAAGAAGAAGAAGAAGAATGAAAAGAAGAATGAAAAGAAGAAGAAGAATGAAAAGAAGAAGAATGAAAAGAAGAAGAAGAAGAATGAAAAGAAGAAGAATGAAAAGAAGAATGAAAAGAAGAATGAGTAGAATGAAAAGATTCTTCTTCTTTTCATTCTTCTTCTTCTTCTTTTCATTCTTCTTTTCATTCTTTTCATTCTTCTCTTCATTCTTCTCTTCATTCTTCTTTTCATTCTTCTTCTCATTCTTCTTTTCATGAAGAAGAAAAGAAGAATGAAAAGAAGAATGAAAAGAAGAATGAGAAGAAGAATGAAAAGAAGAATGAGAAGAATGAAAAGAAGAATGAGAAGAAGAATGAGAAGAATGAAAAGAAGAAGAATGAAACGAAGAATGAAAAGAAGAAGAAGAAGAATGAAAAGAAGAATGGAAAGAAGAAGAATGAAAAGAAGAAGAAGAAGAAGAATGAAAAGAAGAAGAAGAAGAATGAAAAGAAGAATGAGAAGAATGAAAAGAAGAAGAAGAATGAAAAGAAGAATGAAAAGAAGAATAATGAAAAGAAGAAGAAGAAGAATGAAAAGAAGAATGAAAAGAAGAAGAATGAAAAGAAGAATGAAAAGAAGAAGAATGAAAAGAAGAATGAGAAGAAGAAGAATGAAAAGAAGAATGAGAAGAATGAAAAGATTCTTCTTCTTTTCATTCTTCTTTTCATTCTTCTTCTTCTTTTCATTCTTCTTCTTTTCATTCTTCTTTTCATTCTTCTTTTCATTCTTCTTCTCATTCTTCTTTTCATGAAGAAGAAAAGAAAAATGAGAAGAATGAAAAGAATGAAAAGAAGAAGAATGAAAAGAAGAATGAGAAGAAGAAGTATTCCAGTACAGCAAAAAGTGTATCTGCAGAGAGCTCCGCTATTTCTGACAGTTCTCTGACAGTTCCTTCACATGTACAGCGGTTGAAACATTGTATCAATTTATTTCCGGATAAAAACATCTGTATCCTAAATGGAAACAAATAGATACAATGTTTCAACCGCTGTACATGTGAAGGAACTGTCAGAGAACTGTCAGAAATAGCGGAGCTCTCTGCAGGGACACTTTTGCCTGCTGATCGGGAAAAATCCGATTTGCGCACCCGAAGTAGGCAAATATTCGGATTCGACGCAAATCGAATTTTTCCTGAAATTCGAAACGAATTCCACTTCGCCTGGTTCGATTCGCTCATCTCTATTACAGATCATACAGAACAATAACTTGCTTTGTCTATGGTGTCACTTTTACCTTTTATAAACAAATGAACAGAGAAAAGAAGAAACAACCTAGAACAATTCAGCTGTACACGGCAAGTAACTCCCCCCAGTACATACATAGATAGCTGACACCAATCAATGAGGCCTGTGTCTCCAGGATCATACCCCAAGTATGGGTCTCCAATGTAGTCACCATTCAGTAGGATACAACTGGCCATTCTCCTTCTATGGGGCTAAAAGAGATAAGATTTTAAAAGCCTATGAAGAACTAACTAGGAGTGAGGAGTATCCAGCCAGTTCTGCCAGACATACATCTCCTGGGGGAATTACAATGTTGGAGAGTTCATTTTTCACATGTTAATGTGGAGTTCACCTGCTCAATCCACTGTTGTCTGCTGGGAGTTTGAGATGATAGCCAAGATCGGGATATTTTTTATGGTCAAGCAGCCTCACTATTGCTATATGACTTGTAATAGGAGGAGGTGTAAATAATTCCTCCTCTATTGACACCAAGAGGCACACCCGAGGAATATTGAACACCAACATTACAATACTGGTCATATTGTTCCACTTTTTGAATAATTTTGGACATCTCCAAAATGTGTATCAAATCCCCGACATCACCACATTTGGGGTCATAAGGGGAAATCCCTCCTGTCCTAGCTGAACAATTGAGCTGGAGTCCTGAAAGCTCTATGCAAAAGAAATGACTGAGTTTCTGTGAAGAGGACAGAGAGATGAGAGGTATGGAGGTCACAATCACCTCCCACCACTCTCTCTTATTTTCTCTGTTTCCCATTTCTTTCTATAAGTCTTCGGTAAGAGTCAAAAGATGGGAATAAATATATGAGAGATCATGCCTTTCCCACTGGTGCCATCTGAAGCCCATTAACAAGTGTGAGAGTGATGTGAAATCTGTATCTGATGGAAGTAGCAACCGATGGATGGGATCTAATGTGTCTACTAAGTCCCACCTGGTAAGATGTTGAAGTTGGGCAGCTATAAAATAAAGTCTAACATTTGGTATTGCTAGGCCTCCTTGGTCTTCACCATACTGTAGAGTAGTGAGTTTGATTCTAGCTGACGGCTTCTTCTAAATGAGTTCCCCAAACTGGGAGTCTATACTGGAGAACCACTTACGAGGTGTCCACATGGGAGACTTGTGGAGTATATAGAGGAATTGTGGGGTCCATATCTTCTCTTGTTCATAGATTTTATTGGAAAGAGATAATAGTTTTACAAGGAGCTCATAACAATGTGATTGCAGGACTCACCAACAGTAAGTCAGAAGGGGTACAACCCTTAGAGGTAACGTACAGGTTGTAATTTGTACACTACAAATAATATCTTCATACATTAAAGTGGAGTTCCAGTGAAAATAAAAAAAAATAAAAGTCATCAGCTACAAAAACTGTAGCTGCTGACTTTTAAAAGACGAGCACTTTCCTGTCCCTCGATCTCGTGGTGTCCTCCCCACAGCCCGTTTCACTGGCCACCCTGTGTTTCCAGTGCCGGCATCTTCAGTGTGGGCACCCAGCTGTGACAGCTTGCGGCTTCATATCCGGGTGCCCACTGAGCATGTGCGAGTATCTCTGTGCTTTGTGAATGGTCCTGTAGTCTTCTAGGACCTTTCATGTGTCCCAGAAGACTACAGGGAGGGAGGGGGGAGGACAACTTCCGCGTCTGATCACCTAGGTGATTGCAGCAGAAGTGGGAGCGGGTACCTGTCAATTTCGATTATCCTCCCAAAAGGTGCCAGTGGGGTCCTTAATCACTTGCCTACCAGGCACTTATACCCCCTTCCTTACTAGGCCAATTTTCAGCTTTCAGCATTGTAGCAGTTTAAATGACAATTGCGCGTTCATGCAACATTGCACTCATATGAAATTTTTATAATTTTTTTGACACAAATGGAGCTTTCTTTTGGTGGTATTTACTCCCCGCTGAGTGTTTTATTTTTTGCGCTATAAATAAAAAAAGAGTAAAAAAACTTGAAAAAAAAAGTTTCTTTGTTTCTATTATAAAATTTTGCAAACAGGTAATTTTTCTCCTTCACTGATGTGCGTTGATGAGGCTGCACTGATAGGCGGCACTGATGGGCACTGATAGGCAGCACTGATGGGCGGCACTAATGAGACGGCACTGATAGGTGACACTGATGAGCTGGCACTGATAGTAGGCACTGATAGGCAGCACTGCTGGCACTGACTGGCAGAACTGCTGGGCACTGACTGGAAGCACTGCTGGGTGTCACTGGTGGGCTCTTACTGGCAGCACTGCTGGGCACTGACTGAGACACTGCTGGGCAAAGGTGCGTGGCACTGCTGGGCACTTGTGGGCAGAACTGGTGGGTGGCGCTGCTGGGCACCGATCCTCCGGGCACTGATCATCAGTGTCCTGATGATTGGTGCCAATCCCTCCTCTGACAACTGCCTGCAGTACGTTCCTCATGCCCTGACAGCGTGAGGAAAGTGCAGTCAAGAACCGGCAATTACATTTCCCGGTGACCAGTGTCAAAGGACACAGCAATCACAGAGATCGCCAGGGGCATGCAGGAGAGCGCGTTCTGGGAGGACATCATATGACGGCTTCTCAGAACTGGCCGGCTGCAGTGCAGCTGTCATTTGGCTACCTGCGGTCATCAACTAGTTAAAGCAGCACTTCCCCTTTTGGGTGGAGCTCTGCTTTAACTTCAGCAAGAGATAACAGTGCTATAGTATCAAGGGAGGAGTGAATGTAGGGACTGAAACATGTTATATACTCTATAATATCATTTCTGGTACTCTCACAGTGGGAGTATAGATTTAGTACTTCAACCTGTATGCAGATACCAGTGGCAGACGACCTGTCCGCCTCACTGAAAATTCAAACTGATAGTGTAGGTTGCCCCAATTGGGAAAACCCCCATAAGGGATAAAGAGCTAATGAGAGGAAAGGTGAAAAGGAAGAGAGCAATGGAGAGATAAGAGCAAGAGTAGTGAAGAAAGGGGTACAGATAAGGGGGGAGGAGAGGAGGTCCCCAGGGGGGAGGGTGTGTGCCTGTATAGAGCAGCAACTGAGTAGTGGGTTACCTAATGGACTCAGGACTACAAAGAGAGTAAGGTTTCATCAGAGTTTGAGGGTAGGAAATGGTCAACCCATGGTTGCCATAGTTGTTCATTTTTATGCACTCTGTCTAATAGGACGGCTTCTACTTTGACATGTATCGTGGCTCGAGTGACACTATTCTTAGTTTCAGTGGTATTGAGGTGGGGGGATTTCCAGGCCTTCGCTATGGTTTGCTAAGCCGTGGTGGTGACCTACAGGAGTAGTTTGAATTGCCAGTGTGTCACTTCTTGGGCCTTATGCAAGTAAAGGAATGGACGCTGGTCAACCGACCCCAGTCCAGTGTTGAGGAATGGCCTCAGCTGCCATTCTAGCCACGCCCTCTGATGCATTTCACCCCACCCACTAGGGCTTGGTCACACTGCATCCATCCTTTACTTGTATTGGCTGACACTGGAATCGCTCTGACTCATGCTCCCCTCTTCTCACTTGCCGGTGGGGTGATCCCTTTCCTTCCATCCATAGCTTGGAGACACGCCATAAGGTATACTTCTTGGGGCTTGTTATTAAATGAGGCAGTGGCCGGATGGATATATATACTGTAACTTCTTCATAAAGAACTGTAGGCATATGGAATATTTTGCACCAATACATTTGAACAACTGGGCAGGTCCACCAAATGTGGATACCTGCCTCAGAGCAGTCACATAAACAAGTCAGGGATTAGGGATGGATTTAGCGATCCGGGCAGGGACCAGGTACCAGTACATGAGAGTGCTGTGGTTAGTCTCCATAGCAACTATATTTTGGGAGGAGGATTTTGCAGCAGACCATATGTCTGCCCAATCGCTTTCAAATGAAGATTTAAATCTCATTCCCACTTGGATGTATATGGTATGGAAGTGTAAGGTGGTGGAGCTGGTAACTGTGCATATAAGGTGGAAATCAAAAGTCTGGCATGGGGGTCACATTTACATATGTGTCCAAACCTAGTCATGTCTAGGACAGAGGTGTTCATGTGTAAGTGGGAGCAATACAAGTGTTTGATCTGAAGATATCTAAACATTTCAGAGGTAGAGATTTTGTTGAAGTCACATAGGGTTTGGAAGGGTATAAAGGAGTCTGGTGTTGAACTAGACTAGCTCTAGGACAAGCATGAAAAGAAGATGGAGGCATCCATGCCGGATAAAAGCCTGGATTGAGGAGGTATGCCATGAGTGGGTTATGGGGTGACTGAAAGGTGTATCAGAACTTTAGACTGTCCAAGATAGATGGGTAGTGTTTAGTAACTGGGTGTTGGAGTGAGCGACGGTCTCTTGGGTGTAGCCATAGTAAATTTGCAACTGATGAGGGGATACAATCTACTGATTCTATAGTGACCCATAGGAGGGGGTCACTTTTACTGCATGATATTTAGGGAGTTGAGCAAGATGTGCAACTTGGAAACATTTAGCAAAGTTAGGAAGCCCCAGACCACTCTAAGTTTCGGTAAGATACGGATGGACTGGGGTAGATGCAGTTTAACAGTGCCCCATACATAAGTGGTGGCATGACACTGTAATATGCAGAGGAAACAGGAAGGTATATTGTGACGGAGGGTAGGCAGGACAGAACACGCAAGGTGGATGGCAAACACACAAAGCTTTATTAATACAAATGGCAGTCACTCAATGGGGGATTGCAAGGGGGTGGCAGTGCCCAGTATGGGAAATAACAAGGAGAGGACCCAAAATAATTGTAGTCCAGCCCCAGGGGCAAAGTTAAAATCTCTACAGCAGTTTGTAATCCAAACAGGGAGGTGGAGAGGGAGTACAAGAACAGTTCAGGGAAAACAGGGGAGCATTCACTCACAGATCCGACAGGGGTGCCCGGGTCCACAGGGGAGCAAGGCAGTATGACATCAAGTACTTGCCCTGAAACCAGAGTATGCGTGGCATAGTCCATGGTAATAATCCCCCCCGAGTCCTAGATGCCTGCAGAAGGCAGCTGGTGTAGTTCTCCCCCTATCCTTGGGGCTTGCAGAGTGGCAGCTGGTGGAGGTCTCCCCCTTCTCTGAGGCTTGCGGTGGGCAGCTGGCATGGTTCTCCCCCTTAGCTTTGGGGTGTGCAGAGTGGCAGCTCCCCTTATCCGTTGGGGGGGTGTATGCAGAGTGGCCACAAGAGTCCCGTCTCATCTGGGATCCCTCGGTGGCTTGGCAGTGAAATGGATGACCGGGAAGAGCCTGTCATCGGTCTCTTAAACCGATGCAGGACGCTTCTTGGTCGTCCTGGCAATGGCGGGCGGGCCGTGGGCAGTGAGCCTCGTTGCTCGGCAAAGAGGCACGCCCCCCTGGACACGGAGCGCAGCCTTTGTCCGGTGGCATCCGCAAGAGCGGGAACTCCCTGTGCATGCAGTGCAGATGTCGGGACCATGCGGCGTCATTCTGACACCGCGGTCCAGAACCTCTCCGCAGGAGGTTCGTTCCTCTCCGCAGACAGGTGTAAACCTCACTATCTTTTCCCCTAATGCCTCGCAGGATGGGGAGAAGATAGTGGCGGAGGTGAGAGGAGCCACACCTCTTGTCCTGCGTGGTTCGGCTTCAAAAAGCCGCGGCAGGACGAGAGGCAGCAAGGGGGGAAGGTCATCCTGACAGGGGGGAAACAACTTCTGAAATGGGAGCTGAGCTTTATTAATTAAATTACAATGTGCTAAGGGAATTGGGGGAAACTGGCTAATGAAATTGGGACTGGAATGCACTTTATTTGAGGGGCTGAAATGTACTATATTTGGGAGGGAGATATAACAGATTTGGGCACCCTGGCAGCACCTATATTGTGACATTATACAGTTGCAAGAAAAAGTATGTGAACCCCTTGGGAATACGTGGAGTTTTGCATGAATTGGGCATAAAATGTGCTCTGAACGTCATCTAAATCACAACAATAGAAGAACACAGTCTGCTGAACATAATACTACACAAACATTAGATGTTGCCATGGTTTGTTGGCACATAACATGTAAACATTCACAGTGCAGGGAGGAAAAAGTATGTGTACCTTTGGACTTAATAACTGGTTGACCCTCCTTTGGCAGCAATACCCTCAACCAAACGTTTCCTGTAGTTGCAGATCAGACCTGCACAACGATCTGGAGTCATTTTGGACCTTTTCCTACTCTCTGGGAATGTCCTCTTGTTATGGGCTGTACATTCCAGAACCTCCTCAAGACCTGGACCAAAAAATTATCGCCAATAAAGGGTAAGGCACAAAGGTGCAGTTTGAATGCGGAGTTTCCTGCCCAGGTTTTTAACCAAAATGCCCTTTTAGCTGAATTCACTAGGCAGAGGTTCAAGCCGCTAGATTAACTGACTTGGCCGAGGCATCCACAAGGAAACCAACTGCTTTAAACAGCAAAGGAAATTATTTCAGGATTTGCTGCCTGGAGGTTCCTGCCGAGAGAAGTGACTGTGTAAGCCAGCATTCCAGATATCTGGTGACACAGGTAGCCGATAAAGCTGGCCTAAAGCTGATGGAAGTGGAATCCCAGGCCCTGCGGAGTAAGACTTCATCCCTCTTATCCATAGGGTCTTTCAGAGCCCCCAAATCTTCAAATGTTAAGTCTGTCCTTTTAGAGACTTTAGATAAGGGGGTGTCTAATTTCTGAACCTTGTCCCATTGCTGGGACCCGTTATCCTCAAATGGAAACCTCCTATTAAGATTACTTGAGAAAAAGGGTTTCCTCTCAGGGCTTTCCCATTCCTGCCTAATGGTATCAACCAGGGAACTATGGACTGGAAAGACACTAGTCTTTCTAGCATACAAACCTTGATACATGAGGTCATGCTTAGATAGGCAAACATCCTCCTCCTTGATTTCTAAGGTTTCGTAGATAGCTTTAAGGGGGTTGTCCACATCTTCCAGGGGCAATTTGTTCCTGGAACCTCTGGAGGAGCAAACATCACCGTCCTCCTCTTATGAGCCTGAATCTACCCAGGACCTAGGATCCTCCTCCGGGTCCTCCTCCCCTTTTAATGCATCTGCTACCTCCAAACCCACCGATTGGGTCCAAGGATCCAGTGGTGGCTGCATTTTTCCAATAGGGATCTAAAGGATTGAAATGTAGACAACATGTCATCCTTAATGGAGGTGAGCACTTTATGGCAGGCTGTAAATGACTTATCCTTAATTAGGCTAGCCACACAATTGCAGCATAAGGGTTTTTCCCAAGCTGAACCCAATTTAGCTGCACAAACTGCACACCTCTTCTTGGGGGTCTGACTCTGCACCTTGTCCTGGACTTTAACCTACAATAAGCAAGAAAAAAAAACAGTACAGAAAATAATCAGCCCAGGGCCCCTCATACAAAACCACTATGCTGGGGGAGCAAGAAAAGGAAGTGTGCCCACCAGGGTCAGTAAGAGGGATCAGAGTCCCCAAGCTTACCTTAGAGGAGCCAGTGCCTGAATGACCAGGATATGCCTGAGTACTGTCAGTGCCTTCCATCCATCCCTCTTGTGGTGGCGCCACAGGCTCTGCTGGGTCTGTACACCAGACTGGCTGCCTAACCAGATGCTAGTGCTGCTATGGAGACTGGAACCAAGAGTCTCAGGCGCCCGTTGACGACATCACCGCAGCAGGAACTTCTGGTACCTGGACAGCACCCAGAAGTTGCAGCTACTCGCACGCCAGATTGGCAGTCACTCTGCCCCACTGTGCATCGGATGCTGGAGCCCCCCCCCGGAAGGAGAATGACAGGCATCAAATGTCCTGGATCCCCCAGGACACACCCGATGGTCATCATCCACTGAGGCATGGAAAAATATCAGGAGCGCAGCCCCACTTCCCCTGAAGGGATCACATCGGGCAGGAGGAAGTAAGACAGACCAGGAGCCACCAGCAAGCTCTAGGGCCCAGGGCTTCGACAATCAGTTCCTTGATGACTGCACCCATCCTTGCAGAGGAAACACTAAAAACTCAGGAGGGAGGCCTGGTGGTCCGCCTTTTATAGTACTGTGCTTACGTGTTTCCTGTCCGAGAGGGAGGAGCTCTGTCTCAGGAAGGATGTCCTGGAGGACGTTTGGAGAAATGAACATTAGAATGTCTGAGAGACAAAAGCCAGAAATAGATCAGTGGCTGCATGCACGCCTCATTGTTAGGCTGCAGGTAGAGAGGCAGAGATGAGGCAGGATTTATCATGAAATACAAATTAAAGTGTATTATTATCAAAACAGCCAAGAATATTTCACAAGGTCTGAAAAGTATGTAAGTCATCGAGTTATTCCCCAATTTAAGAAGAAGAGCATAACTGCAGGTAGTAAATGTTAGAGAGGAGTTGCAGATGATACGATGGTGAGTAGTATGTACAGGAAAGGAGTACGGAGGTATGACAGTGATCGGTATGTACAGGAGAGGAGTGTGGGGGGGTATGACAGTGATCGGTATGTACAGGAGAGGAGTGTGGAGGTAAGACAGTGATGGGTATGTACAGGAGAGGAGTACGGAGGTATGACAGTGATGGGTATGTACAGGAGAGGAGTACGGAGGTATGACAGTGATGGGTATGTACAGGAGAGGAGTACGGAGGTATGACAGTGATGGGTATGTACAGGAGAGGAGTACGGAGGTATGACAGTGATGGGTATGTACAGGAGAGGAGTGTGGGGGGTATGACAGTGATGGGTACGTACAGGAGAGGAGTACGGAGGTATGACAGTGATGGGTATGTACAGGAGAGGAGTACGGAGGTATGACAGTGATGGGTATGTACAGGAGAGGAGTACGGAGGTATGACAGTGATGGGTATGTACAGGAGAGGAGTACGGAGGTATGACAGTGATGGGTATGTACAGGAGAGGAGTACGGAGGTATGACAGTGATGGGTACATACAGGAGAGGAGTACGGAGGTATGACAGTGATCGGTATGTACAGGAGAGGAGTACGGAGGTATGACAGTGATGGGTATGTACAGGAGAGGAGTACAGAGGTATGACAGTGATGGGTATGTACAGGAGAGGAGTACAGAGGTATGACAGTGATGGGTATGTACAAGAGAGGAGTACGGAGGTATGACAGTGATGGGTATGTACAAGAGAGGAGTACGGAGGTATGACAGTGATGGGTATGTACAGGAGAGGAGTACGGAGGTATGACCGTTCCCAGGGAGGAGTATCTCAGGAAGGGTCTATACTCCACCATAACTCTGGTTCTCGGAGTGTCAGGTCCCAGCGGGTTCTCCTGGTGTCTCTCCTGTTATTCTGTCTCGGACACATCAGAGGAACATGGTGGGAGATCGGCCTGAATGTCCTTCCTAGGAGGGAATACCGGAGCCATTCTGAGGCCCATTTAATGGCCGGCAATGAGGAGGAAACCAACACTGAGAAGTAGATGCTGAGATATATACAGCACGGGGCAGCACAATGGCTGAGTGGTTAGCACTTCCTCCTGGCAGTACTCGGGTTGTTGGTTCAAATCCCAACCATGGCACCACCTGCCTGCAGTTTGCATGTTCTCCCTGTGCCTTTGTGGGTTTTCTCCAAGTACTATAGTTTCCTCCCACACTACAAAGACATGCTGGGAGGTGAATTGTCTCCTATGTTGTCCCTAGTATGTGTATGTATGAATGTGAGTTAGGGCCCCTAGATTGTACACTCCTCGGGGGCGGGGACTGATGGGAATGTACAATATAGATGTAAACTGACGGCGCTATATAAGTACCTGGAATAAATAATAATAATACACCCAGATCATCGATGACGAGGAGGAAGGTTCAGTCACAGATGATTGGTCCGTCTATAGCAGGGACAGGAGCCGGGACCAGGAATAGGAGATCCACCTGACTTACCCGTGTGCTCTGACATGGAGAAGATCCCATGCTGGCCCTATGGTGGCCGTGTGTTCAGGATGGAGACCGATTCTGTTGGACCTTCTTGAAGCTGATCTAAAATGGCTGAGAGGAAGAAAGTGTTCTCAGGACAGGAAGTGACACCAGACAGGAAGTGACTGCAGACAGATTTATACAGAGGGTGCAGTATGGAGAGCAGACACTAGATGGTGCTGGTACAAAAAAAGCTGAATAGAATAAAACAACAGGGAAAAAACCTGAAAAGCAAAAGATGATGGCGGCTCGTAATCTTCTCATTTAACAGCTTGACGTCATTGTCCCACTCTACATGTTACATCACATCACGTGACTTCCTCAGGAGTTGGCCATCTGACGTACAGCTGCCTATATATACCATTATAATCCTTAATAGACTAATCGGGCGCCATTATGTTGTAGCTTGTCTGTCCTTTATTTGGTGGCCATTTTCCATTGGTCTAATTTCATTTATATCTCATTTATCACATTACAGTGCAGTGGATTAGATCTCCCTCCTACATTTTCTTGTAGACCACCTGTACCTCCTTTGGTGGCCATTTTTTCCTGGTCTATTATCAATGAAACACAGTTATCACATTACAGTGCAGTGGGTTAGATCTCCCTCCTCCATTTTGTTGTAGCCTGCCTGTCCCTCCTCCAGCGGCCATTTTCCCTTAGTCTGATATGGAAGCTGAGGATCTGCCCCCCTTGATGTATCTGCGCATGTGCCAGTTTCAGGCATAAGCAGACGATCAGCGATCTCGCTCTGAGAAAGTGTTAACTCCTTTCATGCTGGATTGCAATTACAGGAGTCGCATCCCTCGGATCACTGCTGCTGACGATCCTGATGTTACAGGAGTCACATCCCTCGGATCACTGCTGCTGACGATCCTGATATTACAGGAGTCACATCCCTCGGATCACTGCTGCTGGCGATCCCGATATTACAGGAGTCACGTCCCTCGGATCACTGCTGCTGACGATCCCGATATTACAGGAGTCACATCCCTCGGATCACTGCTGCTGACGATCCCGATATTACAGGAGTCACATCCCTCGGATCACTGCTGCTGACGATCCCGATATTACAGGAGTCGCATCCCTCGGATCACTGCTGCTGACGATCCCGATATTACAGGAGTCGCATCCCTCGGATCACTGCTGCTGACGATCCCGATGTTACAGGAGTCACGTCCCTCGGATCACTGCTGCTGGCGATCCCGATATTACAGGAGTCACGTCCCTCGGATCACTGCTGCTGACGATCCCGATATTACAGGAGTCACATCCCTCGGATCACTGCTGCTGACGATCCCGATATTACAGGAGTCACATCCCTCGGATCACTGCTGCTGACGATCCCGATATTACAGGAGTCGCATCCCTCGGATCACTGCTGCTGACGATCCTGATATTACAGGAGTCACATCCCTCGGATCACTGCTGCTGACGATCCCGATATTACAGGAGTCACATCCCTCGGATCACTGCTGCTGACGATCCCGATGTTACAGGAGTCACATCCCTCGGATCACTGCTGCTGACGATCCTGATATTACAGGAGTCACATCCCTCGGATCACTGCTGCTGACGATCCCGATATTACAGGAGTCACATCCCTCGGATCACTGCTGCTGACGATCCTGATATTACAGGAGTCACATCCCTCGGATCACTGCTGCTGACGATCCCGATATTACAGGAGTCACATCCCTCGGATCACTGCTGCTGACGATCCCGATATTACAGGAGTCACATCCCTCGGATCACTGCTGCTGACGATCCTGATATTACAGGAGTCACATCCCTCGGATCACTGCTGCTGACGATCCTGATATTACAGGAGTCACATCCCTCGGATCACTGCTGCTGACGATCCTGATGTCGCCAAGCTGCTTGGGGGGTGACATGGCAAGTACAGTCACATGTGGGGGGATCAGTGATATTGGGGGGCCATAACATGTTTTGGTGGTGCAGTTACACGTGGGTGCCAGTCACATGGGGGTGGGGATTTGCAGCAAGGGAGACTGAGCTTATTGCTAAGGGGGGATGTTTGCATCAATGGGGGGCAGATCTTCACGGGGTACTGATCCTTGGGTGAGGGGGGGGTAATGACAAGGGGTGCAGATCTTCATGGGGGACTGATCTTCTGGGGGGGAATGACAAGGGGGGCAGATCTTCACGGGGGACTGATCTTGCTGGAGGGAGTGACAAGGGGGGCACATCTTCACGGCGGACTGATCTTGCTGGGGGGGATGACAAGGGGGGCACATGTACACAATATATAACCCTTTGCACGCTACGCCATTCATATGGGTACACGGATGTCAGTGCAGTTGCAGTTCTGTCACTTGATGGTGTTACTTTGGTAGGGGTGCTGTTTATGGCAGAAGGGGCGGAAGTCTGTCAATAATTGTTTGTGGTAGTTTTGTTGTGGATGTCTGTGGTTGGTAGGTCGTGTTACAGCAATTTAGGGGTCACAATTGGCACCCCGATATTTCAGTGGCTACAATTTCACATTCTGCAGTATCATGAATTAAAGTGATACATTATTTCATGGCCTCTATGATTATCAGAGGATACATTGAATGGATACCTAATTCCATTAACCCCTCACTTACCGGGCACTTCTACCCCCTTCCTGCCTACCGGGCACTTCTACCCCCTTCCTGCCTACAGGACGCTTCTACCCCCTTCCTGCCTACCGGGCGCTTCTACCCCCTTCCTGCCTACCGGGCGCTTCTACCCCCTTCCTGCCTACAGGGCGCTTCTACCCCCTTCCTAACTACCGGGCACTTCTACCCCCTTCCTAACTACCGGGCACTTCTACCCCCTTCCTGCCTACAGGGCACTTCTACCCCCTTCCTGCCTACAGGGCACTTCTACCCCCTTCCTGCCCACCGGGCACTTCTACCCCCTTCCTGCCTGCAGGGCACTTCTACCCCCTTCCCGCCTACAGGGCACTTCTACCCCCTTCCCGCCTACAGGGCACTTCTACCCCCTTCCTGCCTACTGGGCACTTCTACCCCCTTCCCGCCTACCGGGCGCTTCTACCCCCTTCCTGCCTACAGGGCACTTCTACCCCCTTCCTGCCTACAGGACACTTCTACCCCCTTCCTGCCTACAGGACACTTCTACTCCCTTCCTGCCTACAGGACACTTCTACCCCCTTCCTGCCTACAGGACACTTCTACCCCCTTCCTGCCTACAGGGCACTTCTACTCCCTTCCTGCCTTCAGGGCACTTCTACCCCTTCCTGCCCACAGGACACTTCTACCCCCTTTTTTCCTACAGGACACTTCTACCCCCTTCCTGCCCACCGGGCACTTCTACTCCCTTCCTGCCTACAGGACACTTCTATCCCTTTCCTGCCCACCGGACACTTCTACCCCCCTCCTGCCCCCGACAATTTTCAGCTTCTACCCCCTTCCTGCCTACCGGGCACTTCTACCCCCTTCCTGCCTACAAGGCACTTCTACCCCCTTCCTGTCTACCAGACACTTCTACCCCTCCCTGCCTACAGGACACTTCTACCCCCTTCCTGCCTACCGGGCACTTCTACCCCCATCCGTGCCTACAGGACACTTCTACCCCCTCCCTGCCCACTGGGCACTTCTACCCCCTCCCTGCCTACAGGACACTTCTACCCCCTTCCTGCCTACCGGGCACTTCTACCCCCTCCGTGCCTACAGGACACTTCTACCCCCTCCCTGCCCACCGGGCACTTCTACCCCCTTCCTGCCTACAGGTCACTTCTACCCCCTCCCTGCCTACAGGGCACTTCTACCCCCTTCCTGCCTATAGGGCACTTCTACTCCCTTCCTGCCTACAGGGACACTTCTACCCCCTTCCTGCCTACAGGACACTTCTACCCCCTTCCTGCCTACAGGACACTTCTACCCCCTTCCTGCCTACAGGGCACTTCTACCCCCTTCCTGCCTACAGGACACTTCTACCCCCTTCCTGCCTACAGGACACTTCTACCTCCTTCCTGCCTACAGGACACTTCTACCCCCTTCCTGCTTACCGGGCACTTCTACCTCCTTCCTGCCTACAGGACACTTCTACCCCCTTCCTGCCTACAGGACACTTCTACCCCCTTCCTGCCTACAGGACACTTCTACCCCCTTCCTGCCTACAGGACACTTCTACCCCCTTCCTGCCCACAGGGCACTTCTACCCCCTTCCTGCCTACAGGGCACTTCTACCCCCTTCCTGCCTACAGGGCACTTCTACCCCCTTCCTGCCTACCGGGTACTTCTACCCCCTTCCTGCCCCCGACAATTTTCAGCTTTATGCGCTGTCGCACTTTCAATTACAATTGGTTGTTCATGCAGAACTGTACCCATCTGAAGTTTTATCATTTTTTGTCCCAAATACAACTTTCTTTTCGTGGTATGTACTCTCCACTGTGTGTTTAACTGTTTGCTCTATAATCAATAATAGTGCCCCCGAAACATTTCTATGTTTCTATTAAAACATTGTGAAACTGGTAATTTTTCTCCTTCACTGATGTGTGTTGATGATGCGGCACTGATAGGCATCACTTATGGGCAATGATAGGCGGCACTGATAGTCAGCACTGAAGGGCACTCATAGACAGCACTAATGAGATGGCGCGGATAGGCGGCACTGCTAGGCGGCATTGACTGGTGTCACTGACTGGGGCTACTGCTGGGCAAGGAGTGGCAGAACTACTGGGCTGCACTGATGAGCATTGGTGGGTGGCACTGATGGGCACAGGTTGGTGACAAAGGTGGGTGGCATTGTCTCATCAATGTTAATTTCATATAGTACTATGTTACCAGGGGCAAACTGACAACTCATGGGGCCCCTGGGCAATAGGGGACCATGGGGCCATTGTGTCCTTGGCCAAACTCCAAAATAGACTATGAAAAAGGTACCAGGGGCATCTCATGGGACCCCATACTGACCCCGGGCCCTCGGGCACTGGCCGAGTTTCCAAATGGTGATTTGGCCCCTGCATGTGACATGAATGTAGTTTATAAATGACACAATGTAAAGAGAAATGTTTACTTGGGATTGCAATGAGAAGTATTCTGATAGAAAAACATTTTGTCTTGTTTTTGAAGAGGTGAAATTAGCAGATGGCAGCTGTTGATCTTATGACAAGGTGTTGCTTTCTGCAGACATATGTATGATAATGACCTCATCAGCAGCCTTTCCCCTAGTGTTACCTCATCTTCATGACATCATCTCTCTAGGGGGGTCAGTGTCTCTCTGGTTGTGGGGGGAGGGGTGTTGCCAGTGTATGGGGAGTGGTGGTAGTGGAGGGCTCTCTCGGGTAGGGGTGGGGTCTTGTTGTTCAATGTCAGGCTCTCTTTGTGGTTGAAGGGGGGGGGGTCAGTGTCTCTCTGGTTGTGGGGGGAGGGGTGTTCCCAGTGTATGGGGAGTGGTGGTAGTGGAGGGCTCTCTCGGGTAGGGGTGGGGTCTTGTTGTTCAATGTCAGGCTCTCTTTGTGGTTGAAGGGGGGGGGGTCAGTGTCTCTCTGGTTGTGGGGGGAGGGGTGTTCCCAGTGTATGGGGAGTGGTGGTAGTGGAGGGCTCTCTCGGGTAGGGGTGGGGTCTTGTTGTTCAATGTCAGGCTCTCTTTGTGGTTGAAGGGGGGGGGGGGGGTCAGTGTCTCTCTGGTTGTGGGGGGAGGGGTGTTTGAGCCAATGTTTGGTTGCCACGGCAGCCTGCACCCTAAATGCATGACATAAAACAGGACATGTCAGTGAGGGGATAAAGAATTACACAGGATAACAGATACAGATGGAATTGATGGTCTTGTAGGACAACATTGAAGGGTGAGCACAACGTTCCTAACATGTTACATGTTTAAATGTTGCAAAAAAATGAGTTCAATTTAAATGAAAAGATAATGACAAGAGTCAGCACACAAGATCAGACTCCACCAGTCAGAGGATGACCCTGTACTACACGGGGGACCGGCACTTGTACCTCCTTCCCTACCGGCACTTATACCTCCTTCCCTACCGGCACTTGTACCCCCTTCCCTACCGGCACTTATACCTCCTTCCCTACCGGCACTTATACCTCCTTCCCTACCGGGCACTTATACCTCCTTCCCTACCGGCACTTGTACCTCCTTCCCTACCGGCACTTATACCTCCTTCCCTACCGGGCACTTATACCTCCTTCCCTACCGGGCACTTATACCTCCTTCCCTACCGGCACTTGTACCTCCTTCCCTACCGGCACTTATACCTCCTTCCCTACCGGCACTTGTACCCCCTTCCCTACCGGCACTTATACCTCCTTCCCTACCGGGCACTTATACCTCCTTCCCTACCGGCACTTGTACCTCCTTCCCTACCGGGCACTTATACCTCCTTCCCTACCGGGCACTTATACCTCCTTCCCTACCGGGCACTTGTACCTCCTTCCCTACCGGGCACTTGTACCTCCTTCCCTACCGGCACTTATACCTCCTTCCCTACCGGGCACTTGTACCTCCTTCCCTACCGGCACTTATACCTCCTTCCCTACCGGCACTTGTACCTCCTTCTTTACCGGGCAATTTTCAGCTTTCAGCGCTGTTGCACTTTGAATGACAATTGCGCGGTCATGCAAGATTGTACCCATATGAAATGGTTATCTTTTTCTCACAAATAGAGCTTTCTTTTGGTGGTATTTAAGCACTGCTGGGCACTTTACTTTTTGCAATATAAAAAAAGAAAGTGAAAAAAAAAAAAAAAAAAAAAAACTTGCTTTGTTTCTATTATACAATTTTTTAAAAAAGGTAAATTTTCTCCGTCAATGATGTACGTTGATGAGGCAGCACTGATCGGCAGCACTGCTGGGCACTGATAGACAGCACTGATAGGCAGCACTGCTGGGCACTGATAGACAGCACTGATAGGCAGCACTGCTGGGCACTGATAGACAGCACTGATAGACAGCACTGCTGGGCACTCATAGACAGCACTGATAGGCAGCACTGCTGGGCACTGATAGACAGCACTGATAGGCAGCACTGCTGGGCACTGATAGACAGCACTGATAGACAGCACTGATGGGCACTCATAGACAGCACTGATAGGCAGCACTGCTGGGCACTGATAGACAGCACTGATAGACAGCACTGATGGGCACTGATAGGCAGCACTGCTGAGCACTGATAGGCAGCACTGCTGGGCACTGATAGGCAGCAGTGATGGGCACTGATAAGCAGCACTCAATGGCACTGATAAGCAGCATTAATGAGGTAGCACAGATAGGCAGCACTGATAATGGGTACTGATAGACAGCACTGATAGGTGGCACTGACTGGCATCACTGTTGGGTGCTGACTGGTGCAACCGCTGGGCTGCACTGATGGGCACAGGTGGGTGGCACTGGTGGACACAGGTGGGTGGCACTGGTGGGCACAGGTGGGTGGCACTGGTGGGCACAGGTGGGTGGCACTGGTGGACACAGGTGGGTGGCACAGGTGGGTGTACAGATTGGTGCAGTGCTAGGCACAGGTGGGCGTAACTGGTGGGTGGCACTGCTGGGCACTGATCATCACTGGCCTAATGATCGGTGCCGATCCCCGCTCTGACAACTGCCGGTTCTCGTCAGTACTTTCCTGGTGCTCTGACAGCGTGAGGAAAAAGAACCTGCAATGGCATTTCCCGGTGATCAGTGTGTCATTGGACACGGCTGATCAGGTGCTGAAATCCAGGCATAATTGGCCTTTTAACACATTACATGATCAGCCGTGTACATAGAACACAGCGATCACGGAGATCGCCGGGTGTGCGGACCAGGGGGCGCCCAGGAGTGCGCGTTCTGGGAGGACGTCATATGATGTCCACCCAGAACTGGCCGGACGCAGTGTAGCCGTCATTCGGCTATCTGCTGTTGGCAATTAGTTAATCAAACAATTTTCACAAAAAAAAAAAAAGATTCTAATTTCCATACAGATATCATTTGGGCATTTTAGAGCCTCGAGAAAAAGAAGACAAGAGTTCATCATGACTGAAGAATGATCAGATATATTGTATAGAACATAGTTTATAGACTGTATTGTTCCCCCCAACCAATTAATAACACATAGAAAAGACATGTCGGATGATCCATTATTGCCTACATTCATCTAAAGAAATAGGATTTTATTGGAGTAGAAAGTATTTTTTAATTTTACATATTTCCAGTCTTTTCAAAATCTATATGAAAGTTTAATTTTCTTTTGAAACTAAGAAAAAAAATGATAGTTAACTTCCTATGGAGACACCCAAGCAGGTGCCTTGGCAAGATGATGGTCCATGTGTCCATTCACACACAGGCCACGGCTTGGCCACGCCTCCTCTTACTTCATTACATGACTGCCTGTGATTTACAGCAGTGGGAGCCAATGACAAGGCAGAGAAAAGGGACAGCCAAGGCTGTTGTGGCCATTCATTGATATCAATGGGGATCAAGTAAATATTGTGGGGGGGGGTTGGCGGGGATGGGTGTGCTGCAGCATACATGTTTTTGTAATGCATGCATACAATGCATGAAGCTGAAAGAACTTAAGCCTTTAAAATCAATTTATCATGGAGAATAAACAGTGGTGATGCAAAATAATACAAAGTAAATAAATAATAACAATAATATTTCTATATATATTGGTAATCAAATTCAATGTTATTACATTACATGACCCTGCAACGGCCAGTTAAAGTAGCGCTGTAATGAATAGCTAGAAAGGCTGTCGTCATGGAGGTAAAACCTTGCAGACAACAAGTGGATAAGCACAACATAAATCTAAATATCAGCCATAACAATCTTGATACATACAAAACATGACTAGATAGTAGGATACAATAGGCCATGGCCCTTTTATTGGTGAAACAAAAAACATTTTATTTCAAAAAATGTTAGAAAATATATTTTAAATCATATAAAAGATAAAAAAAAACACATTAAACAATAAATGAATGCTTGAATACTGCTATAACAACAATAGTCCATTCATTTATTTCTTCTCACTGTTGGCCAGGGGTGGACTAACCACTCATGGGGCCCCTGTGTCCTTGCCCAAACAAAAAAGCCTATGGAAAAGGTACCAGGGGCATCTCATGGGGCCCCCTACTGTCCCCTGGCCCTGGGGCAGTGCCCGAGTTTAAAAATGGTGAGTCTATTCCTGCTATTGACCAGAGGAAGTAGGCTACACTATTGCAAGGTGAGACATTGATGCCTGAAAACAGATGAAGGAGATGAATTATCCAGAAGTCACAGGAGCAGAATTCTGGAAAGGTGATCTGGATACACCATTATCAGCCAAGTTCTCTATCCACATGGATAAGTACACGTCCCGTCACAGGTTGATGTGACCATTGAAGATCTGCAAGGGCACACCCAATAGCAACAACAATGCCGTATACAGCGAACAAAGCCTGGACCTAAAACAGAAAACAAAGAGAAGAGTTAGAAACCAACACATAGAACAATGATATTTCACAGGATAACAGACATACATGAACAATGTAACATACAACAGCATGAAGACTAAACACACCGGCCATGACACCCAAGAATTACAGAGCAACACCGCAAGCAGCCTGACACCCCCCCATATCTACCTACAGAAGTCCAAGGATGATCCCAATCCAACAGAACAGAAACAACAGACTGACAACCTGACACACGTCACCTCAACCTGATTACAGGACAAAATGAAACATTTCCTGCACCCCAAACAAAGACACAGACTCCTAGCAAACACGAGCAACACTCCACAACTGATCATAAAACACGAGCAACACTCCACAACTGATCATAAAACATGGGCACAAGCAACTGACAACACAGACTGACCGACATCCAGACTACAACTCAACCACACTGTCCTCCCCATGTCATTGTAATTGTCCTCCCCATGTCACTGACCCCCCAATGTCACTGTCCTCCCCATGTCATTGTAATTGTCCTCCCCATGTCACTGTCCCCCCAATGTCACTGTCCTCCCCATGTCATTGTAATTGTCCTCCCCATGTCCGGACCCCCCAATGTCACTGTCCTCCCCATGTCAGGACCCCCCAATGTCACTGTCCTCCCCATGTCATTGTAATTGTCCTCCCCATGTCACTGACCCCCCAATGTCACTGTCCTCCCCATGTCATTGTAATTGTCCTCCCCATGTCACTGACCCCCCAATGTCACTGTCCTCCCCATGTCATTGTAATTGTCCTCCCCATGTCCGGACCCCCCAATGTCACTGTCCTCCCCATGTCACTGTAATTGTCCTCCCCATGTCACTGACCCCCCAATGTCACTGTCCTCCCCATGTCATTGTAATTGTCCTCCCCATGTCACTGACCCCCCAATGTCACTGTCCTCCCCATGTCATTGTAATTGTCCTCCCCATGTCACTGACCCCCCAATGTCACTGTCCTCCCCATGTCATTGTAATTGTCCTCCCCATGTCACTGACCCCCCAATGTCACTGTCCTCCCCATGTCATTGTAATTGTCCTCCCCATGTCACTGACCCCCCAATGTCACTGTCCTCCCCATGTCATTGTAATTGTCCTCCCCATGTCACTGACCCCCCAATGTCACTGTCCTCCCCATGTTATTGTAATTGTCCTCCCCATGTCACTGACCCCCCAATGTCACTGTCCTCCCCATGTCACTGACCCCCCAATGTCACTGTCCTCCCTATGTCATTGTAATTGTCCTCCCCATGTCACTGACCCCCCAATGTCACTGTCCTCCCCATGTCATTGTAATTGTCCTCCCCATGTCACTGACCCCCCAATGTCACTGTCCTCCCCATGTCACTGACCCCCCAATGTCACTGTCCTCCCTATGTCATTGTAATTGTCCTCCCCATGTCACTGACCCCCCAATGTCACTGTCCTCCCCATGTCACTGACCCCCCAATGTCACTGTCCTCCCTATGTCACTGTAATTGTCCTCCCCATGTCACTGACCCCCCAATGTCACTGTCCTCCCCATGTCATTGTAATTGTCCTCCCCATGTCACTGACCCCCCAATGTCACTGTCCTCCCGATGTCATTGTAATTGTCCTCCCCATGTCACTGACCCCCCAATGTCACTGTCCTCCCCATGTCACTGACCCCCCAATGTCACTGTCCTCCCCATGTCATTGTAATTGTCCTCCCCATGTCACTGACCCCCCAATATCACTGTCCTCCCCATGTCACTGACCCCCCAATGTCACTGTCCTCCCCATGTCATTGTAATTGTCCTTCCCATGTCACTGACCCCCCAATGTCACTGTCCTCCCCATGTCATTGTAATTGTCCTCCCCATGTCACTGACCCCCCAATGTCACTGTCCTCCCCATGTCAGGACCCCCCAATGTCACTGTCCTCCCCATGTCATTGTAATTGTCCTCCCCATATCACTGACCCCCCAATGTCACTGTCCTCCCCATGTCATTGTAATTGTCCTCCCCATGTCACTGACCCCCCAATGTCACTGTCCTCCCCATGTCATTGTAATTGTCCTCCCCATGTCACTGACCCCCCAATGTCACTGTCCTCCCTATGTCACTGTAATTGTCCTCCCCATGTCACTGAGCCCCCAATGTCACTGTCCTCCCCATGTCATTGTAATTGTCCTCCCCATGTCACTGACCCCCCAATGTCACTGTCCTCCCCATGTCATTGTAATTGTCCTCCCCATGTCACTGACCTCCCAATGTCACTGTCCTCCCCATGTCATTGTAATTGTCCTCCCCATGTCACTGACCCCCCAATGTCACTGTCCTCCCCATGTCAGGACCCACCATGTCACTGTCCGCCCATATGTCACTTTCCTCACCATGTCAGGACCTACCATGTCACTGCCCCCTCACATGTCACTGTCCTCCCCATGTCAGGCAACACCATATGTCACTGTCCTCCCCATGTCAAGCCCCACCATGTCACTGCCCCCACATGTCAATGTGCCTCATATTTAATGCCCCCCCATATCACTGCCAACCCCCATATCATTGCCCCACTCAAATTTGAACTCTCCCCCTACCATGTCACTGTACCCAGGGGCGAATTTGTTGCGAGGCAAACAAGGCGTTTACCTAGGGTGGAACATTTTAGGGGGTTGGCGCGGTGCTGCCGCCACCCCTTCCAATGGAAAGGACACTGTGTACCGGAGCGGGAAGGGGTCTGCTGTGTCTTACCTGGTTCCGTGTCCCAGTCTCACGATGATGCAGTTCAGGAAGCGCTGCTCCTTCATTCACTCCACCCGCTCCCTCACTCCATGTTCACGCTGCTGCTCGCCTCCGCCTCCTCACCGGTGATTGGGCAACAGAACTGTAGCTCAGGAAAGGCATACAGGCGGCCAATCACATGCAAGGAGCCAGAGCCAAATGGACCCACAACATCGAGTGAGGGAGCAGCCAGAGTGAATGAAAGAGGACAGCTGACCGCCCGGTAAGTGTGCCGTGCAGATGGTGCTGCTGCAACCAGGTATGCTGCCTGCAACAGCACCTACCCTGGCGCAGGGGTCAGCATGTTAAGTGTCTTTGGTGTAAGTGGGAGGAATAGTGCCCCATCATTGGTGTCACTGATACTAATGATGGGGCACTATTCATCCCACTAACACCAATGATGGGGCACTATTCCTCCCCCAACTGATACCAATAATGTGCCCCCCTTGTCCCTAACCACAGCTAGATCAGTCCCCCATGAAGATCTGCCCCCCTTGTCAATCCCCCCAGCAAAATCAGTCCGCCGTGAAGATCTGCCCCCCTTGTCATTACCACCCCAAGATCAGTACCCCGTGAAGATCTGCCCCCCTTGTCATTACCCCCCCAAGATCAGTACCCCGTGAAGATCTGCCCCCCTTGTCATTATTCCCCAGCAAGATCAGTCCCCCGTGAAGATGTGCCCCCCTTGTCATTCCCCCCCAGCAAGATCAGTCCCCCTTGAAGATCTGCCCCCCCTTTTCATCCCCCCCCCAAGATCAGTCCCCCGTGAAGATCTGCCCCCCTTGTCATTCCCCCCCTGCAAGATCAATGCGCCGTGAAGATCTGCCCCCCTTGTCATTATTCCCCAGCAAGATCAGTCCCCTGTGAAGATCTGCCCCCTTGTCATTCCCCCCCCAGCAAGATCAGTCCCCCGTGAAGATCTGCCCCCCTTGTCATTATTCCCCAGCAAGATCAGTCCCCCGTGAAGATGTGCCCCACTTGTCATTCCCCCCCAGCAAGATCAGTCCCCCTTGAAGATCTGCCCCCCCTTTTCATCCCCCCCAAGATCAGTCCCCCGTGAAGATCTGCCCCCCTTGTCATTCCCCCCCTGCAAGATCAATGCGCCGTGAAGATCTGCCCCCCTTGTCATTATTCCCCAGCAAGATCAGTCCCCTGTGAAGATCTGCCCCCTTGTCATTCCCCCCCAGCAAGATCAGTCCCCCGTGAAGATCTGCCCCCCTTGTCATTCCCCCCCCCAAGATCATTCCCCCGTGAAGATGTGCCCCCCTTGTCATTATCCCCCAGCAAAATCAGTCCCCCGTGAAGATCTGCCCCCCTTGTCATACCCCCCAGCAAGATCACTCCTGTAATTGCAATCCAGCATGAAAGGAGTTAACACTTTCTCAGAGCGAGATCGCTGATCGTCTGCTTATGCCTGAAACTGGCACATGCGCAGATACATCAAGGGGGGCAGATCCTCACGGGAGACACATTATCATGCAACCGGCACATTTTGTCCCCTGATATTAGACATTAGCCGGGTGATTGTATACACACAGCGGGCAGATCTCAATCAATGTCACCCACTAGTCTATACTGTCACGGGGTTGGCCAGCCAATCATGTGGCTCCTATTCTGTCCTTCCAATGACCATTCCTAGTACATAGGACTCATCTTCCATACTACATTCATGATACAACAAGATGGAAACTGTTATAGAGTCATTGTACAAATCCTGTGACCCGACTTGTATCCGGGAATATTGCATGGCCTTCTACTTCCTGCTTCCTGTTCTATGCTGACCTGGATGCAGTTCTGTTGTACAACATGATTCCTCACACCAGCAGCTTGTGTTGTCTTCATTCCTGTACATGAAACATGGTGTCAGAAGTGACTGGAATCAGGACTGAGCCTCTTGTTTGGAGCGCAGCAGCTTTGGGAAACACAGGTTTGTGAACTACAGCCTGAGACTGAGGATTGTCTGAGATTTGATAGCTCAGAGGCTTCCTGACAATATGGCTGCCATGAATGGCATACCTCCCCCAGAGGGGATGACAATGAGTGGGGATTGGAGCAGCAATTGGGAATCTTTCAGAGCTGAATGTGAAGATTATTGTCTGGCTACAGGCTGGAATGAGAAATGTGCAGGAGTGCCGGCAGCAACTCTGAGAAGAGTCATGGGCAGTGAATGCAGGCATGTGTATAAACACAATGTGACCCTCACAGCAGATCAGCAACACAATGTTACAGCCATTGTAAATGTACTGGAAGATGATCTCATACCTGCTACAAATGTCATTTATGAAAGGGATGTGTTTGGATGCTGCAAACAAGAAGAGGGACAATCTTTGGATCACTTTGTTACACACTGGAGAGAAAAGGCAGCAACTTGTGAATATGGCACTCGGAGACCAATTGATAAGGGACACAATTGTTGTTGGTATAGCTAGCGAGAGAGCACACGCAGGCGCCTCCTAAGAGAACATGACTTCACTCTACACACAGCCATTGAGACGTGCCGTACAGCAGAGCTCACTGACAGACGTCTGAAAGTTATGGAACAGGACAGACAGCAGACCGACAGCATAAACATTGCAATGCAGCATGGCAACAGGAACAAACTGCAGCAACGCCCCCTGATGAGCACAAATACTGCCAACCCTACAGCCTGCAGATACTGTGGGACTGTGCATGAAAGAATTAAAGAGCCGTGTCCAGCTTATGGGGAGTCTTGGAAGTCTTGTGGAAGAACAAACCATTTTACTAACGTTTGTTTGTCAAGTAAACGACGGCCATCAATAGGCAAATGACACAACGTGGAGAACACATCCGCATATGAGGAAGAGACACACCACTGAAGTTATAGACAGCAGTGAATTGATGGGCCTACCTCCCCCCACACAGATCACCTACCTCCCCCCACACAGATCACCTACCTCCCCCCACAGAGATCACCTACCTCCCCCCACACAGATCACCTACCTCCCCCCACACAGATCACCTACCTCCCCCCACACACACACCACTGAAGTTATAGACAGCAGTGAATTGATGGGTGCTGTGCAATCCAGAGGAAAGAAATGGTTTGTCACTTTACATGTAAATAATAAGCCCCAATCCTGTCACCTCCATTCAGGAACAACGTGGGATGTAATGTGCTTCAGAGACAAAATGGTGTCAGCACCAGAAGCACGTCTACTGCCAAGTGACACCAGATTAAAGTTATACTCCGGTGCGATGATGAAATCTCTGGGGCTCTTCAAGACAGAATGTGCCATACGTGGACTAACACACAAGCTGGAGTGTGAAATTGTGGAAGCAGCCAAAAGCCACTGTTGTCTGGCTCATCCTGTGAGCGTCTAGGGCTGAGACGTTTCTCCGTCCCTGCAGAGTGCAATGTGATGGACAATCTATCCAAGGGGCCCTTGACAAAACAACTGCTGATAAAGGAATTTAGTGATGTGTTTACTGGGCCAGTAGAATCTGTACCAGGGGAAGTTCATTTCCACCTTGATGTGAGTGTCCCTCCAGTCCAATGTGCACCACGCAATGTGCCGGTGGCATTAAAACAGGCAGTTAAGGCACAGCTTGACCAGTATGAGGCCAATGGACACTTGGCACCAGTGACTGACCCAACTGACTAATAAGTAACATGGTGATTGTAGGGAAGCCAAATAAGCTATGAATATGCATAGATCTCAAATTCTTAAATATGGCACTGAGACGATCTCACTACATCATGCCAACTCTCGAGGATGTTTTGTACAAGTTGCCTAAGGCACGTCTGTTCACACTTGTTGATGCCCGGGATGCATTTTTACAGTGTAAGTTGGATGATGCAAGTAGTTACATGACAACCTTCTGGACTCCGTGGGGCAGGAAAAGATGGCGCAAACTGCCTTTTGGAGTATCAGTTGCACCAAAGGTGTATCAACGTAAACAATATGAACTATTGGCTGGACTCAGTGGTATTGAACCAATAGCTGATGACATCCTTGTGGTTGGCTCTGGGGACACAGATGAGGAAGCAGAGTAAGATCATGATGGCAAACTGCTGGAACTGATGAATCGTTGTAGGCAGGTAAAATTGAGACTTGGCATGAAAAAGCTGCAATTCAAGGTCAAAGAGGTCCGCTTTCATGGACACATTCTAACCTGGGAGGGTTTGAAGGCTGACCCAGAAAAAATCAGAGCCATACTGGATATGCCGCAGCCAGCAAATGTGAAATCCCTGCAGCGCTTCATTGTATTTGTTACCTATCTAGCAAAATTCCTACCACACCTCTCAGAGGTCTGTGAGCCATTGAGAAGGCTTCTGGACAAGGACGCTGTTTGGCATTGGCTTCCTAAGCATGATAATGCAGTGCAGGACATCAAACGCTTGGTCACGGACACACCTGTCCTGAAGTACTATGACGTTACAAAACCTGTAACTATTCAAAGTGATGCAAGCAAAACTGATCTTGGGTGTTGTCTATTACAAGCTGGCCAGCCTATCGCTTTTGCTTCAAGGGCACTGACTCTTACCAAACAAAACTACGCACAAATAGAAGAGGAATGTCTGAGTATAGTGTTTGCCTGCCAGCGCTTTCACCACTACCTCTATGGGGGCAACGAGATCACGGCAGAAACTCACCATAAACCTCTGATTTCTATTTTCCAGAAACCACTTTTGTGTGCACCCAAACGTCTACAGAGCATGTTGTTGTCAGGGCAGGGGCCGAGGAACGGACAGGCAGGCCTAACAATGTAATGCACTGGCTGACGACAACCACCACCCACAGACCGAAGTCCCTCAGGGCGCGGAGTCTAAGTCCCAGGCTGCCCTTCACCAGGGCCCCTGATGGTGGGGATGGACTTGACGCAGCCAGGAACCAGGTCGCGGCCCCCAAGACACCTCAGCTGCGGTAATGGCCGCCGCCAATGGCGTGTAGCTGGTGGAAGAGACAAAAGAGTAGTCAGACAAGCCGGGTCAACAACAACAGGACAAAAAATTACAGGACAGCAGACGAGAATCACAGGTCACGAGCTGGGTTCAGCAACAGAGGGTCAGATCAAAGGAGAATACAAAGAATAGTCAAGTCACAAGCCGAATCAGATACCAGGAGAGTCACGAGAGTCAGAACAGAGTAATAGCAACACAAAGACACAAGACACAAGTGCAAAGAGCATGTGCGGGCCACAGGCTTATATGTCATCAGCCACACCCCTCTGGGGGATGGACCACAGAGACCTGAAGGCATAAAAGGATTCCCACCATGCACAGCAGAATCCAAGATGGACGCCAGCACATGGAGTAACATAACCTCAGGGAAAAGGTAGGACCTTGACAGTTGTCACGTTACAAAACTATTGCCTAAATGTTGTCTATAAACCTGGTCCTGAAATGTACATTAGTGACACTCTTAGCAGAGCTACAGCAGCAGGTGGTACACCTGAGTATGCACAACACACAGTTTGCAATGTTCAGCGGGACCTGGAGGTCCTGTCACAGATTAATCATTCAGACTATTTATACGTCATGGACCAACGATTGCTTCAGATAAAACAGCACACTGACACCGATGAGAGTTTGCAGGCTCTTAAATATGTTGTTCTGAACGGTTGGCCTGATTCCAAGTTGGAAGCCCCATTACTTGTGAGAGAATATTGGACTTTCAGAGATGAAATCGCCATCCAAGATGGTATACTGTACAAGAGGCCAAGGGTCATCATTCCTAAATCTTTAAGATGGGAGATGCTGACTCGTATTCATGCCAGTCACATTGGAGGAGAAGCATGCTATAGGCAAGCACGTGATACCCTATACTGGCCCAACATGCAGAACGAGATTAGAGACTTTGTTAGCTGTTGCTCGGCATGCAATGAATATGCGCAGGCACAACAGAAAGAACCTATGATGTCGCCTGTGCTGCCCACCCGGCCTTGGAAAATTGTAAGCATGGACTTACTGAATTATGCTGGGCAGGATTTTCTACTAATTGTTGATCACTATTCTGACTTTTGGGAGATTGAGCTACTTCCTGACCTGTCTGCTGATACTACCATCAAGCGTTGGAAAGCACAGTTTGCATCTTATGGCCAACCGGATAGAGTCATCTCGGATAATGGACCTCAATATGCATGTGAGCAATTCAGACGGTTCTCTACAGATTGGGGATTTGAGCATGTTACCTCATCCCGAGGCACCTGCAAGCCAATGGCAAAGCGGAATCGGCTGTCAAGATAGTGAAGAATCTTTGTAAGAAGGCCAAGTTTGATGGTACTGATCCATGGAAGGCCATTCTACATTGGAGGAACACCCCATCTGAAGGCATGGACAGTAGTCCTGCACAGCGATTGATGTCTAGGAGACTGAAGACTTCATTGCCTGTGGCCAACAAATTACTTGATCCTTGTATGGTTACAGGTGTCCCGGCAAAACTGCAGCGGAGGAAACAGATTGTAACAAAAGTATAGCGAGCGCTACAAGTAAGTTAATGTAAGCAGCTGAAACACCAAACAAAGGTAACCAAAAAACCTTTCAGTAATCAATAAAGGGAGAAGGATAGGTGCAGCGCTTTGGATCAGTGTAAAAGGAATGCTCTAAAGGTATATATGTATATATATATATGAATATAGGTACAATAATAGACAGTGCGCTAATCAATAGAAGTGTTTAAAGCACACACACAGTCCACATCCCAAATCAATGGTGGTAGGAAGGGTAAAGAGAATCCTAGGAGCGAATAGAGTGCGCACTCACCAGAAGTGCGTATAAAATACGCATGTAGAGAGATAAACTCTTCAGTATGTCTCTGGCATCCAGGCTCTGGTCAGATCGCACTCCACACCATCCTCTTTGGCACCGCGAAGAGCAGTAACCCGGATTCACCAAATGGTAAAGGCGTCAAAGATACTCCTTAGTCCAAAAAGGCACTGTGGGAGATGGTGCTCTCAAGGAGAGCCCAATAAAGGACGCCACATAGTGTAATGCTGTTTGACTTAAATTTATTATAGTCAAAGCAAGTAACAAAAATTCTACTGACCATAAATGTTGGCCACATATAGTGGCTAGATGTCCATGAGCTGTAGCCCTCTGACGCGTTTCGTGCGATGCACGTTTTCAAAGGGCGCAGGGCTTACTTATCCGCATAAAGTCGCTTCCAGGTGACAGGACCGGTCTCTGGAGACTGGGTTCCTGTGTTCAGAGGGTTGCTCCTCGATCATATCTTGTGGATGTAGAAGGCAGTCTTTACCGCCGCAATTGAGTGGACCTGCGAAGGGCAGAACGATTCACCACACAAGCCTATGAGCATCCTGCACGTGATCCTCCTGAGGCGCTCAATGCCCCGAGTCCTACTGGACCATATACTCAAAGCAGAGAGAACTCCGCTGTCATATCGGGATACAATGAGAATGACATAATGCAGCCACATATCCCGACAAGTTCTTCTCTGCCAAACACACCAGCCAGGAAAGAGGGTCGCTCCTTATCAACACCTTCTGGAGCTGAACGGATTTCCCCAGGAAAATCCCTGTGGCCTTGCGTAGTGGTCGAGTTTCCAGACCACCAGATAGACTCAATCTGTAGTGTATCTACCAGTCACACAGCATGCCATGTTCAAGACTGTTCAGGATCTGTTTTAGTTTCATTGTTTACAAGGTTTGAATGGAATGTAAAAAAGGGAGACGTTATAGAGTCATTCTACAAATCCTGTGACCCGACTTGTATCCGGGAATATTTCATGGCCTTATACTTCCTGCTTCCTGTTCTATGCTGACCTGGATGCAGTTCTGTTGTACAACATGATTCCTCACACCAGCAGCTTGTGTTGTCTTCATTCCTGTACATGAAACAGGTACTGTCCGTGTATTAGGGGACCAATGACACCTTGGCTAGTATTGTAGATGAATCTGGGGGCGTCGGGGGCAATCTTCGTATGTTTATGGCCCTTTAGGGCATATGTGATTTCTATGTATTTTATGGGAGATTTTCTCTGTATATTGGGAGTTTCCATCTTGTTGTATCATGAATGTAGTATGGAAGATGAGTCCTATGTACTAGGAATGGTCATTGGAAGGACAGAATAGGAGCCACATGATTGGCTGACCAACCCCGTGACAGTATAGACTAGTGGGTGACATTGATTGAGATCTGCCCGCTGTGTGTATACAATCACCCGGCTAATGTCTAATATCAGGGGACAAAATGTGCCAGCATTCATATCAGACTAAGGGAAAATGGCCGCCGGAGGAGGGAAAGGTGGGCTACAACAAAATGGAGGAGGAAGATCTAATCCACTGCACTGTAATGTAAAAACACTATATTAGACCAAGGGAAAATGGCCGCCAAATAAGGGACAGACAGGCTACAACATAATGGCGCCCAATTAGTCTATTAAGGATTATAATGGTATATATAGGCAGCTGTACGTCCGATGGCCAACTCCTGAGGAAGTCACGTGGAAGTAAATAGGAATTTTACGAGCCGCCATCGTCTTTTGCTTTTTAGGTTTTTTTTTCCCTGTTATTTCATGCTATTCAGCTTTTTTTGTACCATCACCATCTAGTGTCTGCTCTCCATAATGCAGCCTCTGGATAAATTTGTCTGGAGTCATTTCCTGTCTGGTGTCACTTCCTATCTGGTGTCACTTCCTGTCCTGAGAACACTTTCTACCTCTCAGCCATTTTAGATCAGCTTCAAGAAGGTCCAACAGAATCGGTCTCCATCCTGAACACACGGCCACCATAGGGCCAGCATGGGATCTTCTCCATGTCAGAGCACACGGGTAAGTCAGGTGGATCTCCTATTCCTGGTCCCGGCTCCTGTCCCTGCTATAGACGGACCAATCATCTGTGACCGAACCTTCCTCCTCGTCATCGATGATCTGGGTGTATTATTATTATTTATTCCAGGTACTTATATAGCGCCGTCAGTTTACATCTATATTGTACGTTCCCATCAGTCCCCGCCCCCGAGGAGCGTACAGTCTAAGGGCCCTAACTCACATTCATACATACACATACTAGGGACAGCTTAGGAGACAATTCACCTCCCTGCATGTCTTTGTAGTGTGGGAGGAAACCAGAGTACCCAGAGGAAACCCACACAGGGAGAACATGCAAACTCCAGGCAGGTGGTGCCATGGTTGGGATTTGAACCAACAACCCGAGTACTGCCAGGTGGAAGTGCTAACCACTCAGGCACTGTGCTGCCCCGTGCTGTATATATCTCAGCATCTACTTCTCAGTGTTGGTTTCCTCCTCATTGCCGGCCATTAAATGGGCCTCAGAATGGCTCCGGTATTCCCTCCTAGGAAGGACATTCAGGCCGATCTCCCACCATGTTCCTCTGATGTGTCCGAGACAGAATAACAGGAGAGACACCAGGAGAACCCGCTGGGACCTGACACTCCGAGAACCAGAGTTATGGTGGAGTATAGACCCTTCCTGAGATACTCCTCCCTGGGAACGTCATACCTCCGTACTCCTCTCCTGTACGTACCCATCACTGTCATACCTCCGTACTCCTCTCCTGTACATACCCATCACTGTCATACCTCCGTACTCCTCTCCTGTACATACCCATCACTGTCATACCTCCATACTCCTCTCCTGTACATACCCATCACTGTCATACCTCCGTACTCCTCTCCTGTACATACCCATCACTGTCATACCTCCGTACTCCTCTCCTGTACATACCGATCACTGTCATACCTACGTACTCCTCTCCTGTACATACCCATCACTGTCATACCCCCCACACTCCTCTCCTGTACGTACCGATCACTGTCATAGCTCCGTACTCCTCTCCTGTACACACCGATCACTGTCATACCTCCGTACTCCTCTCCTGTACGTACCGATCACTGTCATACCCTCCACACTCCTCTCCTGTACGTACCGATCACTGTCATACCTCCACACTCCTCTCCTGTACATACCCATCACTGTCATACCTCCACACTCCTCTCCTGTACATACCAATCACTGTTATACCCCCCCACACTCCTCTCCTGTACATACCAATCACTGTTATACCCCCCCACACTCCTCTCCTGTACATACCGATCACTTTTATACCCTCCACACTCCTCTCCTGTACATACCGATCACTGTCATACCTCCGTACTCCTCTCCTGTACATACCCATCACTGTCATACCCCCCACACTCCTCTCCTGTACATACCGATCACTGTCATACCTCCACACTCCTCTCCTGTACATACCCATCACTGTCATACCCCCCACACTCCTCTCCTGTACATACCGATCACTGTCATACCTCCGTACTCCTCTCCTGTACATACCGATCACTGTCATACCTCCGTACTCCTCTCCTGTACATACCAATCACTGTCATACCTCCGTACTCCTCTCCTGTACATACCCATCACTGTCATACCTCCGTACTCCTCTCCTGTACATACCGATCACTGTCATACCTTCGTACTCCTCTCCTGTACATACCGATCACTGTCATACCTCCGTACTCCTCTCCTGTACATACCGATCACTGTCATACCTCCACACTCCTCTCCTGTACACACCAATCACTGTCATACCTCCACACTCCTCTCCTGTACATACCCATCACTGTCATACCTCCGAACTCCTCTCCTGTACATACCGATCACTGTCATACCTCTGTACTCCTCTCCTGTACATACCGATCACTGTCATTCCTCCGTACTCCTCTCCTGTACGTACCGATCACTGTCATAGCTCCGTACTCCTCTCCTGTACACACCGATCACTGTCATACCTCCGTACTCCTCTCCTGTACGTACCGATCACTGTCATACCTCCACACTCCTCTCCTGTACATACCCATCACTGTCATACCTCCACACTCCTCTCCTGTACATACCGATCACTGTCATACCTCCACACTCCTCTCCTGTACGTACCCATCAGTGTCATACCCCCCACACTCCTCTCCTGTACATACCCATCACTGTCATACCCTCCGTACTCCTCTCCTGTACATAGTCATCACTGTCATACCTCCCACACTCCTCTCCTGTACATACCGACCACTGTCTTACCTCCCACACTCCTCTCCTGTACATACCGATCACTGTCATACCTCCGCACGCCTCTCCTGTACATAGCCATCACTGTCATACCCCCACACTCCTCTCCTGTACATACCGATCACTTTTATACCCTCCACACTTCTCTCCTGTACATACCGATCACTGTCATACCTCCACACTCCTCTCCTGTACATACCCATCACTGTCATACCCCCCACACTCCTCTCCTGTACATACCGATCACTGTCATACCTCCGTACTCCTTTCCTGTACATACCGATCACTGTCATACCTCCGTACTCCTCTCCTGTACATACCGATCACTGTCATACCTTCGTACTCCTCTCCTGTACATACCGATCACTGTCATACCTCCACACTCCTCAACTGTACACACCAATCACTGTCATACCTCCACACTCCTCTCCTGTACATACCCATCACTGTCATACCTCCGAACTCCTCTCCTGTACATACCGATCACTGTCATACCTCTGTACTCCTCTCCTGTACATACAGATCACTGTCATACCTCCGTACTCCTCTCCTGTACGTACCGATCACTGTCATAGCTCCGTACTCCTCTCCTGTACACACCGATCACTGTCATACCTCCGTACTCCTCTCCTGTACGTACCGATCACTGTCATACCTCCGTACTCCTCTCCTGTACATACCCATCACTGTCATACCCCCCACACTCCTCTCCTGTACATACCGATCACTGTCATACCTCCGTACTCCTCTCCTGTACATACCCATCACTGTCATACCTCCGTACTCCTCTCCTGTACATACCGATCACTGTCATACCTCCGTACTCCTCTCCTGTACGTACCGATCACTGTCATACCTCCACACTCCTCTCCTGTACGTACCCATCACTGTCATACCCCACACACTCCTCTCCTGTACATACTACCCACCATCGTATCATCTGCAACTCCTCTCTTACATTTACTACCTGCAGTTATGCTCTTCTTCTTAAATTGGGGAATAACTCGATGACTTACATACTTTTCAGACCTTGTGAAATATTCTTGGCTGTTTTGAAAATAATACACTTTAATTTGTATTTCATGATAAATCCTGCCTCATCTCTGCCTCTCTACCTGCAGCCTAACAATGAGGTGTGCATGCAGCCACTGATCTATTTCTGGCTTTTGTCTCTCAGACATTCTAATGTTCATTTCTCCAAACGTCCTCCAGGACATCCTTCCTGAGACAGAGCTCCTCCCTCTGGGACAGGAAACACGTAAGCACAGTACTATAAAAGGTGGACCACCAGGCCTCCCTCCTGAATTTTTAGTGTTTCCTCTGCAAATATGGGTGCAGTCATCAAGGAACTGATTGTCGAAGTCCTGGGCCCTAGAGGTTTCTGTTGGCTCCTGGTCTGGCTTACTTCCTGCTGCCTGACGCGATTGCGTACGGGGGAGTGGGGCTGCACTCCTGATATCTTTCCATGCCTCAGTGGATGATGACCATTGGGGGTGTCCTGGGTTGTCCAGGACCTTTGATGCCTATTGCATTCCTTCCCGTGCGGGGGGGCTCCAGCATCCGATGCACAGTGGGGCAGAATGACTGCCAAGCAGGTGTGCGAGTAGCCGCAACTTCTGGGTGCTGTCCAGGAACCGGAAGTTTCGGCTGCAGTGACGTCATCGAGGGATGCTGGAGACTCGTGGTTCCAGTCTCCATAGCAGCACAGGCATCTGGTCAAGCAGCCAGTCTGGTGTACAGACCCAGCAGAGCCTGTGGCTCTACACCAAGAGGGATGGATGGAAGGCGCTGGCACTTCTCAGGCAGACCCTGGTCCTTCAGGCACTGGCTCCTCTAAGGTAAGCTTGGGGACTCTGATCCCTCTTGCTGACCCTGGTGAGCACACTTCCTTTTCTTGCTCCCCCAGCACAGCGCTTTTTGTATGAGGGGCCCTGGGCTGATTATTTTCTGTATTGTGTTTTTTCTTGCTTATTGTAGGTTAAAGTCCAGGACAAGGTGCAGAGTCAGACCCCCAAGAAGAAGTGTGCAGTTTGTGCAGCTAAATTGGGTTCAGCTTGGGAAAAACCCTTATGCTGCAATTGTGTGGCTAGCCTAATTAAGAATAAGTCATTTACAGCCTGCCATAAAGTGCTCACCTCCATTAAGGATGACATGTCTACATTTCAATCCTTTTGATCCCTGTTGGAAAAATGCAGTCGCCACTGGATCTTTGGACCCAATTGGCTGGTTTGTAGGTAGCAGATGCATTAAGAGATGAGGAGGACCCGGAGGAGGATCCTAGGACCCGTGTAGATTCAGGCTCATAAGAGGAGGATGGTGAAGTTTGCTCCTCCAGAGGTTCCAGGAACAAATTGCCCCTGGAAGATGTGGACAACCTCCTTTAAGCTATCTATGAAACCTTAGAGATCGAGGAGGAGGATGTTTGCCTATCTGAGCATGACCTCATGTATCAAGGTTTGTATGCTAGAAAGACTAGTGTCTTTCCAGTCCATAGTTCCCTGGTTGATACCATTAAGCATGAATGGGAAAGCCCTGAGAGGAAACCCTTTTTCTCAAGTAATCTTAATAGGAGGTTTCCTTTTTAGGATAACAGGTCCCAGCAATGGAACAAGGTTCAGAAATTAGACACCCCCTTATCTAAAGTCTCTAAAAGGACAGACTTAGCATTTGAAGATATGGGGGCTCTGAAAGACCCTATGGATAAAAGGGATGAAGTCTTACTCCGCAGGGCCTGGGATTCCACTTCCATCAGCTTTAGGCCAGCTTTATCGGCTACCTGTGTCACCAGAAATCTGGAATGCTGGCTCACCCAGTTATAGTCGCATCTCTCAGCAGGGCCCCTCCAGGCAGCAAATCCTAAAATAATTTTTTTTGCTGTTTAAAGCAGTTGGTTTCCTTGTGGATGCCTCGGCCAAATCAGTTAAGCTAGCGGCTTGAACCTCTGCCCTAGTGAATTTGCAAAAAGGGCATTTTGGTTAAAAACCTGGACAGGGAACTCAGCATTCAAACTGCACCTTTGTGCCTTACCCTTTATTGGCGATAATCTTTTTGGTCCAGGTCTCGAGGAGGCTCTGGAATGTACGGCCCATAACAAGAGGACATTCCCAGAGAGTAGGAAAAGGTTTTACTCTAGTTGGGTTTTTTGTCGAAAAACACATGGCCCAGCAGGCTAATGAGGTTCAGCCTAAGAAACATTGGACAGGGCACAAAAATAGGGGAAGAGGAGGAATCTTATTCAATCCTCCTCAAGGCCCACCAAGTCTCATCTCAATGAATTGAATGTCCCAATGGTAAGAAGACTGGGGACCTTTCTCCCTCAGTAGGCTTCAATCTTCTCAAATCTGTACATCCTGGACTTGATCAAGAAGGGGTACAGGTTGGATTTCAACTTCAATCCCCCTGCCAGATTTCTGGTAACCTACCTTCCCAAGGATCGGGAAAGGGTGCAGGCCCTGCGTGTCCTAATTGGGGACCTGGTAGATCAGCAGATCCGTACCAGAGTTCCCAGGGACGAGCAGGGCAGGGCATGTTATTCCCATGTGTTTGTAGCAAAAAAACCCTCAGGCACGCGACCCTGAGGGCAGCTTTGACATTATTAAAGGCATCCTCTCGGGTCGTGAACTCACTATCGCTAATATCTATGCACCAAATTTGGCGCAAGCATCCTTATTTTCCCATTTATTTCAAAATTCTTGATAGGTTTCTATCCCCTCATTTATTGGTGGGAGGTGATTTTATTTGGTGGCTAACCCCCTTTTAGACCAAAGCTCATTCTCACCATCCTCCCAGGCCTTCCCAAAATCCCTTACTTAAAAATTAGACACACTTCAACTGGTAGACTCCTGGAGGGCACATAATGTAGGCGCTAGAGATTATTCATTTTACTCCCACCCACATGACTCTTATGCTAGACTAGATTATATCTATTGCTCCCCCATTCTGCTGGCTAACTCTAGGAAAGCTTGCATTCATTTAAGCCCCTGGTCAGATCATAATATTATCGCTCTGTCTATCACTTTTATAGGTCTAGCCCCTACTCCCTACTCCTGGAGACTTAACGACTCTATGCTTACGGATACTAACACCCGCCATGAAGTAGTTACTTCCATTCAAGAATACTTTCAGTCAAACACAACTCCTGATATCTCCCCGGCCATCTTGTGGGTAGTCCATAAGGCAGTCCTGCGAGGCCACCTTATTTCTATGGCTTCTTCTAGAAATAGAGAGCGATGGAAACAAATTGAGAAACTTACCCGAGAATTAGAATCACATTATAGGGCTCATGATGGCAATCCATCTCTCCTTAACAAACCATGATATCGCAAAAGTGTCTAGAACTGAATACTTTACTTTCCCAGAAAACTGAAAAAGCTCTACGCTGGCTAAAAGCCTCCTTTTTATTACATAGAAATTCAGCGTCTACTATGTTGGCACAGAAATTAAACCATTCAATACGACCCCCACATATCTACAAGTTACATACTAAATCCGGCAGTATCTCCTCTCTTCCTCGTGAAGTCCTGGGTATTTTTGAAAATTTTTATTCCACCCTATTAGCTCCCCTACAACCAACTTCCGCTTCCTCAAATGGCTCATGGCTTGATTCTATACCCCTCCCTGTTCTCTCACCCTCTCAGATATCCTCTCCCAATGCCCCATGCACTTTGAAGGAAATATCCTGTGTGATTAGCGCACTCAGAACTTCCACAGCACCGGCCCTGATGGGTTCACGGCCAGTTATTATAAACATTTTGCCCCTACATTGGCTCCCTCTTTGATGTCATTATTCAATGATGTTTTGCAGGGCGGTAGGTTTCCTGAGGAGATACTCTTGGCTAACCTGTCTCTATTACCTAAACCCCTGAAAGACCATCATTTACCTCAAAACTATAGACCAATCTCAGTGATGAACAATGATCTGAAAATATTTAGCCGCATTCTGGCAGATAGGTTGGCCCCATTATCTCCTCTTTGGTCTCACCGGACCAATCAGGATTTATCCCAGGCAGACTTATCACGGACAATATTCCTCTCACATTAAATGTTATTTAGGACGTCAATTTGCATTCTAAAGAAGTTTTGTTGCTGAGCCGGGACATTAACAAGGCCTTTGATGGTGTCCTCTGGCCATACTTGTTTTCATTACTGCAGAAGATGGGCTTTAGTGATGAATTTCTGTCTGGTGTACATGCTTTGTATGACTCCCCCCAAAACAAGAATAAGACATCCAGGCTGCAATTCTGTATTTTGTACACTAGGCGGAGGTACCCATCAGGGTTGTCCTCTTTCACCCTTATTATTGGCGCTTGTTTTGGAACCCTTGGCAATTGCAATAATCACACTCAGACATTTCTGGTTCCCCGTTATTGGTTCACATTTCACAATTTGTATGTATGCAGATGATGTTATGCTTTTCCTTACTAAACTGTTGGTGTCATTGCCTGACTTCTGCTCATTATTGAATGACTTTGTAACAGTATCAGGTCTTACTGTAAATTTTACTAAATCCGTAGTTCTGCCTATTAATGTTCCTGATTCCCTGGGTGCATCTCTCCGCAATTCTTTTCCATTTCGTTGGGCCACAGATCAGATTTCATACCTAGGTATAAACCTCACCCCCAGATACTCAAAATTATTTGCTGCTAATTGGCCACCATGTGTGTCACGCCTCTCACCTCTATTGAAGATCTGGCATGGATCCCCTATCTCATTCTTGGGCAGAGTCACGGCAGTAACAATGAATGTCTTCCCTAAATTACTTTATGTAGATCACTCCCAATCCCTGTCTCAAAAACGTTCTTAGATCGCTTTCAATGGATTATTAATCATTTTATTTGGCGTAACAAACGCCCTCATTTTACTTCATCGGTCCTCTACCGGTCACAATGGGTGGGAGGCCTAGGTCTCCCCAATTTCTGACTTTACTACTTGTCAGCCCGTTTCGCACAGCTATCACAATGGGTGACTATTACTTCCCAGGTCCCATGGATCAGATTTGAATCTCAGTCTATACATCCGTTCTATTTACCAGATGTATTATGGTCCAAAATCCCCCCCCCCGCTCGTTATTGCTCTATAATTCCATTGTTGCCCAATCATTGATGTTTTGGTCCCGTTATAAACTTAAATTGAATCTTGTCTCCTCTGTCTCAGCAGGTTCATCATTTTTTGGTGACCCAAATTTTATTACAGCATTCTCATCTTCACAGGTATTCCGTTGGTGGTATGATAGGTCCTTTATTAGGTCATCTGACTTTCAGAGAGGAGGATCTTGTATCACTTTTGAGATGCTACGCATACTTTTTGATATTCCGCTTCGTGAATATTATCATTATTGACAGATTAGACATTTTTTTAATTCACATTTTGGTCTTACGCCTTCATCTCTGATTTCATTTTTTGAACGTATTAGCCGTGACTCTCCTAGGGGCAGGGGTCTTATTTCAGATTTGTATCGCCAATTTTTGGTTACTTTCTTTCCCTTATGCCCTCTTTATAGACAGAAATGGGAGGCTGATAGTGATGTCACTTTTTCTGATGAGGATTGGGATTCCATGGTGGATAATGTGTGTAAGAGCTCTAGATCTTTCTGTCCATGAGACGGCCCTCAAAGTAATAACCAGATGGTATCATACCCCATCTAGACTACACGCCATGTATCCAGGGACGTCCCACCTTTGTTTCTGGGGCTGTGGCCTTGCTGGTACTCTAGTGCATATATTTTGGGCCTGCCCAAGCCTCTCATTGGTGTAGCACAAAATTTCTGAAGTTGCCTCTGCAGTGGCAGGTGCTCCGGTGCATCTGTCTATGCAGTCCTGCCTACTGGGAGCCCCTATCTCGGGAGTTCAGACTGAGGTTATGAGGCTAATCCATAGCATTTGTATATCCACCCTATGGGCTATTGCCCTACATTGGAAATCCCTCACAGTTCCATTGACCACAGTTCTGCAGAGTTGATGCGGTGATGCTCATGGAGAGAATTCATTATACTCTATTGGATAAGATGCATTTATTTGACAGAAAATGGGAACTTTGGATAACTCACAGGCATTTACTAGATCAATAAGGACCATTTATGCTTTGATTGATTGATTTACTTTGTTGGTCGTTTTATAACTCTGCCTCCCTCTCTACCTATATTGCTCATGTACTTCATTTCTTTTCTCTTTTTCCCTTTATTCTACATAATTTCACCTTTGAAATGAATACTGCAGTTGTTCCTTGTTTCTCTTGTATATTCTATTTGAAGCTGTAATACCATTTTGAAGTCTATTTCTTAAAAAATAAAAATGTTTGTAAACAAAAAATATATATTTAGTATAATTCTACAATTTTTGCAACTAACAGCTCAATGCTGTTAGCTAAACCTTCTACCAATAGCTGGACAACAAAATAACAAACGGATCACCCTTTCATCCAGCTGTGGTCTAATGCTGTGTAATGCCCATGATACCCAGCCAAGCATAGCCTCTTTGAACAATGCATACACTTACCAACTGCTTATATCTGCAGCCTGACATCTTATTCCCAATAGTCTATCCTTGGCCTGACTCCTCTATACAACAGATGTTTAATATCTTGTTTTTTGGCCTCTGTGGCTTCTGAAGATGTTCACTGCTCCCCCACATTTTCCTTGGTAGCCCTGAGTTGGGCCTGCCCAGGACTGTTTATTTTCATCCATTTATATCCCAGTGACATAGACAGATGGACAACCTACCTGTTTTCACATCATGGCCTTTTGGCCTCCTGACCTGTTTTGTCAGACATTTCTCTCTTTACTAACCTTGCTTCCCCCACTTCTCTCCTTTCTTTCTCTTATTCCTGTCCCAGGAGTGATGATGTCACCATGATGCAACACCTACAATCAGCTTTGCATCTGTCCTTTATCATGGCTCCAATAAATATACTTACCCTGAATGTTCGGGGAATAAAAAAGTTAAGGCCTTCAAATCCTTTGCCTCTGCCAAAGCACATGTGGTGTGCCTGCAGGAGACTCATTTCACTGCCAGCCATATGCCGAAATATCTCAGCTCTTCCTACCCACAGGTTTATATGGCTTCTGCCGCAACTAAACACACAGGTGTACTCAAAGCTTTCCACTGCTCTACTCCCTTTACACCCAAGGCAGGGATCTGGGACCCAGAGAGCCGTTATATTTTCTAGTGGGTCACCTCCTTGACTCGGAGGTCACTATAGCTTCATACTATGCCCCAATCCCAATCCTAACTCCCATTTGCTACAAGTAATAGATTCCCATAAATTAGGTACACTTTTACTATGTGGCAATTCCAATCAGCTAGTTTATCCCTTTTTAGACAAATCCCCCATAACCTCTTATCCATCCACATCCTCCTTCCAGCAACAACTCCAACAACGCTCTCTCATAGACACATGGCAAGCAGCTAACCGAGCTAGAAGACACTATACATACTACTCATATCCACATAAAACTTTCTCCCACATTGACCATATATTTCTGACTAGAGGTATGTCCCCAGCCCTCCTATCCTGAACCATCATACCTTACCTCTGGACTGGTCACAAAGCTGTCCTCTTGACCCTCTCCTCCTTAGTACCCCAACAAACTAGCACTACATGGAGTCTAAATGGCCCACCCATCCCACAGACTGGACATTGAACTAGCCATCAAAGAATACCTGACACATAACACAACTGATGACATCTCTCTCCTGACCTTTTGGGAAGCCCATAAGTCTGTAATTAGAGGAGCCTGTATCAGCCAAGCCTCACATCTCAAGAAAGGACAGCGAGCAATCCATCACCGCTTAGAAACCTCATTTCATCAGGCCAACAAAGCCTTCCAATCAAACCCCTCACCTTCTCATAGATTGTCCTGGACAAGACCAGGCTAGAAATAGATGTTTTCTTGACAGAATCAGAATCAGAAAGTTCTACGCCAATCCAGGCATAAACATTATATGAACGCAAACAAACCTGACACTTTTCTAGCCCTGGGACTGCGAACCTCAGACCACACACACACAGACTTGTCCATTTAAAGATTACAAAAACTTCACACACCAGCCATCCTAATAAAATATTACAGGTCTTCCACAAACATCTAGCAGAATTATACTCTGAGACCGGCTCCTATGATGAATCGCAGGCCACTGGACTTTTCTCAAGCCTATCTCTACCAACACTCTCAGCTTCTCAATGTTCTTCCCTGGAAACACCTATTACAGAACTTGAGGTCCCGAACTCCATCAAGTCCCTAAAGTCTAATAAGCGGCCTGGCCCAGACAGCTTACAGCCCTATATTCCAAATATTTACTAACCTCCTTCCACCTTTATTGGTTAATGCATTTAATTCCTTACTCAAAGGTTATTCTTTCTGCTCAGACTCCCTAACAGCAGTCATTTCTATGCTACCTGAACCCCAATCAGATCACACCACATGGCTTAATTACACACCAATCTCCCTTCTTAACTTGGATGTTAAAATCCTAGAAAAATCCTCTCTGCATGGCTGAACTCCATCATAGGCACCTTGATACACAAGGATCAGATGGGTTTTAACCCCCCTCTGCCAAGCCGAGACCACAGAGTGATTTTGCTAGAACATGCAGCTTGCATACGCCGCATACCCGGCTGTTTCCTTTCCTTAGACATAAAAAAAGCCTTTGACTCCAATGGATATCACCCCTTTACACCTCCCCAAGGGCTTACTTGAGACATGTGGGTTACAAGTCAGACTTTTTTTCCATACAAAGGGGAATGAGGCAAGACTGCCCCCCCCCCCCTCCTTTTCTAGCGAATGAACCTTTAGCACAGCTGATAAGAACTAACACAAATATTAAAGGATTAGAACTTGGCGGTCATCATCATAAGTTATGCTTTTTCTCTGATGACAATCTCCTCTTCATATCTTCTCCTTTGATCTCAGCACCCAACCTTCTCCAATGCCTGGACCAATTTGCAGTGATTTTGGACCTGGTTGTGAATCCCAAAAAGTCTACAGCTCTTAATATCTCTCTACCCTCCTTAACTGTGTCACAACTACAACGTCCTCCACCCTTCTCTTGGTCCAGTCAATATATTCCTGATTTAGGACCCAAGCTGATGGCAGACCTCAATATTCTATATTCTAACTACCCTCCTATGTTAACACACCTTACCAATCTTATGACATCCTGGTCCAAACTACCCCTCTCATGGATGGGTTGTATCACGGTTGTAAAAAATGACAATTCTGTCCAAAATATTATACCTTTATTGGGTCCTACCCATATATATACCTTTTTGTTTCCTCTGTATATTAGTGTCGCGGCACCACTTATGTATGGGGCACTATTAAACTGCATCTGCCCAGGTCCATCCGTACCTTACCGAAACTTAGAGTGGTCTGGGGCTTCTGAACTTTGCAAGATATTTCCAAGCTGCACATCTTGCTCAACTCCCTAAATATCACGCAGTAAAAGTGACCCCCCCCACAATGGGTCGCTATAGAGTCAGTAGATTGTGACCCCTTATCAGTTGCCAATTTACTATGGCTACACTCCAGAGACCATCGCTCACTCCAAAACCCAATTACTCAACACTACCTGTCACAGCTGCCCCCCCCCCCCGTCTTGGAAATTCGCTTTAACGAATTTCTCCTTACCGTGAGTACTCGCAGTTGGATGCGCAGAAATCCCCCATAAAGCTGTGCGAATCTCGCTTACCACGACTGCAGCTAAACTACACGATTCCTGCCCATCCAACTACTTTAGCTTCTGTTGAAATGTGGGTGATTGGAGCTCCTTATATCTGGAAATGACCACACGACACCTTCAGGTTGATGGTTGAATTCACATAAGGAAAGTTTTCATTCTCCCCTCTGGTTTTATTACAAATACACACACGCCCCCCCACATGAATAAGGTCAAATCCCTCCCACAGAACAATGCAATGGGGAGTGCCTATACACAGGATGTACATTCCGATTGGAGCATAGCCTTTCCTATTATCTGTCACTGGTCCTCCCCCATGAGCCTTCTGAGGTCAGCAGACTTCCTCCCCTTCCCCCCCATGAGCCCTCTGTGGAGAGCATATCTCCTCCCCTTCCTCCCATGAGCCCTCTATGGAGATCTCTTGTTCCAGCTCCTAGCAGTATGTTCATTCTCTGTACAAGCATTCCCTAGAAATATCAGTCTGTACCTGGATGGGCCCGATACGATCTTTATTAAAACACATCCATCCATGATACAGTTTAGATTGGTAATGGGTTGTAAGATATGCATAAGCCTACATGCGGAGTTCGTACTGCTTGGCGCCTTGCGGCACGGAGCCCATGTGGTACTATGCTGCTGATATGTGGATACAGGCCCGCGGTCTACTGCCAGCGGCATTCGCATTGAATGCCGTGGTGGTATACACGCCGGTCTATAAGCGCAGATCCGCCATCTCATCCATTACCGAGCTGAGTACTGTAATACATACATTGTACATGCGCATGGCCCAATTGCAGCCTTCAGAGCTTTAATTAAGCCACACGAGAGACATATGAATAACACTAATATATGACACATTTAAAGTTCAACCAACAATACAAAATTTCCATGACACCCCTTCTCTGTCCCTGCTTTCTCGCTGCCGTCTCTCATCCGTGCCCCTTCCAGTTTTAAGAAGCTGATGCAGAGCTCCCAAAGTATTCATCGCTGGGTAGCTGATGGAAGGAGCCCGAGAGCTGTGGCCGGGACCTTTTGTGGCCAGGCTTGGCAGAGACCCAAGGCTGCCTAGGACCCCCCTTCTCCCAGAGCTGGGGAAGACTTTACTGGCTACAGAGACTCTTCCTTGGCTCTCGGTGCTGGACTTTAAGTGTGTTGGTCCTTCCGTGTCATCCTGGACTGGCGTATTCACCCTCCCTGCAAACTCCCCTATTCGGTGACTGCCGTCTGTTTGTCTCAATAAAGCTTTGTGCGTTTGCCATCTACTCTGTGTGTTCCGTGCTGCCTACACTCCGGCACACTACCCATCTATCTGGGACAGTCTAAAGTTCTGATACACCTTACAGTCACCCCATAACCCACTCATGGCATACCTCCTCATTCCAGGCTTTTATCCGGCATGGTTGCCTCCATCTTCTTTTCATGATTGTCCTAGAGCTAGTCTAGTTCAAACTTACAATTTCACAGCACCAGACTCCTTTATACCCTTCCAAACCCTAAGTGACTCCCACAAAATATCTAGACCTGAACTTTTTAGATATCTTCAGGTCAATCACTTTTGTTCCTCCCACTTACACACCAACCCCCTCCCTCCGAGACATGACCAGGTTTGAACACTGTAACGGGTTTCGCTCGGCAGCGGGTGTGTGTGACCCCCTGGATGGGTGCACAACACAAAACACAGGCACAGCACAATAGTGGAGGTGAAAAAAACAAAAAGGTGCAGTTTATTTACAATATTTACAGAAAAACGTAAAAAAAAATAAGAAACATCAAATCCTGGCCAACTTGGATACTTACTGTACAACATAGCTTCCCTAGCTACCCACCAGGTATAGCCTGATGCTATACCTAGCCCCTGTTAGTTGGAGGCTTAGCCACACAGGCTTTTGTCTCACTGCACACAGATAGGATGTTGTCCCCAGTCAGTTCAGGCACAGATCTGGTTCCAGGTTGGAGCAACTCCCTAAGCAGGCTGGGAAGTTTTATAAAGGCCTTAATGAGCCCACTATCTTCAGCTGGGCTCATCACCTCAGTGCTGAAGGACTCAGCACTTCCCCCCAGTGGAACAAATCCCCATATAGCCTAAACCTTGGACAAATGTATCGTCCATCCAGGACCCAACCAGGTGATTTCACCTGCCTACTGTCACATACCCCCCCTCTTGTTTCAACCTTGGGGTTGTAACACCAGTAGCCAGGCAGGCATGAACCCGGGCTAAAGCATCCACATTTCCCATCTGAACTCCAGGGCGATGCTTTACCGTGAAGTTAAATTCTTGTAGGGCCAGGAACCACCTATTTACCCTTCTATTGGTCTCTTTATTTTGAGCCATCCATTTCAAGGGAGCGTGATCAGTGACTTGGTCAAAATGTCTGCTTAGCAGATTGTACCGCAGGGAATCTAGAGCCCACTTTACTGCTAAACACTTCTTCTCAATTGTGGTGTAATTTTCCTTGTGAGACTTAAGCTTTCTGCTCAGGTAGATTACCGGGTGCTCCTCCCCCTTCCAAACCTGGGACAACACTGCTCCTAAGCCAACATCGGATGCATCCGTCTGGACCACAAAGTCTTTTGAGAAGTCTGGTGAGTATAGAACTGGCTGGCTACATAAGGCCCTTTTTAAAGACTGAAATGCTGCTTCAGCCTCCGGGGACCACTTAACCACAACCGACTCCTTCCTTTATGTCAAGTTTTATTACTCCTCTCCCAATGGTGTACCTGGCCTCTTCCTGTCCAATCATACACTTCTTTGGGTTGGCCGTAAACCCAGCTTTCCGTATTGAGTCTAGTACAGCCTGAACTTTTGGCAAATGTGAGGCCCAATCTGCGCTATGGACAATCACATCGTCCAGGTAAGCTGCAGCATACTTCTGATGGGGGCGAAGAATTTGATCCATTTTGCGCTGAAAGGTAGCCGGTGCATTCTGTAACCCGAACGGCATTCTTCTATACTGGAATAACCTTCTGGGGTTACAAATGCAGTCTTCTCCTTTGCTGACTCAGCTAGGGGTATCTGCCAATATCCTTTGGTCAAATCGAGCGTCGTCATGTACCGGGCTTCTCCCAGACGGTCGATTAATTCATCTATCCTTGGCATGGAGTAGGTGTCAAACTTTGTAACTTTATTTAACTGTCAGAAGTCATTACAAAATCGCCAGCTCCCATCCGGTTTGGGCACCAACACTATGGGGCTGGACCAGCCACTCTGGGACTCCTATCGCAACCAGGTGATTTCACCTGCCTACTGTCACATAACATATGTAAATGTGACCCCCATGTCAGAGGTTTGATTTCCACCTTTATATACACAGCTACCAGCTCCACCACCTTACACTTCATACCATATACAGTTGTGTTCAAAATAATAGCAGTGTGTTGGAAAAAGTGACTAAAGCTGAAAATCCTTCTAATAGCTTTTATTTCCATCCACACAAATGCATTGGGAACACGACACATTCTATTCCAAATCACAACATGAAGAAAAATACATCAAATTTGTGTTGTTCCTCTAAAAAAATATATAGACTGAAAAATGTTTGAAGATTTTGCTTTCCTTTGAATGACTTCATGAATATTTGGTTGTAGTCGCACTGTTTCTGAGAACTGCTGTACATCTGTGTTGCATGGAGTCACCCAACTTCTGGCCCCTGTGATCAGGTATTCCAGCCCAGGATGATTGGACGACATTCCACAGTTCTTCTCTATTTCTTGGTTTTGCCTCAGAAACGGCATTTTTGATGTCACCCCACAAGTTTTCTATTGGATGAAGATCCGGGGATTGGGCTGGCCACTCCATAATGTCCATCTTGTTGGTCTGGAACCAAGATGTTGCACGTTTACTGGTGTGTTTGGGGTCGTTGTCTTGTTGGAACACCCATTTCAAGGGCATTTCCTCTTCAGCATAAGGCAGCATGACCTCTTCAAGTATTCTGATGGATTCAAACTGATCCATGATCCCTGGTATGTGATAAATAGGCCCAACACAGTAGTATGAGAAACATCCCCATATCATGATGCTTGCACCACCATGCTTCACTGTCTTCACAGTGTCCTGTGGCTTGAATTCAGTGTTTGGGGGTCGTCTGACAAACTGTCTCCGCCCACTAGACCCAAAAAGAACAATCTTACTTTCATCAGTCCACAAAATGTTGCCCCATTTCTCTTTAGGCCGGTCAATGTGCTCTTTGGCAGATTGTAACCTCTTCAGCGCATCTTTTTTCCAACAGTGGGACTTTGCGGGGACTTCTTGCAGATAGCTTGGCTTCACATAGGCGTCTTCTAATTGTAACAGTCCTCACAGGGAACGTCACACCTTCTTTCATCTTCCTGGAGCTGATTGTTGGCTGAGTCCTCACAGGGAACGTCACACCTTCTTTCATCTTCCTGGAGCTGATTGTTGGCTGAGTCCGCGCCATTTTGGCTATTCTTCTATCCATTCCAATGGTAGTTTTTCGCTTTCTTCCACTTCTTTCAGGTTTTGGTTGCCATTTTAAAGCATTTGCGATCATTTTAGCTGAGCAGCCGATCATTTTCTGCACTTCTTTATATGTTTTCCCCTCCAATCAACTTTTTAATCAAGGTACGCTGTTCTTCTGAACAATGTCTGGAACCACCCATTTTCCTCAGAATTTCAGAGAAATGCACTGTAACCAGCATGTCCAACATTTGCTGCCTTCCTTCCTTAAATAAGGGCAATAATTGCCACCTGTTTATCAAAGAATGAATGACCTCACTAATAGAACTCTGCACTGCTATTATTGTGAACACGCCCCTTTCAATGAGTGATTCAATGACACAGAATCAGCAGCATGCATGTCATGACTGTTGGGTCTGTTGGATTTCTATGACTCTACTACACCTGCTAGGAAATTATCTGCCATGTAGAAATCTCATATGATGTCCTCCCAGAATGCGCTCTCCTGCATGCCCCCGGGGGCATGAACCTGGCGATCTCCATGATCGCTGTGTCCTATGACACGCTGGTCATCGGGAATTGCAGTTGCCGGTGCTCAGCTGCACTTTCCTCACGCTGTCAGAGCATGAGGAAGGTACTGCCAGCAGTTGTCAGAGGAGGGATCATCAGGGCACTTATGATCAGTGACCTGAGGATCGGTGCCCAGCAGCGCCACCCACCAGTTCCGCCCACAAGTGCCCAGCAGTGCCACCCACCTTTGCCCACCAGTGCCGCCCAGCAGTGCCGCCAGTCAGTGCCCAGCAGTGCTGCCAATCAGTGACAACTATCAGTACCCATCATCAGTGCCACCTATCAGTGCCGCCTCATTAGTGCTGCCTATCAGTGCCCATCAGTGCTGCCTATCAGTGCAGCCTCAGCAAAGCACATCAGTGAAGGAGAAAAATTACCTGTTTGCAAAATATTTTAATAGAAACAAAGAAACTTTTTTTTCAAATTTTTTGCTTTTTTTTTGTTTATAGCGTAAAAAATAAAACAGCCAGCAGGGAGTAAATACCACCAAAAGAAAGTTCTATTTGTGTAAAAAAAAGATAAAAATTTCAATTGAGTACAATGTTGCATGACTGCTCAATTGTCATTTAAAGTGCGACAATGCTGAAAATTGGCCTAGTAAGGAAGGGGGTATAAGTGTCTGGTAGGCAAGTGGTTAAGGACCCCACTGGCACCTATCAGTGCCGCCTCATCAGTGCTGCCTATCAGTGCCACATATCAGTGCACATCAGTGAAGGAGAAAAATTACCTGTTTGCAAAATGTTATAATAGAAACAAAGAAACTTTTTTTTTTTTTTTAATTTTTTGCTCTTTTTTTGTTTATAGCACAAAAAATAAAACACCCAGCGGGGAGTAAAGACCACCAAAAGAAAGCTCTATTTTTTTGTAAAAAAAAAATGATAAAAATGAGTACAATGTTGCATGACCGCGCAATTGTCATTTAAAGTGTGGCAACGTTGAAAGTTGAAAATTGGCTCGGTAAGGAAGGGGGTATAAGTGCCTGGTAGGCAAGTGGTTAAGGACCCCACTGGCACCTTTTGTAGGGGGTAACCAAAATTGACAGGTACCCGCTCCCACTTCTGCTGCAATCACCTAGGTGATCAGAAGTGGAAGTTGTCCTCCCCCTCCCTCCCTGTAGTCTTCTGGGACACATGAAAGGTCTTAGAAGACTACAGGACCATTCACAAAGCACAGAGATGCTCAGTGGGCACCCGGATGTGAAGCCGCAAGCTGTCACAGCTGGGTGCCCACACTGAAGATGCCGGCACTGGAAACACAGGGCGGCCGGTGAAATGGCCTGCGGGGAGGACACCACGAGATCGAGGGACAGGTAAGTGCCCGTCTTTTAAAAGTCAGCAGCTACAGTTTTTGTAGCTGCTGACTTTTATTTTTTTTTATTTTCACTGGAACTCCACTTTAATGTATGAAGATATTATTTGTAGTGTACAAATTACAACCTGTACGTTACCTCTAAGGGTTGTACCCCTTCTGACTTACTGTTGGTGAGTCCTGCAATCACATTGTTATGAGCTCCTTGTAAAACTATTATCTCTTTCCAATAAAATCTATGAACAAGAGAAGATATGGACCCCACAATTCCTCTATATACTCCACAATTCTCCCATGTGGACACCTCGTAAGTGGTTCTCCAGTATAGACTCCCAGTTTGGGGAACTCATATAGAAGAAGCCGTCAGCTAGAATCAAACTCACTACTCTACAGTATGGTGAAGACCAAGGAGGCCTAGCAATACCAAATGTTAGACTTTATATTATAGCTGCCCAACTTCAACATCTTACCAGGTGGGACTTAGTAGACACATTAGATCCCATCCATCGGTTGCTACTTCCATCAGATACAGATTTCACATCACTCTCTGTCAGGGCTCCAGGTATGACCAGAGATGTGTGGACTGACACAGGGAAACGCAGGCTCAAGGATGGTGTAAAAGTAATATAATTTATTTAAGGTTACACAATACACAGAACACACAGAGTTACTTGCCGTGTACAGCTGAATTGTTCTAGGTTGTTTCTTCTTTTCTCTGTTCATTTGTTTATAAAAGGTAAAAGTGACACCATAGACAAAGCAAGTTATTGTTCTGTATGATCTGTAACAGTGCCACAACCGCCTATACGTGAGAATGTATGACTCCATTGTCTGGGCTGAATGTTGGGAATACTGTGCGCACTTATAAACTTTATTAATAAAATCTATTTGATTTAAAAAAATACTGTAGATAATGCTGTACATATTCTTTCTATTCATAAGATATATTTAGTAATGAACATTAAAAATAGAAAGCAACTTTATGTAGCCCTTTATATAGAATTTTAATTTTTTTTTGTTCTGTACAGGTGGATTGATGAGCCAAGTTTTCGGTCATGTTGATCTTCATGAATACAGCTGAGTCACATGGAAAACAAGACATATGGGTGTCTTAATTGACTGAAAGTCTTTATTGCAGCTCACTGGAGGATTCACACGGGATACAAGTCATATCTGTGTTCTAAAAGTCATGGTTTGGATCCTCTTCCACATTGATCCAGCCTCAGAGGACAACAGGAAAAAAGGAATTTCAGTGTTCTGGAAGTGACAATTACTTTACACTAAAGTCCAACCCAAGTATACATAAGAGGAGTCATTTCATACTACTTCTTGTTTGGAGATTTTACAATGGAGAGAAAATATATCACACACCAGAAGGTTCACAATGGAGGGAAGTCATATCATTGTTCTGAATGTGGCAAAACTTTTACACGTGAGAGAGACCTTATAGTACACCAAAGAGTTCACACTGGAGAGAAGCCATATCAGTGTTCTGAATGTGATAAAGCTTTTACACAGAAGTCAAATCTTATCACACACCAGATTGTTCACACTGGAGAGAAGTCATATCAGTGTTCTGAATGTGATAAAGCTTTTACACGGAAGTCAAATCTTATCACACACCAGAGGATTCACACTGGAGAGAAGCCATATCACTGTTCTGAATGTGATAAAGCTTTTACAGTAACGTCAAATCTTATCAGACACCAGAGGGTTCACACTGGAGAGAAGCTATATCAGTGTTCTGAATGTGATAAAGCTTTTACAGTGAAGTCAAATCTTATCATACACCAGAGGATTCACACTGGAGAGAAGTCATATCAGTGTTCTGAATGTGGCAAAGCTTTTACACATAAGTCAGATCTTATCAGACACCAGAGGATTCACACTGGAGAGAAGCCATATCAGTGTTCTGAATGTGATAAAGCTTTTACTCAGAAGTCAGATCTTATCACACACCAGATGATTCACACTGGAGAGAAGTCATATCAGTGTTCTGAATGTGATAAAGCTTTTACTCAGAAGTCAGATCTTATCGCACACCAGAGGATTCACACTGGAGAGAAGTCATATCAGTGTTCTGAATGTGATAAAGCTTTTACTCTGAAGTCAAATCTTATCACACACCAGAGTGTTCACACTGGAGAGAAGCCATATCAGTGTTCTGAATGTGATAAAGCTTTTACTCAGAAGTCAGATCTTATCACACACCAGAGGATTCACACTGGAGAGAAGTCATATCAGTGTTCTGAATGTGATAAAGCTTTTACTCTGAAGTCAAATCTTATCACACACCAGAGGATTCACATTGGAGAGAAGCCATATCAGTGTTCTGAATGTGATAAAGCTTTTACTCAGAAGTCAGATCTTATCACACACCAGAGGATTCACACTGGAGAGAAGCCATATCACTGTTCTGAATGTGATAAAGCTTTTACACAGAAGTCAGATCTTATCAGACACCAGAGGGTTCACACTGGAGAGAAGTCATATCAGTGTTCTGAATGTGATAAAGCTTTTACACAGAAGTCACATCTTATCACACACCAGAGGAGTCACACTGGAGAGAAGCCATTTTAATGCTATCAATATGACAAAACTTTTACAGTTAATGCCGGTCTAATCTATCACCAGAGGATTCACAAATTTCAGCATAGATTAAATACTGGACGAAAAGAGATATTTAATAAGTTTCAGGTGTCACAAGTTAGTTTCACATCCCCAATGTCATCCCACAACCTAGAGAAGAAGGGAGAAGATAAAATGTTACCTTAAAAGAAACAAACTAAAATCTGAGCAAACTGGAATGTAATGATTGGATGAACTGAGTTTAGTGCTTATGTCCATCAATACACAACTAGAAGGGATTTAAATATTTTATCTTTTGACAATTTGTTTAAGATAATCATCAATAACTGAACAGCTTCCCTCATGATTGTCATTCTTTAGCTTATTTTATGGAGCTTTGAATGAACATGTAATGCATTTTCATGATTCACCAACTGAGTTGTGTTTCCAAGCATTTTCCTCATTTCTGGATCCTGAGGTAATACATGACAAACACTGCCTCAGTACCAGAGACTAGGATGGGGTCTATTGTCATCTTACCAAGTCTGAAGCCTCATTGGGAGAGTCCATTCCAGGTTCTTCTGACTATTGATACATCATCAGCCAGGCTTGAGGTCTCCAGCTAAGCCCACTATGTCCACTCCTCCTAATACATGTTCCATCTCCTCTCCCATTATCAATGCCTTCTTTCCACATTTCATCTCCTCTCATTATTATTATTATTATACAGGATTTATATAGCGCCAACAGTTTGCTCAGCGCTTTACAATATAATGGGAGACAATACAGCAACAATACAGTTAAATACAAGAGGGATAGAAGGGCCCTGATCCTTGGAGCTTACAATCTAGGAGGGAGGGGCTAGTGGTACAAAAAAGGTACTAACTGTGGGGGATGGACTGGTTGGAAGAGTAGAAGATTGCATTATTAGCTGAGGGCAGGATATGCTTCCCTGAAGAGAGAGGATTTCAGAGATTGCCTAAAAGTGAGCAGAGTAGGCGATAGTCTGATAAATTGGGGTAGAGAGTTCCAGAGGATGGGGGAAGCTCTAGAGAAGTCCTGGAGATGAGCATGGGAGGAGGAGACAAGGGAGCTAGAGAGCAGGAGGTTGTGTGAGGAGCGGAGAGTACGGTTTGGGTGATATTTGGAGACAATATTGGTGATGTAATTTGGGGCAGAGTTATAAATGACTTTATATGTTATTGTTAATGTTTTGAATTTTTTTTTTTATTATTCCAAAAAAGTTTTATTGAAATATGAAAGGGTTAACAAATCATATACAGATACGGATCACAGTCCGCGAATGTACCTCTTACATGTTCTCCCGTATTGCAGACGGGACCAAGACATGTAATTAAATTGTAGATCATCCTGAAACAAAGTCCTACAATAAAGCAGATGCATATTATGTAACAGTAGAAATAATGATAACAGTATGTGATTTAGAGAAGTACGCTGCACACTAGTCCACTGTGTAGGGAGATCTCGGATAACAGGACTGTGAAGAGTAAGACAAAAGTGTCATTTCAAGGTATATACGTCCAATGTATCCGTATCCGAAAAATGTAGGTTAGTTTTGTAGATAACCGTCACACCTGTACATGTATGAATACTCTGTTCCTTATGAAATATATGATTAAATAGAGTATGAAAAAGGTGTGAGAGAAAGAAAGAAAAGAGCACGTAAATGGAAGAGGAATATGAAAAGTAATATCATAATGGGGTGAGGGGGGAGCACAAAAAACAAATAGATAGGGAAGAGGGGAAGGAAGAGAAAAAAAAAAAAAGGGGGGGAAGGATGAGGTTTATGATTAAGTAAGTGCAACCAAACCAGTCACATCAATAAGCAATGACCAAACTGACACAGATTCTATCTTTAATTTAGGATACGGTTCGGTTAGACTCCATCTATGGAGCTATTCCTGAGGTGAAAGCTTTCAAGGTTTTCCGCATCTCCAAATCTCTTCTTGTTCATTCCTTCATTAAACCACGATAAGTATTAGTAGTTTGGAAGTGAGTCCAACAAGCCCAAGTCTTCCTGAATCTCTCGGGGTGTTCCTTTGCCACTGAGATCAGCTCCTCCATTTCCGCGATCCTGACGATCCTAAGAAGCCACTCTCGCACGGTGAGAACATGGTCTGATCGCCAATGAACAGGAATACACTGCTTTGCCGCGTTTATCATATGTAAGGCAAGCAACTTACGATAAGTCCTTACAGGAAGTGAGGAGTGATGGAGTAAGAATTGTGCCGGGGTAAAGTCTAGGGTGTATGTAGTTACTTGTGCGATTATGTCCAGAACTTTTCTCCAGAAGGGCTGCAGCAGCGGACATTCCCACCATATATGTAGAAGTGTACCTGTTGCCTGGTAACATCTCCAGCATAAATCCGGAACGTTAGGATCAAATCTATGAATCACAGACGGAACTCTGTACCATCTGGAAAATAATTTATAGTTGCTTTCTTGTGTAGAGACACATATGGAACCTTTATGCATGTGATCATAAATGTGGTCCCAGTCCTCTGGTGACATTGGAAGTTGTAGATCACGCATCCAGGCCTCACAGGTCTTCCGAGATTGAGATGTATTGGCACTTTCAAGATAGGAATAAAGCTTGGATATCACATGCCTATGGGGGAAGTCTGTAAAGCAGAGTTTCTCAAATGGAGTAAGTGGCCTTGAATAATCCTTTAGATGTGGGGAGCTTCGTAAAAAGTGGTGGATTTGTCTATACATCCAAGGCGTTAGTGTAAGGGATGGCCACGCCTTTGTAATGTCTTCTCTAGATAAGAGCTTAGTATCTTTGAAGAATTGACGTACTGTTAGATTATCTTCACGGTTATATCCGGCGAGAAAGGTCGGAGACATCCCTGGTAGAAAGTCCGGATTCGTTTTGATCGGAGTTAGAGGGTTCGGAGAGGACGAAAGTTTTTTTTTTCTGGAACAACTGAGAGCTACAGCATAAAGTGGGACCTATAAGAGGGTGTTCCCGAAACTCAGAAGGAATGTGAGAGGTTTTCAGCCAAGGGGAGGTGGCAAGCGGTATCTTTGAGAAATCAGCCTCCACACCAACCCAAACCTTACGAATGTGGTTCGTGGTCCAATCTACTATTCTAGCTAGGTGACGAGACCTGTAGTAACGGGTAATATCCGGCAATCCAATACCTCCACTCTTCTTGGGCATAGTAAGTTGGGTAAAGCTAATTCTTGGGCATTTATTATACCAAAGAAAGGAGGTACAGAGTGTTCTATATGATTTAAAGAAGAAGTTTGGTAATTGAATTGGTATAATCTGCAGTAGATATAGTATTCTAGGGAGCACGTTCATCTTAAGTATAGCTGCTCTACCAAACCAGGAGAACCAAGGTTTATTCCATGTCTGAAGGTCTTTGGTGATGTCACGTAAGAGGGGCAAAAATTTTTGGCATAGAGTTCCGTAAGGTGGGTTGGCAATTGGATTCCCAAATAAGTGATAGCCTCAGACTGCCAGGTATAAGGAAAATTTGATTTTGCTTGTCTAATCATGTCTGGAGTTAATGAGACATTAAGTGCTTGGGATTTAGAAAAGTTGATTTTCAAGTTGGCCAAATACTGAAATAATTTGAAATCGTGTAGCAAATAAGGTAACGTGATATGTGGGTCTGTTAGAAAAAGTAGTACGTCATCGGCAATGGTGTGTGCAGAGATATGTACAATGTGTAGTGTGATTGATGTTTTCCTACATAACCGCACCCAACCCTTGCAATTGCTCATGTATACGGGAACTGGAGGCTTTAAAATGTGTTTTGTGTGTTTTTTCATTTACAGTGTGTTATTTACACTTTTCTTTTCTGAACTTTATTATTGCCATATAGGGGGTTAATAGCCTCGCATGTGATAACATATTGCTGGTCACAGATCCTCTTTAAAGAAACACAAGAGGTCTATCAGACCCCTAATGTCACCTCTGGTCCCCAAAAAAGATAGTCAAGCACAGATCATGTTTGATCAGCTCCTTGAAGACACGAATGTACATCTGCCAAATCTGTATCTGCGTAGACCATAGAAGCAGCATTAGAAAGAAATGTGAGCATGGCTTCAGTCAGGCGATGGTCCTGGTGGTCATGGTCTTGTTCTCCTTCAGGTCCTCTCACCTTGTAGATGGTGACATGGACTTGTTGTGTGGGAATGAGCAGGAGGGGCTCGGGGTTCTCTTGTACCCAATCAGCTTGTTATGGATAAAAGATGAAAGTGTCTTCTGGGAAGTTACAGGGATTTGGAGGTTTAGAGGGTTACATAAGTGGGTGGGGCTGGTATTAATGAGGGGCGTGTCATATGTTAATCAGTTTCTTAGCATAGATGATATAAACGGTATAAATAGATCCTTGAAATGTAAACAATCTATCTCTTTACTTCTGTTGTTAAAGTGTCACATATATATGATGAATAAAGTTGGATGATATTTTCACCGCACAATACCGTGGTCTGGGTTCTTCTACAACACACCCCCCCAAAAATGTCCTCTTCCAGTTCTAGGAGTCTGGTGGAATTAGACACAAGCTGATGGTATCTCTTAGGCCCCTTGTACATGGGGGGGTCCGGCCCCTGTGGGTGCAATGCTGGCATTATAATACACCTGGTAGGCACAGGTACAGCGTCCAGCCCTGCTGCCTGCAGCCTGTCAAAGTCTATATTACAGCTGGACGGGGCTCAATGCTGCACCACGTTTACCTCGTGTTTAGGGCGCTCTGTGTTCAGGGAGAAATGGCCGCCATCCTGATCAGACAAAGCATAGAGCAGATGTAGGCCGGTGCAGTCTGCTTCTTCCCCTGTAGGTGGCGCCCAACCAGAGTGACATCCCAGCCTGGAGAGGAAGTCGGGGGACACTTGGCTTCTCTGGGGTTTCCCGGTTCCTGGAGATGGTGTGGAATGAAGGGGTCCATGGAGTCCTGGGGACATTTTTTGTTCTTTGTTTACACATTTTAAAATCATTTTATTCCTGAAGATCACTAAACCCCAAATCTGATGTATTCTTTGATAGCAGACACCTTATATAATACAATGTTGGGAGTTGTCATTTTCTATGTTACATGATATTAGCACAACAGTTTATGAAAGGCAACATTTCAGGAACAATATAGTAACGTTTATTTCTGAGCACATAAATGCAATTCATGACCTATTTTCTGGTGAAATATAAAAGATGAGGTTGTGCCGAGGAAATGGGATTCCCAACATGTCAAGCCGTAACACTGTGTGCACTTGGAACGCTTTAATAGCCCCTCCAGGTCATCAGTATAGAGTTACACAGGAGCACTGGTGCTCCAATCATTGCTCTCCCTCCGGCGTGTGCGCTGATATGTAACATGTGTGGGGATCACTGTGTTCCTATGTATACACCCCAATGTGCGTGTTTTTGTAGGTGTGTGTGGGGGGAGGGGGGGGGGGCTATAACATTTTTACATTATTAAAAAAAATGTGTCTCTTTCTATGCTTAAAACTTTATTTATTTTGTCCATAACTTGTATTGCTATCATGTAGGGGACCAATAGCCTCCTATGTGATGGCATATAGGTGACAGGTTCTCTTTATGGAGACCCCTGGGGTATATTAGACTGTAGATGTCTCCTGTCTACTCCACTGCAGATGATGGAACACAGACCACCTTCCATCAGCTGCTTCCCCCGGCACTGATCCCGGAGAATGACAGCTCCAGTCCAGGAAGTGATGTCATCCACGTCATACATGTCACTTCCTGGTCTGTGTACAGGAGGTCCACTGAGTTCCCGCCACCCTTCCCAGTGACACCCACCATGACAGGACCATGCTCTGCTGTCCGGTGGCGGGGTCAGGGCACATTGCAGCAATGTTCATGGAAGTAACAGGCGGATTCACAGCCATTTGTATCACTTCCACATGAAATCAGACTTTACTAAAGTCCTCACACTCCCGGCTGTATAGCGGTGGGGAATGTGCAAAAAATAACAAATCTGTAGCATTGTTAAAAATCCAAATCCCCAGCAAGTGGCTGCAGGTTCATATTTTACCACCCCCTGTTGGATTTTAGACACATATAATAACTTTTAGTGTCTTGAGGCGATTATGAATGAAAGAGCCGTTGAAATAAAAATAAAGTGTGATTTTATTCTATCACACAATGGTGTAAAATAACAATGTAAAGCGTATCATGAACAGTTCCATGTAGATAAAACTACTGTAGAAATAACAATGTAAAGCGTATCATGAACAGTTCCATGTAGATAAAACTACTGTAGAAATATCAAGCTGAAGTTTAAAGAAAAAGTCACCATTTTTAGTTATTGAAGTCCGGCCATGTGCTGTTCTGTCTTTCATGTTCTTGTCCTTCTCATGCTCTACTTGTCCTTCCAGACTTTGTGAAGAAGCCGGAAATAGATGGAAGTGACGATATTTGTCTTGCAGCACGCACCTGTTGTTTTCTCAGAACGTCCTAGACATGTATGTGTATGTGTCAGAGTGTCGGTGTTAGCGTGTGTGTGAGATCCCGTCCTCTGTCCCTTATATGCAGAATGAGTGTGTCATAGCGAGAGATTCGTAATACCTTGTATGGCATAGAAGGGAGGGGACGACACTCACATAATGTCTTTGATGGACAGGAACATATGGATGCTGATGTACATAATATTGTAAGCCGATGATTAGAGATGAGCGAATCGAACATGGCGAAGTGGAATTCGTTTCGAATATTAGGAAAAATTTGATTTGCGTCGAATCCGAATATTAGCAAACTTCGGATGCACAAATCGAATTTTCCCCGATCGGCCGATTTTCATCCCTTCTACAGCCGGCAAAAAGTGTCCCTGCAGAGAGCTCCGCTATTTCTGACAGTTCTCTGACAGTTCCTTCACATTTACAGCAGTTGAAACATTGTATCTATTTGTTTTCATTTAGGATACAGATGTTTTTATTCGGAAACAAATAGATACAATGTTTCAACCGCTGTAAATGTGAAGGAACTGTCAGAGAACTGTCAGAAATAGCGGAGCTCTCTGCAGATACACTTTTTGCTGGAATGGAATTCTTCTTCATCCTCATCCTTCTTCTTCTTCTTCTTCTTCTTCTTCATCCTTCTTCTTCTTCTTCATCCTCATCCTACTTCTTCTTCTTCATCCTCATCCTACTTCTTCTTCTTCATCATCCTCATCCTACTTCTTCTTCTTCTTCTTCATCCTCATCCTACTTCTTCTTCTTCTTCTTCTTCTTCATCCTCATCCTACTTCTTCTTCTTCTTCATCCTCATCCTACTTCTTCTTCTTCTTCCTCATCCTACTTCTTCTTCTTCTTCTTCTTCTTCCTCATCCTACTTCTTCTTCTTCTTCTTCTTCCTCTTCTTCCTCATCCTACTTCTTTTTCTTCTTCTTCTTCTTCTTCTTCTTCTTCTTCTTCCTCATCCTACTTCTTCTTCTTCTTCTTCCTCATCCTACTTCTTCTTCTTCTTCTTCTTCTTCATCCTCATCCTACTTCTTCTTCTTCTTCTTCTTCTTCATCCTCATCCTACTTCTTCTTCTTCTTCATCCTCATCCTACTTCTTCTTCTTCATCCTCATCCTACTTCTTCTTCTTCTTCTTCTTCTTCATCCTCATCCTACTTCTTCTTCTTCTTCTTCTTCTACTTCTTCATCCTCATCCTACTTCTTCTTCTTCTTCTTCTTCTTCTTCTTCTTCATCCTCATCCTACTTCTTCTTCTTCTTCTTCTTCATCCTCATCCTACTTCTTCTTCTTCTTCTTCATCCTACTTCCTCTTCTTCTTCTTCTTCATCCTCATCCTACTTCTTCTTCTTCTTCATCCTCATCCTACTTCTTCTTCTTCTTCTTCATCCTCATCCTACTTCTTCTTCTTCTTCTTCTTCTTCTTCTTCTTCTTCTTCATCCTCTTCTTCTTCTTCTTCTTCATCCTCTTCTTCTTCTTCTTCTTCTTCATCCTCTTCTTCTTCTTCTTCTTCTTCTTCATCCTCTTCTTCTTCTTCTTCTTCTTCTTCATCCTCATCCTACTTCTTCTTCATCCTCATCCTACTTCTTCTTCTTCTTCTTCTTCCTCATCCTACTTCTTCTTCTTCTTCTTCTTCATCCTCATCCTACTTCTTCTTCTTCTTCATCCTCTTCTTCTTCTTCTTCTTCATCCTCTTCTTCTTCTTCTTCATCCTCTTCTTCTTCTTCTTCTTCTTCTTCATCCTCTTCAACTTCTTCTTCTTCATGCTCTTCTTCTTCTTCTTCTTCTTCTTCCTCATCCTACTTCTTCTTCTTCTTCTTCCTCATCCTACTTCTTCTTCTTCTTCTTCCTCATCCTACTTCTTCTTCTTCTTATTCCTCATCCTACTTCTTCTTCATCCTCTTCTTCTTCTTCTTCTTCATCCTCATCCTACTTCTTCTTCTTCTTCTTCTTCTTCATCCTCATCCTACTTCCTCTTCTTCATCCTCATCCTACTTCTTCTTCTTCTTCATCCTCATCCTACTTCTTCTTCTTCTTCATCCTCATCCTACTTCTTCTTCTTCTTCATCCTCATCCTTCTTCTTCTTCTTCTTCCTCATCCTACTTCTTCTTCTTCATCCTCATCCTACTTCTTCTTCATCATCCTCATCTTCTTCTTCTTCATCCTCATCATCATCCTCTTCTTCTTCATCATCCTCATCCTCTTCTTCATCCTCATCCTCCTCTTCTTCTTCATCCTCATCCTCTTCTTCTTCTTCATCCTCATCCTCTTCTTCTTCTTCTTCTTCCTCTTTCTCATCCTCTTCTTTTGCATCCTCTTCTTCCTCTTCTTCTTCTTCATCCTCTTCTTCATCCTCTTCCTCTTCTTCTTTTTGTCTTCCTCTTGCAGGTCACTGCTCATGCGCAGATTTTTTATCGGCAAAAAATCGTCCCATTTGCCCACTATTGCCGCGGGTGCTGTATGGCCTCCCATTGCTGCTGCCTCCACCGCCACACTGTGGCTCCACACTCTGGTTTTGGCCCCGTGACTGGCCAAATGAGTGAAGTGTGCGGTGATTCTAAGATCGACGGCACTCATCTGCATGTCATACTGACTGACAGTATTATTTCTCTTCCCCAGCAGACTCCAAGGACATTTAAATTAAAGGTACAGTGTTCTGCACTAATATAAAGGCTCTCTGAAGCCTAGAAACCCTTTTTATACGTTAAATTTGCAGCGAATATATTCGACTCGAATCAAATTTATTCCGCGAATTCGGCGAATCAGCCGAATCGAATTTTTGAATAATTCGCTCATCTCTACCGATGATGTAACCTCAGCTATTCATATTTAAATGATAATATAACTTCAATGTATAATCACTAATCTATATATGTATCAATATTAGAAACGTATACTAAATACACACAGATACTATTAAAATACATAATGTAATAGTACATCTATAATGAGTCCTCCTAATACCCTTGATATATACTAGAGACTTCTAACCAGCTATGCCTAAATATAGTCTTCAGCTGGTTTAGCTGGTCTAGCTAACTTACCCATATTTACTGTCTCAGCTAACTTATTCATATTTACTGTCTCAGCTAACTTACCCATATTTACTGTCTCAGCTAACTTACCCATATTTACTGTCTCAGCTAACTTACCCATATTTACTGTCTCAGCTTAACTTACCCATATTTACTGTCTCAGCTAACTTACCCATATTTACTGTCTCAGCTAACTTACCCATATTTACTGTCTCAGCTTAACTTACCCATATTTACTGTCTCAGCTAACTTACCCATATTTACTGTCTCAGCTTAACTTATTCTTATTTTTCAGTCTCAGTTATGTCTGAAGAATTGTAATACTACCATTTGTCAAAAGACCATTCACACATATTAATATTAATTATGATTAATCATAAAAACCAAATATTTTGCAAGCTTGCCATCAATATAAGTGCCGAATCATAATTTTGATTTCTAATAAATCCTCCTTATTATGATTAGTCCATCATTAATTTTTAACCAATGCACACTTCATTCATGGCCCATACACACTGCCTTATTCCAAATGATCGTACATATTCTTCATAACTGGACCAACCAAAAATAACTTTCCTTCAAAACTCTATACCTTATCTTCAGTTTTTCTTACTATAAAAATTCTTAATCATAATGTTAATTTGAAATGATATATGATAATAATAATAATATAATAATAATAATTAAATGATGTAATAATAATTAATGTAGTATATTTCCATATTTGAATAATATTTTAACTCTCCGGAAATATACTTTCCAATCTAAAATGTGTCATAAGTTTCTATTGCTCATACAAGAGTAATATGTTTCTTAACCTTTTAACAAAAGATATTCTATTAACTGGAATAAGTCTGTGAAGTATTAGCTAAAAAATATTCAGTATATGAATATGTAAAAAATAAAAAATAATAATAATATTATTATCCTAATATGGATGTAAGTATCAGAATAAAAGGATGATTAAAATGTATATGTGACCTATAACAATATTTTCAATAATAAATGATGTTATCACTAATAATAAATAGATTTTCTCTTGATGAATCTTTTCTTCATGCAATGTCTATAAAATATCTTCTTTAAGTTCTGTAAAGTAGGAACATTTTTGTTGAACGTGATAAATCAGTCACAAGTGTGAAGTATTAAGCTCCTGTTCAATCTTCTTCCCATATGAAGATCTCTTCTTTAACGTCCAAATTCCTTCACGTTGGCTTGTAGGAGATTGTTACGCTTCATATTTGATTTTAGATGCCATTTCTGTAAAGAAATGCAGTATCATTACTTTGGCACAAACATTACATTATTCTTACACCTTTTTTCAACAAATATGAAAGATTATGGAACAATCAGTGTATGAGTTTGAAACACATATTGTGAAGTATCATTACTTCCTATTTCCTTTTACAGAAAACTTCTATATATCAATCAAAATACTGTCCTAATCCTGTCTAAAATTACCTAAACTAGAATACAAAAGTAGTGTGATATTTAGGTATGACAGGACGCAATATTTCATCATAGGTCATGACCGCAAAACCCTGTTTTACTAAACAAAGAAAGGTTTTGTATCACCCCAGAGATGACAAAGGATTATGCCTTTGTTCTCATCCCTATAATATTAGAAATATGCGTAGCTGTTTTCTGTGCTGATGTCATTATTCTGGTGTTAGAGTGTTCTTCAGTAATACATGTGTTGCTGTGAATGTGAGGTAGAGACTTGTCTGATACAGCTGTACCTATCACAATGTGTTTGGCTAACAGTGCTCTTATCCACTGAGGATACCTTTCACCACATTCTCTGAATGTATCTTCCTCAAGAATTCTTCTTAGTGAACTGTCAGGAGACTGTAATATGATACTGTGTGACTTCACTGTGCTTTCTGAAGCTTTGATTGCATAAAAGAAACTCAACAGTTGTTGTGCCTCTGATGTAAAAGTTCTTTCCAATGGTGATAAATCTCTGGAAAAGTAACTAATTAGTCTCTCATTACCTTCTTTTAATTGAGACAAAGTTACTGAAATTGCATTATCAGATACATGAGTTTTCACAACAAAAGGAGCATTGGAACAAACCTCAATTGTACCTAATGCTGGCGCATTCTGCAAATCCTTTTTCAACACTTTTAAAGCATTATTCTCATTTGGACCCCATTGGTCAACTAAGTTATTTTTACTCTTCAAAAGATGATGTAATGGCTTAACTTTCTCTGCGAAACCATGTATAAACTCTTTACAATGATTTATGTTTTTCAAAAATTGTTGCAATGCTTTATGAGTTGTAGGAACTGGAAAGGCAGTGATAGCTCTGACTGTTTCTTGCAATAATTGTCTCTTTCCTTGACTAATCTGCATGTGAAAGCATTTCACCTGACTTTTCATCAGCTGAACTCTTTCCGGGTTTAATTTTAGGCCTGCATCCTGTAACAACATAAATAACTCAGACAAAAGAGTAATATGTTCGTTAACATTCTGCGTACTTCGCATAATTGTATTTACATGCTGAAAAATGCATTCTGGCCTTGAAAATGTTGATAGAATTTTTGCTATGGATTCATGGACTACACCATCACTGATGTCTAAACCAGCTACTAATCGAGTGAATGCATAGGTCTCTTTCTGAAACTTGAAAGCTAACTTGTATTGACAACTTTTAGCTAAGGGGATCGAAAAATGACTGTTATCGATTTCCAAAACAGAAAACACTTTGGATTCGGCCTTTAAATGTAACTTGATATTAGAATTAGAGATGAGCGAAGAAATGAAAAATTCGATTCGACTGATTCGGCGAATTCGTGGACAATATTCGATTCGAGTCGAATAAATTCGCTGTGAATTTAACTTAAAAAAGGGTGTTTCTAGGCTTCAGAGAGACTTAATATTAGTGCAGAACACTGTACCTTTAATTTAAATGCCCTTGGAGTCTGCTGGGGAAGAGAAATAATACTGTCTGTCAGTATGACATGCAGATGAGTGCCGTCGATCTTAGAATCACTGCACACTTCACTCCTTTGGCCAGTCACGGGGCCAAAACCAGTGTTTGGAGCCACAGTGTGGCGGTGGAGGCAGCAGCAATGGGAGGCCATACAGCAACCTATGACAAAATGGAAACCAGCAGGAGCGTGAGGAGACCTGAAAGTGGCACATGGCAGAGTGGGAGCAATGGGAGGCGGTACAGGGACCCAGGTCACACTGTGGGCCCAGCAGCAGCGTGACCAGGCGGTACGGGGGCCCATGGCCGATATGGGGCTTGGTGGCACCTATGGAAGGCCTGTAATCTGCCAGCAACCTATGACAAAATGGACAACCGCAGGAGTGTGAGGAGATTTCAAAGTGGCACATGGCAGAGTGGAAGCAATGGGAGGCCGTACAGGGACCCAGGTCACACTGTGGGACCAGCATCAGCGTGAACAGGCGGTACGGGGGCCCATGGCCGATTTGACCTCATTCATCCCATAGTCCTGCCGACTCACGAATAGCGTGGCCTCCTCAAAGGGCCTGAGCAAGCGCAGGTGTCACACATGAGCTGACAATGGCTGACATCTAAATTACACAGGGAGTACCTTTATCCGCTTTTAACATCAGGAAATCTGTGATGGCCTTTAGCTGTTCGTAAAGGCGGTCTAACATATGTAGGGTTGAATTACACCTTGTTGCAACGTCACAGCATGAGGAGTCGGTAAAGGGGGCCCATGGCAGATTACATGTCTGGCAGCAGCTATGGGAGGCCCGTAATCTGCCAGCACCCTATGTCAAAAAATTTAACACACCAGCAGTGTGAAGAGACCTGAAAGTGGCACATGGCAGCAGAGTGTGGCGATGGAGACAGCAGCAATGGGAGGCCGTACAGGGACCCATGAGAGACTCTGGACTTGGCAGCAGCATGAGGAGGCGGTATATAGGGGCCCATGGCAGATTAGGGGCCTGGCAGCAGCTATGTGAGGCCCGTAATCTGCCTGCACCCTATGTCAAAAAATTAAACACACCAGCAGTGTGAAGAGACCTGAAAGTGGCACATGGCAGCAGAGTGTGGCGATGGAGACAGCAGCAATGGGAGGCCGTACAGGGACCCATGACAGACTCTAGACTTGGCAGCAGCATGAGGAGGCGGTATATAGGGGCCCATGGCAGATTAGGGGCCTGGCAGCAGCTATGTGAGGCCCGTAATCTGCCTGCACCCTATGTCAAAAAATTAAACACACCAGCAGTGTGAAGAGACCTGAAAGTGGCACATGGCAGAGTGTGGCGATGGAGACAGCAGCAATGGGAGGCCGTACAGGGACCCATGAGAGACTCTAGACTTGGCAGCAGCATGAGTAGGCGGTATATAGGGGCCCATGGCAGATTAGGGGCCTGGCAGCAGCTATGTGAGGCCCGTAATCTGCCTGCACCCTATGTCAAAAAATTTAACACACCAGCAGTGTGAAGAGACCTGAAAGTGGCACATGGCAGCAGAGTGTGGCGATGGAGACAGCAGCAATGGGAGGCCGTACAGGGACCCATGAGAGACTCTGGACTTGGCAGCAGCATGAGGAGGCGGTATATAGGGGCCCATGGCAGATTAGGGGCCTGGCAGCAGCTATGTGAGGCCCGTAATCTGCCTGCACCCTATGTCAAAAAATTAAACACACCAGCAGTGTGAAGAGACCTGAAAGTGGCACATGGCAGCAGAGTGTGGCGATGGAGACAGCAGCAATGGGAGGCCGTACAGGGACCCATGACAGACTCTAGACTTGGCAGCAGCATGAGGAGGCGGTATATAGGGGCCCATGGCAGATTAGGGGCCTGGCAGCAGCTATGTGAGGCCCGTAATCTGCCTGCACCCTATGTCAAAAAATTAAACACACCAGCAGTGTGAAGAGACCTGAAAGTGGCACATGGCAGCAGAGTGTGGCGATGGAGACAGCAGCAATGGGAGGCCGTACAGGGACCCATGAGAGACTCTAGACTTGGCAGCAGCATGAGGAGGCGGTATATAGGGGCCCATGGCAGATTAGGGGCCTGGCAGCAGCTATGTGAGGCCCGTAATCTGCCTGCACCCTATGTCAAAAAATTAAACACACCAGCAGTGTGAAGAGACCTGAAAGTGGCACATGGCAGCAGAGTGTGGCGATGGAGACAGCAGCAATGGGAGGCCGTACAGGGACCCATGACAGACTCTAGACTTGGCAGCAGCATGAGGAGGCGGTATATAGGGGCCCATGGCAGATTAGGGGCCTGGCAGCAGCTATGTGAGGCCCGTAATCTGCCTGCACCCTATGTCAAAAAATTAAACACACCAGCAGTGTGAAGAGACCTGAAAGTGGCACATGGCAGAGTGTGGCGATGGAGACAGCAGCAATGGGAGGCCGTACAGGGACCCATGAGAGACTCTAGACTTGGCAGCAGCATGAGGAGGCGGTATATAGGGGCCCATGGCAGATTAGGGGCCTGGCAGCAGCTATGTGAGGCCCGTAATCTGCCTGCACCCTATGTCAAAAAATTAAACACACCAGCAGTGTGAAGAGACCTGAAAGTGGCACATGGCAGCAGAGTGTGGCGATGGAGACAGCAGCAATGGGAGGCCGTACAGGGACCCATGACAGACTCTAGACTTGGCAGCAGCATGAGGAGGCGGTATATAGGGGCCCATGGCAGATTAGGGGCCTGGCAGCAGCTATGTGAGGCCCGTAATCTGCCTGCACCCTATGTCAAAAAATTAAACACACCAGCAGTGTGAAGAGACCTGAAAGTGGCACATGGCAGCAGAGTGTGGCGATGGAGACAGCAGCAATGGGAGGCCGTACAGGGACCCATGAGAGACTCTAGACTTGGCAGCAGCATGAGGAGGCGGTATATAGGGGCCCATGGCAGATTAGGGGCCTGGCAGCAGCTATGTGAGGCCCGTAATCTGCCTGCACCCTATGTCAAAAAATTAAACACACCAGCAGTGTGAAGAGACCTGAAAGTGGCACATGGCAGCAGAGTGTGGCGATGGAGACAGCAGCAATGGGAGGCCGTACAGGGACCCATGACAGACTCTAGACTTGGCAGCAGCATGAGGAGGCGGTATATAGGGGCCCATGGCAGATTAGGGGCCTGGCAGCAGCTATGTGAGGCCCGTAATCTGCCTGCACCCTATGTCAAAAAATTAAACACACCAGCAGTGTGAAGAGACCTGAAAGTGGCACATGGCAGCAGAGTGTGGCGATGGAGACAGCAGCAATGGGAGGCCGTACAGGGACCCATGAGAGACTCTAGACTTGGCAGCAGCATGAGGAGGCGGTATATAGGGGCCCATGGCAGATTAGGGGCCTGGCAGCAGCTATGTGAGGCCCGTAATCTGCCTGCACCCTATGTCAAAAAATTAAACACACCAGCAGTGTGAAGAGACCTGAAAGTGGCACATGGCAGAGTGTGGCGATGGAGACAGCAGCAATGGGAGGCCGTACAGGGACCCATGAGAGACTCTGGACTTGGCAGCAGCATGAGGAGGCGGTATATAGGGGCCCATGGCAGATTAGGGGCCTGGCAGCAGCTATGTGAGGCCCGTAATCTGCCTGCACCCTATGTCAAAAAATTAAACACACCAGCAGTGTGAAGAGACCTGAAAGTGGCACATGGCAGCAGAGTGTGGCGATGGAGACAGCAGCAATGGGAGGCCGTACAGGGACCCATGACAGACTCTAGACTTGGCAGCAGCATGAGGAGGCGGTATATAGGGGCCCATGGCAGATTAGGGGCCTGGCAGCAGCTATGTGAGGCCCGTAATCTGCCTGCACCCTATGTCAAAAAATTTAACACACCAGCAGTGTGAAGAGACCTGAAAGTGGCACATGGCAGCAGAGTGTGGCGATGGAGACAGCAGCAATGGGAGGCCGTACAGGGACCCATGAGAGACTCTAGACTTGGCAGCAGCATGAGGAGGCGGTATATAGGGGCCCATGGCAGATTAGGGGCCTGGCAGCAGCTATGTGAGGCCCGTAATCTGCCTGCACCCTATGTCAAAAAATTAAACACACCAGCAGTGTGAAGAGACCTGAAAGTGGCACATGGCAGCAGAGTGTGGCGATGGAGACAGCAGCAATGGGAGGCCGTACAGGGACCCATGAGAGACTCTAGACTTGGCAGCAGCATGAGGAGGCGGTATATAGGGGCCCATGGCAGATTAGGGGCCTGGCAGCAGCTATGTGAGGCCCGTAATCTGCCTGCACCCTATGTCAAAAAATTAAACACACCAGCAGTGTGAAGAGACCTGAAAGTGGCACATGGCAGCAGAGTGTGGCGATGGAGACAGCAGCAATGGGAGGCCGTACAGGGACCCATGAGAGACTCTGGACTTGGCAGCAGCATGAGGAGGCGGTATATAGGGGCCCATGGCAGATTAGGGGCCTGGCAGCAGCTATGTGAGGCCCGTAATCTGCCTGCACCCTATGTCAAAAAATTAAACACACCAGCAGTGTGAAGAGACCTGAAAGTGGCACATGGCAGCAGAGTGTGGCGATGGAGACAGCAGCAATGGGAGGCCGTACAGGGACCCATGACAGACTCTAGACTTGGCAGCAGCATGAGGAGGCGGTATATAGGGGCCCATGGCAGATTAGGGGCCTGGCAGCAGCTATGTGAGGCCCGTAATCTGCCTGCACCCTATGTCAAAAAATTAAACACACCAGCAGTGTGAAGAGACCTGAAAGTGGCACATGGCAGCAGAGTGTGGCGATGGAGACAGCAGCAATGGGAGGCCGTACAGGGACCCATGAGAGACTCTAGACTTGGCAGCAGCATGAGGAGGCGGTATATAGGGGCCCATGGCAGATTAGGGGCCTGGCAGCAGCTATGTGAGGCCCGTAATCTGCCTGCACCCTATGTCAAAAAATTAAACACACCAGCAGTGTGAAGAGACCTGAAAGTGGCACATGGCAGAGTGTGGCGATGGAGACAGCAGCAATGGGAGGCCGTACAGGGACCCATGAGAGACTCTGGACTTGGCAGCAGCATGAGGAGGCGGTATATAGGGGCCCATGGCAGATTAGGGGCCTGGCAGCAGCTATGTGAGGCCCGTAATCTGCCTGCACCCTATGTCAAAAAATTAAACACACCAGCAGTGTGAAGAGACCTGAAAGTGGCACATGGCAGCAGAGTGTGGCGATGGAGACAGCAGCAATGGGAGGCCGTACAGGGACCCATGACAGACTCTAGACTTGGCAGCAGCATGAGGAGGCGGTATATAGGGGCCCATGGCAGATTAGGGGCCTGGCAGCAGCTATGTGAGGCCCGTAATCTGCCTGCACCCTATGTCAAAAAATTAAACACACCAGCAGTGTGAAGAGACCTGAAAGTGGCACATGGCAGCAGAGTGTGGCGATGGAGACAGCAGCAATGGGAGGCCGTACAGGGACCCATGAGAGACTCTAGACTTGGCAGCAGCATGAGGAGGCGGTATATAGGGGCCCATGGCAGATTAGGGGCCTGGCAGCAGCTATGTGAGGCCCGTAATCTGCCTGCACCCTATGTCAAAAAATTAAACACACCAGCAGTGTGAAGAGACCTGAAAGTGGCACATGGCAGCAGAGTGTGGCGATGGAGACAGCAGCAATGGGAGGCCGTACAGGGACCCATGACAGACTCTAGACTTGGCAGCAGCATGAGGAGGCGGTATATAGGGGCCCATGGCAGATTAGGGGCCTGGCAGCAGCTATGTGAGGCCCGTAATCTGCCTGCACCCTATGTCAAAAAATTTAACACACCAGCAGTGTGAAGAGACCTGAAAGTGGCACATGGCAGCAGAGTGTGGCGATGGAGACAGCAGCAATGGGAGGCCGTACAGGGACCCATGACAGACTCTAGACTTGGCAGCAGCATGAGGAGGCGGTATATAGGGGCCCATGGCAGATTAGGGGCCTGGCAGCAGCTATGTGAGGCCCGTAATCTGCCTGCACCCTATGTCAAAAAATTAAACACACCAGCAGTGTGAAGAGACCTGAAAGTGGCACATGGCAGCAGAGTGTGGCGATGGAGACAGCAGCAATGGGAGGCCGTACAGGGACCCATGAGAGACTCTAGACTTGGCAGCAGCATGAGGAGGCGGTATATAGGGGCCCATGGCAGATTAGGGGCCTGGCAGCAGCTATGTGAGGCCCGTAATCTGCCTGCACCCTATGTCAAAAAATTAAACACACCAGCAGTGTGAAGAGACCTGAAAGTGGCACATGGCAGCAGAGTGTGGCGATGGAGACAGCAGCAATGGGAGGCCGTACAGGGACCCATGAGAGACTCTGGACTTGGCAGCAGCATGAGGAGGCGGTATATAGGGGCCCATGGCAGATTAGGGGCCTGGCAGCAGCTATGTGAGGCCCGTAATCTGCCTGCACCCTATGTCAAAAAATTAAACACACCAGCAGTGTGAAGAGACCTGAAAGTGGCACATGGCAGAGTGTGGCGATGGAGACAGCAGCAATGGGAGGCCGTACAGGGACCCATGAGAGACTCTAGACTTGGCAGCAGCATGAGGAGGCGGTATATAGGGGCCCATGGCAGATTAGGGGCCTGGCAGCAGCTATGTGAGGCCCCTAATCTGCCTGCACCCTATGTCAAAAAATTAAACACACCAGCAGTGTGAAGAGACCTGAAAGTGGCACATGGCAGAGTGTGGCGATGGAGACAGCAGCAATGGGAGGCCGTACAGGGACCCATGAGAGACTCTGGACTTGGCAGCAGCATGAGGAGGCGGTATATAGGGGCCCATGGCAGATTAGGGGCCTGGCAGCAGCTATGTGAGGCCCGTAATCTGCCTGCACCCTATGTCAAAAAATTTAACACACCAGCAGTGTGAAGAGACCTGAAAGTGGCACATGGCAGCAGAGTGTGGCGATGGAGACAGCAGCAATGGGAGGCCGTACAGGGACCCATGAGAGACTCTAGACTTGGCAGCAGCATGAGGAGGCGGTATATAGGGGCCCATGGCAGATTAGGGGCCTGGCAGCAGCTATGTGAGGCCCGTAATCTGCCTGCACCCTATGTCAAAAAATTAAACACACCAGCAGTGTGAAGAGACCTGAAAGTGGCACATGGCAGCAGAGTGTGGCGATGGAGACAGCAGCAATGGGAGGCCGTACAGGGACCCATGACAGACTCTGGACTTGGCAGCAGCATGAGGAGGCGGTATATAGGGGCCCATGGCAGATTAGGGGCCTGGCAGCAGCTATGTGAGGCCCGTAATCTGCCTGCACCCTATGTCAAAAAATTAAACACACCAGCAGTGTGAAGAGACCTGAAAGTGGCACATGGCAGCAGAGTGTGGCGATGGAGACAGCAGCAATGGGAGGCCGTACAGGGACCCATGACAGACTCTGGACTTGGCAGCAGCATGAGGAGGCGGTATATAGGGGCCCATGGCAGATTAGGGGCCTGGCAGCAGCTATGTGAGGCCCGTAATCTGCCTGCACCCTATGTCAAAAAATTTAACACACCAGCAGTGTGAAGAGACCTGAAAGTGGCACATGGCAGCAGAGTGTGGCGATGGAGACAGCAGCAATGGGAGGCCGTACAGGGACCCATGACAGACTCTGGACTTGGCAGCAGCATGAGGAGGCGGTATATAGGGGCCCATGGCCTGAAAGTGGCACATGTTTGAGGCATGATTCATGGCGGATTTAGTCAGTTGTGTCAGGAACTGGTGGTTTGAAATCCAGACTAATCCACGCCTGATTCATTTTCACAAACGTGAGTCTCTCCACACTTTGGGTGGACAGTCGTGTCCTCCGCGGAGTTACAATACCTCCTGCCGCACTAAACACGCGCTCCGATGCCACGCTACTGGCCGGGCATGACAGCCTTTCAAGGGCAAATTCAGCTAGTTGGGGCCAAAGGTCAAGTTTCGTTGCCCAGTAGTCAAGGGGATTGTCTACCTCGGTTGGCAGGGTGCTGTCCAAGTAGGCCCAAGCCTGTTGTTTGAGCTCCTGCTCCAGGTCCACCTGATGCTGCTGCTGCTGCTGCGGCTGGTTAGTAGTTTCCTCACTGCGCTGGTGAAGAAAGCTACTCATCATCGACTGCAGACTGAGGCAGCCGCTGCTGGTGGAGCTGCCACTGCTCCTACCACCCCACCCCTCCCCTGCTGCCATGCCAGCGGAACGCGAGCGCACAGGGCCCACAGTGTCTGAGGATGGACGTTGGCGCACAAAGGCAGAGACCAACTGACTACATAGGTGGTTTTTATAGTACGTAATTTTGGCCTCCCTCTCAGCAGGTGTGAAAAAGGCCACCATTTTGGACCGGTAGCGAGGGTCCAACAAGGTGGACAGCCAAAAGTCATCCCTCTGTCTGATGGTTATTATTCGGCTGTCGCTACGCAAGCAACCGAGCATGCTATGGGCCATTTGTGCCAAGGAATGCGAGGGACTCCCTGCCTCCATCTCCACAGCATACTGCCACGGTGCGTCTGGGTCCTCTGTCTCCTCCTCCTCCTCCTCTACCAGATGCTCCTGCTCCTCCACTCCTGTCCGCTGAGTGGAAAAACCACCCATTTCACTCAATAATTCCTGAGCACAAATGTCCTCCTCTACCTCCTCCTCTTCTTCCTGTCCTGCCCCCACAGGGGTCATGTGGCGTTGAGATCTGTGCGCCACGTCTACCGCACCCTGACCAGCCATTGTTAACAGCATTTGTTCCAGGACGTGCAACAGAGGAATGACGTCGTTCATCCCATAGTCCTGCCGACTCACGAATAGCGTGGCCTCCTCAAAGGGCCTGAGCAAGCGGCAGGTGTCACGCATGAGCTGCCAATGGCTGACATCTAAGTTACACAGGGGAGTACCTTTATCCGCTTGTAACATCAGGAAATCGGTGATGGCCTTTCGCTGCTCGTAAAGGCGGTCTAACATGTGTAGGGTTGAATTCCACCTTGTTGCAACGTCGCAGATCAGGCGATGCTGTGGAATTCCGTTCTGCCGCTGCAGCTCAAGGAGGGTGTTCTTTGCGGTGTAGGAATGGCTGAAATGCATGCACAGTTTACGTGACATTTTAAGGATGTCTTGCAGTGGGATGGTGGATTTTAGGAACCGCTTGACAACCAGATTGAACACGTGAGCCATGCATGGCGCATGGCACAACCTTCCTTGACGCAGAGCAGACACCATGTTCTTTCCGTTGTCGGTCAACATGGTTCCGATTTTTAGTTTGCGCGGAGACAGCCATCTGTCGATTTCTCTGTTCATTACACTCAGCAGTTCCTCCCCTGTGTGACTACGTTCGCCAAGGCATACCAGGTGCAGCACAGCGTGACACCGTTGCGCCCTGCACATGTGATATGCCGGTCGGGTAATGGGACTTGGCACGGGGGTGGCGGCTGAGGACACGGCGGAAAAAGAGGTGGTAGAGGCGGACATGCTTGCTGGACCAAGGACGTGCAAACGTGGAGGCAAAAGCGTCGTGACCTGTCCAAGTTGCTGGTGCGGCTGTGCCGGCACCACGTTCACCCAGTGGGCCGTAAATGACATGTACTGTCCCTGACCGTAGTTACAGCTCCACACGTCGGCGCTGCCGTGCACTTTGGCAGAGACCGACATGCTCAAAGACTGGCCCACCATCTCTTCTACATGTGAATGCAGGGCTGGCACTGCCTTTTGGGCAAAGAAATGACGGCTTGGCACTCTCCACCGCGGCGCGGCACAAGCCATCATTTCTCGGAAAGGTGCTGAGTCCACCAGTTGGAAAGGGAGGGACTGCAGCACCAGCAACTTGGACAGGAGGACGTTCAGCTTTTGCACCGTCGGGTGCGTGCTCGCAAACTGTTGTCTCTTGGATACGGATTCCAAGAAAGACTGTTGACGGAATCCGAGAAGAGGAGTAGCAGGAGAAGGAGCATCTGAACGAGCGGAAGATGCCAATGAGCGACAACTCCCCTCAGCAGAGGTGTTGGAGCCTTGACTGGCTGATAGAGGGCGATTGACGACGTCGGGTGACGGAGCAAGTAACGGAGCGGGTGATGGAGCGGGGGCTGGGGCAGGCAGAACCGCCGTATGTTTATCACGGTTTTCCCAGGCCACCGAATGGTGACGCTGCATATGCTGACGCAACGCTGTAGTCCCAACATGGGCCCCCTGGCCACGCTTGCATTTCTGGCCACATAGTCGACATACGGCTACGTTTACTTCCTCGGGCGGCTTGAGGAAAAATTGCCACACCACCGAGTAGGAAACTTTGCCCCCGCTACTCTTCACTGGCTGACTGCTACTTCCTCCGTGCGCACCGGCACCACTACTGGCCGTGGTGGTAGGCTGCAGTGGAGCTGGTGCTCTACTCCGTGGACGTTTGGCTCCACTGACACTGATGCGACCCTGCTGCTGTCTCCTGGGCAACCCACCGACTGTTTTGCTCGCTGCCAAGCTGCCACCCTCTTCTCCTGATGATGCGGAAGAAATTGCCTGATGACGACGAGGCTGCCAAGTGCGATCAACCTCCTCATCATCAAGTAGGGTCTCCGCCTCACTACTAGCCCCCTCGGCTGCGTCTGGGTCAGGAGACAGACCTGTCTCTAGACCGGCTACCGAGCCACTCTCCTCGCCAGTACTTGTTCGCTTGGCTGCTGAAAAGGCCGATGTCTCCCCCCGTTCCTGACCGCCCTCTGTTAGCTCTTCCTCACTGTACAGTGGGGCTGAGCCCACAGCATGCGATACTTCGCTTGGTGAGGGAACAGCAAAGGACAGGGGCAGGTAGAGGACACGTGATTTCAGTGGGCTTGGTCCCGGGCCATGCCAACTAACGGTTGTGTCTGACGTACCCACCGACCGTTGGCTGTAGGTGTCAGAGGTGACCTGGGAAGAGGAAGACGACCGAGCCAACCAATCAATGACGGCAGGGTTGTCGGTGGAGACACGACCGCTGGATGACACCGGGAGCACTGGCCTCTGGCTGCGAATACTGCTGCCTCGACCCCTTCCTCTGCTGCCACGTCTGCTCGCTCCTAAAACATTGCCTCCTCTGCCACTCCTCTGCATGTTGTCTGACATACTATTTAATTCAACTATTAGGTGTCCCTGAGTAACAATTCTCTGGCACTCAGTAACAATTCTGTCTGTCCCTGAGTATGAATTCTGTGGCCCTGAGTAACAATTCTGTGTCTGTGCGAGTAACAATTCTGTGTCTGTGCGAGTAACAATTCTGTGTCTGTGCAAGTAACAATTTTGTGTCTGTGCGAGTAACAATTCTCTGGCACTCAGTAACAATTCTGTCTGTCCCTGAGTAACAATTCTCTGGCACTCAGTAACAATTCTGTCTGTCCCTGAGTAACAATTCTCTGGCACTCAGTAACAATTCTGTCTGTCCCTGAGTATGAATTCTGTGGCCCTGAGTAACAATTCTGTGTCTGTGCGAGTAACAATTCTGTGTCTGTGCAAGTAACAATTTTGTGTCTGTGCGAGTAACAATTCTCTGGCACTCAGTAACAATTCTGTCTGTCCCTGAGTAACAATTCTCTGGCACTCAGTAACAATTCTGTCTGTCCCTGAGTATGAATTTTGTGGCCCTGAGTAACAATTCTGTGTCTGTGCGAGTAACAATTCTGTGTCTGTGCAAGTAACAATTTTGTGTCTGTGCGAGTAACAATTCTCTGGCACTCAGTAACAATTCTGTCTGTCCCTGAGTAACAATTCTCTGGCACTCAGTAACAATTCTGTCTGTCCCTGAGTATGAATTCTGTGGCCCTGAGTAACAATTCTGTGTCTGTGCGAGTAACAATTCTGTGTCTGTGCAAGTAACAATTTTGTGTCTGTGCGAGTAACAATTCTCTGGCACTCAGTAACAATTCTGTCTGTCCCTGAGTAACAATTCTCTGGCACTCAGTAACAATTCTGTCTGTCCCTGAGTAACAATTCTCTGGCACTCAGTAACAATTCTGTCTGTCCCTGAGTAACAATTCTCTGGCACTCAGTAACAATTCTGTGTCTGTGCGAGTAACAATTCTGTGTCTGTGCAAGTAACAATTTTGTGTCTGTGCGAGTAACAATTCTCTGGCACTCAGTAACAATTCTGTCTGTCCCTGAGTAACAATTCTCTGGCACTCAGTAACAATTCTGTCTGTCCCTGAGTAACAATTCTCTGGCACTCAGTAACAATTCTGTCTGTCCCTGAGTATGAATTCTGTGGCCCTGAGTAACAATTCTGTGTCTGTGCGAGTAACAATTCTGTGTCTGTGCAAGTAACAATTTTGTGTCTGTGCGAGTAACAATTCTCTGGCACTCAGTAACAATTCTGTCTGTCCCTGAGTAACAATTCTCTGGCACTCAGTAACAATTCTGTCTGTCCCTGAGTAACAATTCTCTGGCACTCAGTAACAATTCTGTCTGTCCCTGAGTAACAATTCTCTGGCACTCAGTAACAATTCTGTCTGTCCCTGAGTAACAATTCTCTGGCACTCAGTAACAATTCTGTCTGTCCCTGAGTATGAATTCTGTGGCCCTGAGTAACAATTCTGTGTCTGTGCGAGTAACAATTCTGTGTCTGTGCAAGTAACAATTTTGTGTCTGTGCGAGTAACAATTCTCTGGCACTCAGTAACAATTCTGTCTGTCCCTGAGTAACAATTCTCTGGCACTCAGTAACAATTCTGTCTGTCCCTGAGTAACAATTCTCTGGCACTCAGTAACAATTCTGTCTGTCCCTGAGTAACAATTCTCTGGCACTCAGTAACAATTCTGTCTGTCCCTGAGTAACAATTCTCTGGCACTCAGTAACAATTCTGTCTGTCCCTGAGTATGAATTCTGTGGCCCTGAGTAACAATTCTGTGTCTGTGCGAGTAACAATTCTGTGTCTGTGCAAGTAACAATTTTGTGTCTGTGCGAGTAACAATTCTCTGGCACTCAGTAACAATTCTGTCTGTCCCTGAGTAACAATTCTCTGGCACTCAGTAACAATTCTGTCTGTCCCTAAGTAACAATTCTCTGGCACTCAGTAACAATTCTGTCTGTCCCTGAGTATGAATTCTGTGGCCCTGAGTAACAATTCTGTGTCTGTGCGAGTAACAATTCTGTGTCTGTGCAAGTAACAATTTTGTGTCTGTGCGAGTAACAATTCTCTGGCACTCAGTAACAATTCTGTCTGTCCCTGAGTAACAATTCTCTGGCACTCAGTAACAATTCTGTCTGTCCCTGAGTAACAATTCTCTGGCACTCAGTAACAATTCTGTCTATCCCTGAGTATGAATTCTGTGGCCCTGAGTAACAATTCTGTGTCTGTGCGAGTAACAATTCTGTGTCTGTGCAAGTAACAATTTTGTGTCTGTGCGAGTAACAATTCTCTGGCACTCAGTAACAATTCTGTCTGTCCCTGAGTAACAATTCTCTGGCACTCAGTAACAATTCTGTCTGTCCCTGAGTAACAATTCTCTGGCACTCAGTAACAATTCTGTCTGTCCCTGAGTAACAATTCTCTGGCACTCAGTAACAATTCTGTCTGTCCCTGAGTATGAATTCTGTGGCCCTGAGTAACAATTCTGTGTCTGTGCGAGTAACAATTCTGTGTCTGTGCAAGTAACAATTTTGTGTCTGTGCGAGTAACAATTCTCTGGCACTCAGTAACAATTCTGTCTGTCCCTGAGTAACAATTCTCTGGCACTCAGTAACAATTCTGTCTGTCCCTGAGTAACAATTCTCTGGCACTCAGTAACAATTCTGTCTGTCCCTGAGTATGAATTTTGTGGCCCTGAGTAACAATTCTGTGTCTGTGCGAGTAACAATTCTGTGTCTGTGCAAGTAACAATTTTGTGTCTGTGCGAGTAACAATTCTCTGGCACTCAGTAACAATTCTGTCTGTCCCTGAGTAACAATTCTCTGGCACTCAGTAACAATTCTGTCTGTCCCTGAGTATGAATTCTGTGGCCCTGAGTAACAATTCTGTGTCTGTGCGAGTAACAATTCTGTGTCTGTGCAAGTAACAATTTTGTGTCTGTGCGAGTAACAATTCTCTGGCACTCAGTAACAATTCTGTCTGTCCCTGAGTAACAATTCTCTGGCACTCAGTAACAATTCTGTCTGTCCCTGAGTAACAATTCTCTGGCACTCAGTAACAATTCTGTCTGTCCCTGAGTAACAATTCTCTGGCACTCAGTAACAATTCTGTGTCTGTGCGAGTAACAATTCTGTGTCTGTGCAAGTAACAATTTTGTGTCTGTGCGAGTAACAATTCTCTGGCACTCAGTAACAATTCTGTCTGTCCCTGAGTAACAATTCTCTGGCACTCAGTAACAATTCTGTCTGTCCCTGAGTAACAATTCTCTGGCACTCAGTAACAATTCTGTCTGTCCCTGAGTATGAATTCTGTGGCCCTGAGTAACAATTCTGTGTCTGTGCGAGTAACAATTCTGTGTCTGTGCAAGTAACAATTTTGTGTCTGTGCGAGTAACAATTCTCTGGCACTCAGTAACAATTCTGTCTGTCCCTGAGTAACAATTCTCTGGCACTCAGTAACAATTCTGTCTGTCCCTGAGTAACAATTCTCTGGCACTCAGTAACAATTCTGTCTGTCCCTGAGTAACAATTCTCTGGCACTCAGTAACAATTCTGTCTGTCCCTGAGTAACAATTCTCTGGCACTCAGTAACAATTCTGTCTGTCCCTGAGTATGAATTCTGTGGCCCTGAGTAACAATTCTGTGTCTGTGCGAGTAACAATTCTGTGTCTGTGCAAGTAACAATTTTGTGTCTGTGCGAGTAACAATTCTCTGGCACTCAGTAACAATTCTGTCTGTCCCTGAGTAACAATTCTCTGGCACTCAGTAACAATTCTGTCTGTCCCTGAGTAACAATTCTCTGGCACTCAGTAACAATTCTGTCTGTCCCTGAGTAACAATTCTCTGGCACTCAGTAACAATTCTGTCTGTCCCTGAGTAACAATTCTCTGGCACTCAGTAACAATTCTGTCTGTCCCTGAGTATGAATTCTGTGGCCCTGAGTAACAATTCTGTGTCTGTGCGAGTAACAATTCTGTGTCTGTGCAAGTAACAATTTTGTGTCTGTGCGAGTAACAATTCTCTGGCACTCAGTAACAATTCTGTCTGTCCCTGAGTAACAATTCTCTGGCACTCAGTAACAATTCTGTCTGTCCCTAAGTAACAATTCTCTGGCACTCAGTAACAATTCTGTCTGTCCCTGAGTATGAATTCTGTGGCCCTGAGTAACAATTCTGTGTCTGTGCGAGTAACAATTCTGTGTCTGTGCAAGTAACAATTTTGTGTCTGTGCGAGTAACAATTCTCTGGCACTCAGTAACAATTCTGTCTGTCCCTGAGTAACAATTCTCTGGCACTCAGTAACAATTCTGTCTGTCCCTGAGTAACAATTCTCTGGCACTCAGTAACAATTCTGTCTATCCCTGACTATGAATTCTGTGGCCCTGAGTAACAATTCTGTGTCTGTGCGAGTAACAATTCTGTGTCTGTGCAAGTAACAATTTTGTGTCTGTGCGAGTAACAATTCTCTGGCACTCAGTAACAATTCTGTCTGTCCCTGAGTAACAATTCTCTGGCACTCAGTAACAATTCTGTCTGTCCCTGAGTAACAATTCTCTGGCACTCAGTAACAATTCTGTCTGTCCCTGAGTAACAATTCTCTGGCACTCAGTAACAATTCTGTCTGTCCCTGAGTATGAATTCTGTGGCCCTGAGTAACAATTCTGTGTCTGTGCGAGTAACAATTCTGTGTCTGTGCAAGTAACAATTTTGTGTCTGTGCGAGTAACAATTCTCTGGCACTCAGTAACAATTCTGTCTGTCCCTGAGTAACAATTCTCTGGCACTCAGTAACAATTCTGTCTGTCCCTGAGTAACAATTCTCTGGCACTCAGTAACAATTCTGTCTGTCCCTGAGTATGAATTCTGTGGCCCTGAGTAACAATTCTGTGTCTGTGCGAGTAACAATTCTGTGTCTGTGCAATTAACAATTTTGTGTCTGTGCGAGTAACAATTCTCTGGCACTCAGTAACAATTCTGTCTGTCCCTGAGTAACAATTCTCTGGCACTCAGTAACAATTCTGTCTGTCCCTGAGTAACAATTCTCTGGCACTCAGTAACAATTCTGTCTGTCCCTGAGTAACAATTCTCTGGCACTCAGTAACAATTCTGTCTGTCCCTGAGTAACAATTCTCTGGCACTCAGTAACAATTCTGTCTGTCCCTGAGTAAAAATTCTGTGGCCCTAATAACGTTTCTGTGGCCCTAAGTAACAATTCTCTGGCACTGAGTAACAATTCTGTCTGTCCCTGAGTATGAATTCTGTGGCCCTAACTAGCGTTTCTTTGTCCCTAAATAACGATTCTGTGGCCCTCATTAACAAGTCTGTGTCCCTGAGTAATGGTTCTCTGTCCCTAAGTAACTTCTCTCTGTCCCCAATTCTCGTTTCTGTGGCCCTAACTCTGTCCCTGTCCCTAGTACAGAGCGGTCTGCCTCTGTTCAATGACTGCAGGCAAATGAAGATTTCCAAAATGGCCGCTATATATACCTCGACCATTACACAGTGCTGGCTGGCTGGCTGCTGATTGGCTGATGCGATCACATGTCGTTGAGGAATGCATTATGGGGCAGCGCGCCTTGTCTGCGCGCCTTCCCCGACATCCCCGCTCCGTCGCCGCACATGTCAGCCGCCATTTTCGGAAAAATTTCGATTCGCGCGTCCGAATTAGGCTGTTTTTCGGATTCGGCACGAATCGAAATTTTTCCGATATTCGACTCGAATTCCACTTCGGATACTTCGATTCGCTCATCTCTAATTAGAATGATCCGGAACAACTGCTTTGTTATTTGTGATATGTTTATTCAGTGTCCTGAAGTCAACTGACAAAGAATATGAATTGTCAGCATTTTTGATAGGCCAAATACAGTTTTTTACCACTGATTGTGTTTTCTTTAAAATGCCAAGTTGTACAAACTCTTGAATAATGGCAGAAAGTGGTCCTATTGATTCTTGTGGTAACTCATACTGATTAAGGGGTATAGGATCTTTTCCTCAATATTCAATTCTGTATCTTTCAAAGTTCCTATGTCATTTTTAAACTTTGACCACAAACTTGGAAAACGTTGTACCATTTCTTTTAAAGCACAATTACCATCAGTATCAGGCCATTTTTGTGCTGTAGACATTTTAGAGTTGAAACCAACATCACTGTATATAGAAGGATCCATTAACATTGATTTGGGCCTAGATGGATTCCTCCAAATAACTTTGGTCATAATATCAATAATCCACTTCTGCTTATTGATAAAATCAATGCCAAGAATATTCTCGGTGGCATTACTATACCAAATATCAATGTTAGTTTTCACTAGCCCAGGTACTTCAAATGTTACATTAGGCACCTGTCTAGCAGTGGAATGACCTGTATTATTAAAACCTTTTATATTACACATGGGTGAATTTGGTTTCACAGGTATGTTTTCTCTGGTAAGGCTAATCTCAGATCCGCTGTCAATCAGAAATTTAATCTTTTTACCATTTAGTAATCCTTGTATAAATGGTCTTCCATTGTCATCCAATACAATTGGAGGGACAAATTCTAACAGTATTGGGGATGAATGTGGACGTGATTCTACTTTTGGAACTGGTAATAAACCATTTGTGTCAGTGACAGCCCTTCTCACCATGTTGTCAGAACAGTTGTTTCTAGTCAAAGTATGAATCTGTGTAACTGTTGAGGCATAAGGCAATTCAGTTAAACTTTTATCATTACACAACACAGCAGGTTGTACAAAAGCTGCATTTTCACTTTTTATTTCCATTTTCTTTATTTGTGAGTCCAGTTTAAACTTCCAACAATGCCGTCTGATATGACCTTGTTTATGACAGTGAAAGCATGTGGTATGCTCTTTATGACTCACTTGCATCTGTCGTTGTCATTCTTACTGGGACTTGTGGTTCCTGGCATGGCTGCTGTCTGACTATTTTTGTCACTTTGAATCACAGCTACCCCATAAGTGAGATTGCTATTTTTCAATTTTTTGTCAATGAAACTTACTATGTCATTCAGATTTTGTTTTTCCTCTGCTATGACAACGGTTACTGGGTCAAGATACTTGAATTTCTTTACAAAAGCTTTGATCATAGCTGAGTCTTCCTCATTTTCTACTCCAAATATAATTTTATATGCTTTGGAAAACTTATTTTTAAACTCAAAAGGGTCTTCGTCTGCAGTAGTCTGAAGTAAGTCAAGCATTTCTACAGAAGGTACGTCTTCACCTGTTGAACATAACAGTAATTGTCGCAGTCTGTCTGTCGCGTCACTATTTTTTTTCTGATATTTATCGTTAATAACAGAATTTTTAATTCGAGACATAAATTTAGTTGGTAGCCATAACGGAAATAAATAATTTATTTCATGATTTGGAAGCTGATGGCATTTGACATTCATTTCATACATTTCCATGTTGCTGTAAATATCTTTATCTGAATCATAAGCAGGGATGTCTTTTAAAACTTTCATTAATTGATTATTTATTTATTTTATCGAGTTTATATAGCGCCAAAGGGTTTGCTCAGCGCTGTACAATAGAGGGGGGGACAATACATGAAACAGTACAGTAACAACAGACAGCACACAAGGGGTAAGAGGGCCCTACTCTTTTGAGCTTACAATCTAGGAGGGAGGGGGTAGAGGTACAGGAGGAAATGGCTGTGGGGGATGGAGTGGTAGGAGGAGGGAAGGGCAGCGGCTGTTAGGTGAGGGTGGGGTAGGCTTCCCTGAAGAGGTGGGTTTTCAGGGAGCGCCTGAAGGTGAGGAGGGAAGGTGACAGTCTGATGGATTGGGGTAGTGAGTTCCAGAGGATGGGGGAGGACCTGGAGAAGTCTTGTAGTCATGCGTGGGAGGAGGAAACCAGGGAGCAAGATAGAAGGAGGTCCTGTGAAGAGCGAAGGGTACGGGTAGGGTGGTACCTTGGAATCAGGTCGGTGAGGTAGTTAGGGGCAGTGTTGTGAATGGCCTTATAGGTCAGAGTGAGCAGTTTGAATTTAATGCGTTGGGCAATGGGGAGCCAGTGGAGGGAGAGGCAGAGGGGGGTGGCAGAGGTGGAGCGGCTGGTGAGGTGGATGAGTCTGGCAGCTGAGTTCAGGATGGTCTGAAGCGGGGAGAGTTTGCACTGGGGTAGGCCGGTGAGGAGGGAGTTGCAGTAGTCAAGGCGTGAGATAATCAGGGAGTGTACGAGTAGTTTAGTGGTGTCTGGGGTAAGGAAGGAGCGTATCTTTGGCGATGTTCCGGAGGTGGAGCCTGCATGTGTTTGTAAGTGATTTGACATGAGGTTGAAAGGAAAGGTTTGAGTCCAGAATGACGCCAAGGACCTTGGCTTGCTGGGCGGGATTGATGGTGGTGTTGTTGGTAGTGATGGAAAGGATGGGGGGGAAAGGGGGAAAGATGAGAAGCTCAGTTTTGGAGAGGTTGAGCTTGAGGAAATGGAGCGACATCCAGTCAGAGATGTCGTTTAGGAGGTGAGTGATGCAGGTGGAGAATGTGGGGGTGAGGTGAGGGGTGGATAGGTAGATTTGAGTATCATCAGCGTAGAGGTGGTAGTTGATAGTTGAAGCCGTGGGAGTGTATGAGTTTGCCAAGGGAGGAGGTGTAGATGGAGAAGAGAAGGGGTCCAAGGACAGAGCCCTGGGGGACCCCAACAGAGAGGGGGAGGGAAGGGGAGGTGGCACCGTTGTAGGAAACGCTGAAGGAGCGTTGGGATAGATAGGACGAGAACCAAGAGAGAGCGGTGTCTCTGATGCCAAGGGAGAGTAGTTTATTAAGGAGGAGGGGGTGGTCGACTGTGTCAAAGGCCGCGGAGAGGTCTTGGAGAAGGAGGACAGAGTAGTCGCCTTTGGCTTTGGCGGTTAGTAGATCGTTGGTGATTTTGAGGAGGGCAGTTTCGGTGGAGTGTAGGGGACAGAAGCCGGACTGTAGTGGGTCAAGGAGGTTGCTGTCAGTTAGGTGGGCGCTTAGGCGATTGTAAACCAAGTGCTTAAGGAGCTTGGAAGTGAGTGGCAGCAGGGAAATTGGTCTGAGGTTGTTGAGGTCAGTGGGGTCCAGGGAGGGCTTTTTGAGTATGGGGGTGATGTGCGCATGTTTTAGGGGGGAGGGGAAGACGCCAGTAGAGAGGGAGAGATTTAAGATGTGGGTAAGGGAGCGGATGAGGGAAGAGGGGGGTGACCGGAGGAGTTGAGAGGGGATAGGGTCCAGGGGGCAGGTAGTGAGGCGGGCTTCTGAGAAGACTCTGGTGACTTCCTCAGTGGTAGTAGGGCTGAAGGAGTGCAGTGATGGGGGGGTTACGGTAGGCAGGGCCTTGGGTGTGGTGGGGGCAGTGCCGTTGCGAGGTCAGAGGAGGGGAGAGATGAGGGGGTGATGGAAGGGGGGAGGCTAGATGGGGAGGTAGATTGCAAGTTGACTATGTCCTTGCGGATTGCATCAATCTTGTTGTGGAGATGAGTGGCAATATCGTGGGCGGTAAGTGAGGTACTGAGTGGAGGAGGGGGGGGAGAGAGGAGGGAGTTGAAGGTGGAGAAGAGTCGGCGAGGGCAGGTGGAGAGGGTTTTGATCAGGTTAACGAAGTAGGCCTGCTTGGCGACGTGGAGGGAGGAGGTGTAGGGGGGGAGGCAGATTTGTAGAGGGAGAATGCATGAGGGGACCTGGTTTTGCGCCATAGTCTCTCCAATGCACGACTGCGATGTTTGAGGCATTTAGTAAGGTCGTTCTGCCATGGTTGGAGCGGTCTGGGTTTGATGTTGCGTGTGGTTAGGGGTGCCAGAGAGTCTAGGGTAGCTGATAGTGAGTCGTTGTACGCGGTGATGGCTAGGTAAGAACATGACAGTGGAAGGATGCTGTCGTGTAAGCGGTCGGCAGCCGAGTGGAGGGGGGCCTGGTGCAGGTTGCGGAGGTTGTGGCTGGTGATGGTTTGGCACACTGGGGGGGGGAGTTAGGGGAAGGGGAGGTGAACGTGAGGAGGTGGTGGTCGGAGAGAGGGAAGGGGGTGTTAGTGAAGTGGTTAAGGGTACAGAGGTGGGAGAAGACGAGGTCCAGGGTGTTCCCATTGATGTGGGTGGAGGATTGAGTGTATTGTGTGAGCGCGAAGGAGGAGGTTAGGTGGAGGAGTTGGGAGGTAGCTGGGGTGTTGTCGTTGATGGGGATGTTGAAGTCCCCGAGGATGATGGTCGGTAGCTCAGAGGAGAGGAAGAAGGGAAGCGGGCTATGGATCCGGGGGGCCTGTAGATCACTGCGATCCTTAGGGGGGTGGGTGAGAAGAGCCGGATGCAGTGAGCCTCAAAGAAGGAGAAGGTTAGGGAGGGGGGGTTAGGGAGGACTTGGAAGGTGCTCAGCGGTGATAGGAGCAGGCCGACACCACCACCTTTGTGTCTGCTCAGTCTTGGTGAATGGGACCAGACGAGACCTCCATGGGAGAGTGCCGCAGGGGAGGTAGAGTCAGTGGCCTGTACCCAGGTTTTGATGATGGCTAGGAGGTTGAGGGAGCGGGAGATAAAGAGGTCATGGATGGCAGTTAGTTTGTTGCAGACCGAACGGGCGTTCAGAAGTGCAACCGAGAGAGGGGGGATGGATACGGGGAGGAGGTGCACAGGTATGAGGTTGAGGGGGTTGCGGCTGCTGGCGGGAGCAGGGGAGTCCCTGGAGGGGGGGTTCCTGGAGGGGGGGTGAGGTGGTGAGGGGCCAGGGTTCGGGGAGATGTCCCCAGCGGATAGGAGAAGGGTGAGGAGGGTGGCATGGGAATGGGAGGTGCAGGAGCGTGTGGGTCTGGTAGTGGTGGCACGTGGGTCGACCGAGGAGTGGAGTACCAGGAGGAGGTGGTGAGTGCCGTAGTGGGGAGAGGGCAGAAGTGAAGGGGCAATGTAGAGCTGTTTTGGGGGGGTGGGTGGGTAGAGGGAGGCGATTTTTGGGATGGAGGAGAGGAAAACGAGGAGTAGAAGTGCAGGTGACATGCTGGGGTGAGTGCAGTGCTGTTCGGGTGAGGGGAGGTGAAGGGATACGGGTCAGGGCGAGGTGATGTGGAGAGTCTGTATCACCATGGAGGAGTCCACTAGAGTCCTTCTGTAGGGGGAGAGTGGGAGTAAAGGGCAGCAGCAGGCTGGCTGCAATCTGTGGGTGCAGTATGCTGGCGTCCGAGGGGTCTTCAGTGGGTCCGGTGGATCGGCGAGTGGAGGGGTCGTAGGGTGCGATGTCTGGGGGTGTTGGTAGGCACGGCGTCTGGTGATGCTGGCGGCTCGGTGACTGGAGATGTTGAGGCCGGGCGTCAGGTGCTGAGGGCTCGGTGTTGGGAGGCGCAGAAGGCGCTGAAGGGCGCAGCGTCCGGAGGTGTTGAAGGGTCGTCGTCAAGAGGTGGTGTGGATCGACGTCTGGAGGTAGAGTGAGTTAGGACCAGGGTGCTGAGGGCCGCGTGGCAGGCTTGACTCCATCAGATAGGATAGGGCTCAGGGCTGTGTGGTGGTAGGTGCCCGGCTGCGTGGACCCCGGAGGGGAGCAGGGAGGCGCGGTGCGGGAGCCAGGGGTGCGGCAACGTCTTGATTCGCTGGGTGGTCCGGGTGTTGGGTGTCCAGAGGTGGTAGCTGGGTGCCCGGTAGCTGGGTGCTGGGTGTCCAGGGGTGGTAGCTGGGTGCCCGGTAGCTGGGTGCTGGGTGTCCAGGGGTGGTAGCTGGGTGCCCGGTAGCTGGGTGCAGGGTGTCCAGGGGTGGGCCCAGAACCGATGTATGGGCTGGGCAGCAGAGCAGCGATCAGTGGGCCTGAGCTGGTTCCTGGTGGTCAGGGATGGACACAGGGCTAGTGAGGAGGGCCCTGCGGAGGCTGGCAGGTCGGTGGGGATCGGTGGTGGCAGCTTACCCGTTCTGGTGGCGCCGCCGTGCAGGTATCCTGGGGTGGTCCTGGACTGCTGTCAGCTTGGTGGTCCTTGCTAGGCAGATCTTTGGTGGGGTGGTTGTTGTCGCCTTGCGTCAGGCTGCTGTGGCCCTGGAGATGGTGGAGAGGGTCAGGGGCCGCCTGGTGAGGACCACCCCGCTGTGTGTCAGAGGGCAGGAGCCGAGGGATGGAGCGGCGGCGCCGTGATTCGGCGGCGGTGTCGCAAGTCGGCCCGCAAATTAATCGAGGCCGCAGCTTCGCCGGTTGTAGTAGGCCGCGATTTCGGAGGGGGCAAAACTGCTTGGGACCCCTCCCGGATGCTTCACTAGGGGCCGCAGGTGTGTCGGGGCCCTCATAGTGTCCGTTGCCACCCGGATGGCAGCGGATTAGGCAGTGGGGCAACGGAGCTCTCTGATGGCATGTTGCTCCGTCGCCATCTTGAAGACACATATAATGTATTTGCAACTTAAGTTTTGCAGTTTTACATAACAATTCTTTATGTTTACTTTGTGTTTCGTCATCAGAGTCAATATCCGAACTTCAGAGATATCGGACAGCTGTGGCTCTGATCTTGAATCACTCTGTTTGTCATCTGTGTTTATCATGGCAACCTGTTTACTGTCATTCTGCAGTCTTAACAAAAGATTTGTCTTTAAGTCAATTTGTTCCTCAAGATTTTCTATGTAATTACAAAAAATGTCACAGTTTGGGCAACTAAGAGCATCTTGAGACAAATTTTCATGTATTTCTGTATTCTGTACAGTACTACATTCTGTCTCTTTTAATGTACAAGCTTTTTTAACAGATAAATCAACATTCAAAATTCAACATTTTGTTGCATATTCTTACTAAATTTAAGATGTTAGATATCTTTTTACGCTGTCTGTGCACAGTAAATCTAGATTTATCTATCTGAATATTGGCCTGTAAACATTCATTATACATATAGTGCCATAGCTGACCGTCTTCAGGATATAAAGAAACATCTTTAAACTCTAGCTTGCTTTCATTAACTAAGTCATCAATAAATTCCATAATTGTTACTCACCGAAATCAAAAGATTTTCTCGTTTGACCCGGCTCAGTCACTGGACCTCTCGTCCACGTCTGTTTAATCGCCTTTTCTGCTAGGTTCTTTTCACTGCGCTTTTCCCAGACTTGACAATCACAGAATTGTGCGTTCTCCCCCTTATCAAGGAATGGAAAACCGGAGAAAAAACTTTGGCGGAGGCTGGCTCACCAAAATGTTGGATTTTAGACACATACAATACTTCTTTTAGTGTCTTGAGGCGATTATGAATGAAAGAGCCGTTGAAATAAAAAATGAAGTGTGATTTTATTCTATCACACAATGGTGTAAAATAACAATGTAAAGCGTATCATGAACAGTTCCATGTAGATAAAACTACTGTAGAAATATCGAGCTGAAGTTTAAAGAAAAAGTCACCATTTTTAGTTATTGAAGTCCGGCCATGTGCTGTTCTGTCTTTCATGTTCTCCTTGTCCTTCTCATGTCTTTTTGGGAAGAAACCAGAAATAGACGGAAATGATGATCTTGTCTTCAGTAAGCACCTGTTCCAGCTTCTCATACGTGTGTGTGCGTGTATGTCAGAGTGTCAGTGTTAGCGTGTGAGTGTCTCCCCTCCTCTGTCCCTTATGGACCTTTTTATGTAGAATGAGTGTGTCATAACGAGAGATTCGTAATACCTTGTATGGCATAGAAGGGAGGGGACGACACTCACATAATGTTTTTGATGGACAGGAACATATGGATGCCGATGTACATAATATTGTAAGCCGATGATGTAACCTCAGCTATTCATATTTAAAGAATAATATAGCTTAAGAACATATCTTTTCAACATATCAATGTATAATCACTAATCTATATATGTATCAATATTAGAAACGTATACTAAATACACACAGATACTATTAAAATACATAATGTAATAGTAAATCTATAATGAGTCCTCCTAATACCCTTGACATATACTAGAGACTTCTAACCAGCTATGCCTAAATATAGTCTTCAGCTGGTTTAGCTGGTCTAGCTAACTTACCCATATTTACTGTCTCAGCTTAACTTATATATCTTTTGGTCTCAGCTATAATTGAAGAATTGTAATACTATTGGCTTCAGGCGTCTATTCAAACATATTAATATTAATTATGATTAATCATAAAAACCAAATAGTTTGCAAGCTTGCCATCAATATAAGTGCTGAATCATAATTTTTATTTCTAACACTGTGCCTTACATCACTTCCTGCCTGTGCCTGACATCACTTCCTGTCTGTGCCCGACATCACTTCCTGTCTTTGCCCGACATCACTTCCTGTCTTCCATAGAGATTTCCTGTCTCTGTAATTGTGTGATCACCACCTTGTGGAGCTCAGAAGAACTGCAGCCCAAGAAATGTCACAAGAAAATGAAACCAAACTGTACGATGAAAGCAAGATTTATTTATTTCTACTTCAGCTCCGGAAAGTTTTACCCCCTTCATGACCGGGGTATTTTTTGCCATTCAGCACTGGCAATTGTGCGGTCATGCAACACTGCACACAAATTAAATTGATATCATTTTGCACACAAATAGAGAGTTCTTTGGTGGTATTTGATCAGCACTGGGGGTTTATTTTTATTACAAATGATATTTTTGATGGAATCCTTTTGCTTGGTTGACCTATATTAGTTTATAGGTCCATACTATGAGGTGAGCGGCCATCCTCATCCATAGGTGGAGGTGCAGATTTCACGGGGGAGCACTGCAGTCTTTCTGGAGCACATTCTATATCAAACACTTTTATTCTAGCACAATATTTAAATGAACTGTTCCAATTATAAGGACTTTTATTGTATATTTTATATGTATATATGTACATGAATACGGCGTGTATGAGATAGAGCAACACTGATTTTCAGATTGGATTAAATGATATCTTCTATTTGTTATAAAACATATCCCATAAAATCAGATTTCTTCATACATGTAGTACAACGTGTATTCTGCTCCGTGTCTTTGGTAGAAGCATAGCTGAATCCGTGGATATTGATTGGTCTGTGTGAAGTTATGGCGTCTACAAACTATGGGATATAGAATGGAATTTATGCAGCTTTTACGTCGCTGTTACTTTCTGACTGCCGATCACATTTCTTGAGGCAGTAAAATGCCCGGACCTTACAAACATCCCCAAATGTCCCCTTTATGGGAAGGATACATCCCAAGGTATGTGCTGAGAGGCATGTTGTGTCCATGGAACATTTACAGTTTTTGCTATAAGTTATTGGAAAATGAAAAACAAAATCTATTTACACCAAGTTGTCATTTAATGAGCTATTTCTGGCACACGCCATGGGGAGATGTGGAATTACACCCAAAACACATTCTGCTACTTCTCCCCAGTATGAGGACACCACAATGACCACCTTAAGGAGGCTTAGGCAACCATCTTAGGGTGCCAGGATAGGGGGTGGTAAAATATGAACCTGCAGCCACTTGCTGGTGATTTGGATTTTTAACAATGCTACAGATTTGTTATTTTTTGCACATTCCCCACCACTATACAGCCGGGAGTGTGTGGACTTTAGTAAAGTCGGATTTCATGTGGAAGTGATACAAATGGCTGTGAATCCGCCTGTTACTTCCATGAACATTGCTGCAATGTGCCCTGACCCCGCCACCGGACAGAAGAGCCCGGTCCTGTCATGGTGGGTGTCACTGGGAAGGGTGGAGAGAGCTCAGTGGACCTCCTGTACACAGACCAGGAAGTGACATGCATGACATCACTTCCTGGACTGGAGCTGTCAATCTCCGGGATCAGTGCCGGGGGAAGCAGCTGATGGAAGGTGGTCTGTGTTCCATCATCTGCAATGGAGTAGACAGGAGACATCTACAGTCTAATATACCCCAGGGGTCTCCATAAAGAGAACCTGTCACCTATATGCCATCACATAGGAGGCTATTGGTCCCCTACATGATAGCAATACAAGTTATGGACAAAATAAATAAAGTTTGAAGCATAGAAAGAGACACATTTTTTTAATAATGCAAAAATGTTAGAGCCCCCCCCCCTCCCCCCACACACACCTACAAAAACACGCACATTGGGGCGCCTCCACACATGTTACATATCAGCGCACACGCCGGAGGGAGAGCAATGATTGGAGCACCAGTGCTCCTGTGTAACTCTATACTGATGACCTGGAGGGGCTATTAAAGCGTTCCAAGTGCACACAGTGTTACGGCTTGACATGTTGGGAATCCGATTTCCTCGGCACAACCTCATCTTTTATATTTCACCAGAAAATAGGTCATGAATTGCATTTATGTGCTCAGAAATAAACGTTACTATATTGTTCCTGAAATGTTGCCTTTCATAAACTGTTGTGCTAATATCATGTAACATAGAAAATGACAACTCCCAACATTGTATTATATAGGGTGTCTGCTATCAAAGAATACATCAGATTTGGGGTTTAGTGATCTTCAGGAATAAAATGATTTTTAAAAGGTGTAAACAAGAAATAAAAAAAATATGTAAAAATGTCCCCAGGACTCCATGGACCCCTTCATTCCACGCCATCTCCAGGAACCGGGAAACTACAGAGAAGCCAAGTGTCCCCCAACTTCCTCTCCAGGCTGGGATGTCACTCTGGTTGAGAGCCACCTACAGTGGAAGAAGCAGACTGCACCGGCCTACATCTGCTCTATGCTTTGTCTGATCAGGATGGCGGCCATTTCTCCATAAACACGAGGTAAACGTGGTGCAGCTTTGAGCCTCGTCCAGCTGTAGTGTAGACTTTGACAGGCTGCAGGCAGCGGGGCTGGACGCTGTACCTGTGCCTACCAGGTGTATTATAATGCCAGCATTACACCCACAGGGGCCGGACCCCCCATGTACAAGGGGCCTAAGAGATACCATCAGCTTGTGTCCCATTCCACCAGACTCCTAGAACTGGAAGAGGACATTTTTGGGGGGATGTGTTGTAGAAGAACCCAGACCACGGTATTGTGCGGTGAAAATATCATCCAACTTTATTCATCATATATATGTGACACTTTAACAACAGAAGAAAAGAGATAGATTGTTTACATTTCAAGGATCTATTTATACCGTTTATATCATCTATGCTAAGAAACTGATTAACATATGACACGCCCTTCATTAATACCAACCCCGCCCACTTATGTAACCCTCTAAACATCCAAATCCCTGTAACTTCCCAGAAGACACTTTCATCTTTTATCCATAACAAGCTGATTGGGTACAAGAGAACCCCGAGCCCCTCCTGCTCATTCCCACACAAGAAGTCCATGTCACCATCTACAAGGTGAGAGGTCCTGAAGGAGAACAAGACCATGACCACCAGGACCATCGCCTGACTGAAGCCATGCTCACATTTCTTTCTAATGCTGCTTCTATGGTCTACTCAGATACAGATTTGGCAGATGTACATTAGTATCTTCAAGGAGCTGATCAAACATGATCTGTGCTTGACTATCTTTTTTGGGGACCAGAGGTGACATTAGGGGTCTGATAGACCTCTTGTGTTTCTTTAAAGAGGATCTGTGACCAGCAATATGTTATCACATGTGAGGCTATTAACCCCCTATATGGCAATAATAAAGTTCAGAGAAAGAAAAGTGTAAAGTAACACACTGTAAATGAAAAAACACACAAAACACATTTCAAAGCCCCCAGTTCCCGTATACATGAGCAATTGCAAGGGTTGGGTGCGGTTATGTAGGAAAACATCAATCACACTACACATTGTACATATCTCTGCACACACCAGAGGGAGAGGAATAACTCTAGGGCCATCATTCATGGTTCACTATATAAACTGATGACTGTAAAGGCTTTTAAAGCGTCACCTATGGACAATTTCTGGAACTGAAGTTTGTCACCATTACACAAGCACATGACATTTTTTAAGTTTGACATGTTTGGTATCTATATACTTGATGCCAACCTCATCTTACATATTTCATCAAATTGGGTCATATATTGTGTTTGTCTGCACTGGAATTATCGGTATTGGGTTTTTTTTACTGAAAATATGCATTTCATAGACAGCTGTGCTAATATTGTGTGATAAAAACCACCACCATTTTATTCTCCAGGGTCTCTGATTTCAGAAAATAAGAAAAAGTTTTGGGGGTTTTAAATAATCTTCTGGCCTAACAGTGTGAATGTAATCATGTGCATAAACAAGCAAAATCAACTGGCAGCAAAACACACAACAGCAGCAATGTATACAATTATCATCAAATCTATAGTAGCAACTAATGGCCTAAGAAGCAAAGCCACCATATTACTCAACCAAGTTCCAACTAAACCCATCCAAGAAAATGGATCCCACTTCCCCCCACCCAGGTGACTGTTGGAACTCCTTTACCTTGTGTAGATATCTCCTTCTGAGATCCTCATGATCTAATATAAATGTACAACACTCTCTGACACCAGTTTGTAGGCTCTGCCTTGATCTTCTGAGAGATAGTCAGCCACCATGCAGTTCTGTGACACCACCTTAGGTGATGGAGCCACTTCTGCTGTCAGCTCTGCTATACCATCAATGGTGTCATTGGTTATCTGATCCATGACTCCAGTACACCGGTTCATCTTACTTATCTTAGATTACTTAGATTCCCCATCCCGTCTATGAAGGGCTCACTGCATAAAACATCTCCACTCCAGAGAAAATGTTTCTTCTCACTGGAAGGCCAGGGGAGTATTGGGAGAAATTGAGGCTTTCCCTTACAGATATGGGGGAGAGGCAACATCACCTAAAGTACAGCTATGGGTGGAATTGAAGGGAAGGCATTTTAGGGAGCTCCTTCCACACAAGAAGCAATGCATCTGGAAGGACTAGGAATCCATTGGACCAATGGGGATTAAACATTCTGCAATTACATTGAGACACCATGAAATATTACTGGCCTGTGATTGGCTCTCCTATTGTTAGTGAAGTGAGACTCCCCTTGTCGGTGTCATTAATGGAAAGAAACCATGTGAAATGTTTCCCCCAAATCCAAAAGTTGACCCCCCCATGGGTAGGTAGCCATCCTACTATTCCTGATATGAGTTTGTAGTCCCTGTTACTACAGGAAACATGCGGGCGATCATTTACACCTTTTACAGCAGGACAGTAAATATCAGAACACAATTCAAACATCAGACCAACAGCAGGAAGTCTGCTAACTGAATGTGTAATGCAATCTGTCATTAGCATTCCCAGAGTTCCCTCTGCAACATAGTTGTATCAGCTGTTGGTCCTGTCTGTAGATCTGTTATTTTCCCACCTTCTGTAACAGGGTGACAACCCTGATCATTCTGCAGGAACATTACACAGCAGCGTTGTCACCCTGTACAGGGAAGTCTTAGATAGATTATAAGTAAGACACACAACAAGTAAAGCCCAACTTCAGCTAACGCTTCTACAGCAGTTACAGCAACAGGTTCTCTATAAGGTCCAACCCCCATATGAATGACAACTGACAGTTGTGAGCACCCCCAGCAGTGTTATAGGATTTGCCCCAACCCCTCCAACTGCCATTTTTCCCAAAAGACTTGGCCTTCTACAGGAAGTAGACAAAAAATATCTACTTGGAGGGACAACAAAACATAAAATAATAGGAGACTCGGAAAAACAAAGCCTGCTCTGCTAATGACAGATTTCATTATTAATGTCATTAGTGATTTTGCCCATAGTTACACTTTGGTGCCAACGTTGTAATATTTCCAGGGAGAAGAAGTTTTCTTTACAAACTTTTCACCAAAAAGAGATGTGTGCACTCAGAGTGATTATTGTGAACCCCAATCAGAGGAATGTCAGTCCCCCGGAAGAAGTGGTAGGAATATGACCGCACACTCAGCACTTTGTAAGTTCAGATCTCTGGCAGTTGTATTGTGTGATTAGTCTATGGAGAGGAGTAATAGCTGGAAAGAGAAAACATGGAACAAGGATTTCTGATCTTCACCTGATGGAATCCCATTTGGCAGAACCACATGGAACACAAGTGGCCAGCTGGGCTTACGTTTTACTGCTGAATACATCCCCTAAATCAGCAGTAACTCAGTATTGGAAGGCCTGCATCAGCTTGGGATGTTGTTTTCTCACTGAACAGAGACTTCTTTCTAGCTGGTGTCACAGACACAGACCTGCCTGAAAGGTTGTCACCCATGAGAGGATATCCTACAACCTCACAAACACTCCCTTTCCTCTCTATGATCACAATCTCATCACCTTCACAGTCTCCTCATCTTCAAACACTTATCCCTCCAATCAGCAATCACCTGCAGAAACCTTCACAACTTGAACCCTTCTCCCTTCCACTCTGCAACTGACCAACTCTATGACAGAATCTCTCCCCTGTCCTGCCCTGACCTGGCCACTGCTGTCTACAACAGTTCACTTTCATCCACATTAGACTCACTTGCTCCTCTAACATGAAGCATCAGGCCCCGCCCATTACAACCTTGGCAGACTGACAACACCAGAAATCTTAAACGACATAGTTGTGCGCTGGAGCGAATGTGGCGTAAAACCAAATCTCACCAAGAATTCACCTGATATAAATCTGCTTTCTTCACATACAATTCCTCCCTCCATGCTGCCAAACAAGCCTACTTTGTCACTCTCATCAATAGCTTGTCATCCAGTCCTTGTTGTCTCTTCTCTACTTCTAACTCTCAACTTTCTCCACCTCCACCCAGTACCTCACTCACTGCTCACGAGATTGCAAATCATTTCAAAAACAAGATTGATGCAATTCGTAGGGGCATCTCCACTGCACATACATCCATCCCACTTAGCATACCTTATACTAAATCTCCCTCAACACTTTCCTTTTTTGACCTTGCTACCACTGAAGAGGTCATTTAGGTTTCTCAGAAGCCCGTCTCACTACCTGCCCCCTGGATCCTGTCCCCTCACAACTACTACGGTCATCCTCTTCTTCCATCCTATGCTCCCTCACATCTTCAATCTTTCCCTCTCTACTGGTGCCTTCCCCTCCCCTCTAAAGCATGCGCACGTCACACCCATACTTAAAAAGCCCTCCCTGGACCCCACCAACCTGAACAACGTAAGACCCATCTCCCTGCTGCCATTTACCTCTAAACTCCTAGAACGCTTAGTCTACAATCGCCTGAGCTCCCACCTCACCGACAACAACCTTCTTGACCCTTTACAGTCTGACTTTCGCTCACTACACTCCACTGACACTGCCCTACTAAAACTCACTAATAATCTAACTGCTAAAACCAATGGCCACTACTCCGTACTCATCCCAACCAATGGCCACTGCTCCGTACTCATCCCAACCAATGGTCACTGCTCCGTACTCATCCCAACCAATGGTCACTGCTCCGTACTCATCCCAACCAATGGCCACTACTGCGTACTCATCCCAACCAATGGTCACTACTCCGTACTCATACCAACCAATGGTCACTACTCCGTACTCATCCCAACCAATGGCCACTACTCTGTACTCATCCCAACCAATGGCCACTGCTCCGTACTCATCCCAACCAATGGTCACTGCTCCGTACTCATCCCAACCAATGGTCACTGCTCCGTACTCATCCCAACCAATGGCCACTGCTCCGTACTCATCCCAACCAATGGCCACTGCTCCGCACTCATCCCAACCAATGGACACTGCTCCGCACTCATCCCAACCAATGGCCACTACTCAGTACTCATCCCAACCAATGGCCACTACTCCGTACTCATCCCAACCAATGGCCACTACTCAGTACTCATCCCAACCAATGGCCACTACTCTGTACTCATCCCAACCAATGGCCACTACTCAGTACTCATCCCAACCAATGGCCACTACTCAGTACTCTTACTGCTTGACCTCTCTGCAGCTTTTGATACAGTTGACTATCCCCTCCTCAAAAAAAAAACAACTCTTTTTGCCTCCAAGACTCTGCTCTCTCCTGGTTCTCCTCCTACCTATCGCAGCGCTCCATCAGCATTACCTATAACTCTGCCTCCTCCTCTCTACTCCCTCTTTCTGTAGCGGGTCCCTCAAGGTTCCGTCCTTGGACCCCTACTCTTCTCCATCTACTCCTCCTCCCTTTGTCACTGAATAAACTCCCATGGCTTTAAGTACCACCTCTATGCTAATGACACACAAATCTATCTACCCCTCACCTCACCCCTTCAATCTCCTCCTCACCTCGCCCCTTCAGTCTTCTCTCACTTTACTAACCTACTAAGCGACATATTGGCATGGATGTCACTCCACTTCCTCAAACTCAATCTTTCCAGAACTGAGCTCTTAGTATTCCCTCCAGCCTGTGCCCCCTCCCCGACTTCTCCATCAAGATCAATAACAAAATCATCAGTTCCTCCCCTCATGCCAGGGTACTAGGTGTAATCCTAGACTCCCATCTGTCTTTTCATTGCCAAATCCAATCACTGTCCAAATCTTGTAGACTTCTCCTCCACAACAGCTCCAAGATATGGCCGATCTTAAGCTTGGAAACCACTAAGCAACTTATTCACATCCCCTTGTTATATCTCTCCTCATTGGCCAACCACATTGCAGGCTATCCCCTCTTCAGTCTATCATGAATGCTTCTGCCAGACTCATCCACCTTACTAACCATTCTGTATCAGCCACCCCTCGCTGCCAATCCCTCCACTGGTCTCCATTCAGTGTCCTCCACCCCCTTCTGCCAATCCCTCCACTGGCTTCCCATTGCCCAACGGAGAAAATTCAAAACATTAACAATAACATATAAAGTAATTTATAACTCTGCCCCAAATTACATCACCAATGGAATCTTCTACTCTTCCAACCAGTCCATCCCCCAGTTACTACCTTCTGTACCACTAGCCCCTCCCTCCTAGACTGTAAGCTCCGAGGATAAGGGTCCTCCTATTCCGCTGGTATTTAACTGTATTGTTGCTGTATTGTCTCCCATTATATTGTAAAGCGCTGAGCAAACTGTTGGCGCTATATAAATCCTGTATAATAATAATAATGAGTGGAGATGAAATGTGGAAAGAAGGCATTGATAATGGGAGAGGAGATGGAACATGTAATGGGAGGATTGGACAAGGTGGGCTTAGCTGGAGACCTCAAGCCTGGCTGATGATGTATCAATAGTCAGAAGAACCTGGAATGGACTCTCCCACTGAGGCTTCAGAGACTTGGTAAGATGACAATAGACCCCATCCTAGTCTCTGGTACTGAGGCAGTGTTGGGCATGTATTACCTCAGGATCCAGAAATGAAGAAAATGCTTGGAAACACAACTCAGTTGGTATATCATGAAAATGCGTTACATGTTCATTCAATGCTCCATAAAAAAGATAAGGATGAGAATCATGAGGGAAGCTGTTCAGGTATTGATGCTTATCTTAAAAAAGATTGTCAAAGATAAAATATTCAAATCCCTTCTAGTTGTGTATTGATGGACATAAGCACTAAACTCAGTTCATCCAATCATTACATTCCAGTTTGCTCAGATTTTAGTTTGTTTCTTTTAAGGTAACATTTTATCTTCTCCCTTCTTCTCTAGCTTGTGGGATGACATTGGGGATGTGAAACTAACTTGTGACACCTGAAACTTATTTAATATCTCTTTTCTTCCAGAATTTAATCTATGCTGAAATTTGTGAATCCTCCGGTGATAGATTAGACCGGCATTAACTGTAAACGTTTTGTCACATGGAGAGCATTAAAAGGACTTCTCTCCAGTGTGAATCCTCTGGTGTCTGATAAGATGTGACTTATGAGTAAAAGCTTTATCACATTTAGAACACTGATATGGCTTCTCTCCAGTGTGAATCCTCTGGTGTGTGATAAGATGTGATTTCTGAGTAAAAGCTTTATCACATTCAGAACACTGATATAGCTCTCCAGTGTGAATCCTCTGGTGTCTGATAAAACTTGACTTCTGAGTAAAAGCTTTATCACACTCAGAACACTGATATATCTCTCCAGTGTGAACCCTCTGGTGTGTGATAAGACTTGACTTCTGAGTAAAAGCTTTATCACATTCAGAACACTGATATGACTTCTCTCCAGTGTGAATCCTCCGGTGTGTGATAAGATTTGACTTCTGTGTAAAAGCTTTATCACATTCAGAACACTGATATGATTTCTCTCCAGTGTGAACCCTCTGGTGTGTGATAAGATGTGACTTCACTGTAAAAGCTTTATCACATTCAGAACACTGATATGGCTTCTCTCCAGTGTGAACTCTTTGGTGTACTATAAGGTCTCTCTTGCGTGTAAAAGTTTTGTCACATTCAGAACAATGATATGGCTTCTCTCCCTTGTGAACCTTCTGGTGTGTGATATATTTTCTCTCCATTGTAAAATCTCCAAACAAGAAGTAGTTTGAAATGACTCCTCTTATGTATATGTGGTTTGGACTTTAGTGTAAAGCCACTGTCACTTCCAAAACACTGAAATTCCCTTTCTCCTGTTGTCCTCTGAGGCTGGATCAATGTGGAAGAGGATCCAAACCATGACTTTTAGAACACAGATATGACTTGTATCCCGTGTGAATCCTCCAGTGAACTGCAATAAAGACTTTCAGTCAATTAAGACACCCATATGTCTTGTTTTCCATGTGAGCTGTATTCATGAAGACCAACATGACCGAAAACTTGGTTCATCAATCCACCTGTACCAAAAAAAAAAAGTTAAAATTCTATATAAAGGGCTACATAAAGTTGCTTTCTATTTTTAATGTTCATTACTAAATATATCTTATGAATAGAAAGAATATGTACAGCATTATCTACAGTATTTTTTTTAATCAAATAGAGTTTATTAAGAAAGTTTATAAGTGCGCACAGTATTCCCAACATTCAGCCCAGACAATGGAGTCATACATTCTCACGTATAGGCGGTTGTGGCACTGTTACAGATCATACAGAACAATAACTTGCTTTGTCTATGGTGTCACTTTTACAGGATCATACCCCAAGTATGGGTCTCCCATGTAGTTACCATTCAGTAGGATACAACTGGCCGTTCTCCTTCTATGGGGCTAAAAAAGCTAAAATTTTAAAAACCTATGATGTTAATGTGGAGATCACCTGCTCAATCCACTGGTGTCTGCTGGGAGTTTGAGATGATAGCCAAGATCGGGATATTTTTTATGGTCAAGCAGCCTCACTATTGCTCTATGACTTGTAATAGGAGGAGGTGTAAATAATTCCTCCTCTATTGACACCAAGAGGCACACCCGAGGAATATTGAACACCAACATTACAATACTGGTCACATTGTTCCACTTTTTGAATAATTTTGGATATCTCCAAAACATGTATCAAATCCCCGACATCACTACAATTGTGGTCATAAGGGGAAATCCCTCCTGTCCTAGCTGAACAATTGAGCTGGAGTCCTGAAAGATCTATGCAAAAGAAATGACTGAGTTTCTGTGAAGAGGACAGAGAGATGAGAGGTATGGAGGTCACAATCACCTCCCACCACTCTCTCATTTTCTCTGTTTCCCATTTCTTTCTAATAGGTCTTCGGCAAGAGTCAAAAGACTGGAATAAATAGATGAGAGATCATGCCTTTCCCACTGGTGCCATCTGAAGCCCATTAGCAAGTGTAAGAGTGATGTGAAATCTGTATCTGATGGAAGTAACAATCAACGGATGGGATCTAAGGTGTCTACTAAGTCCCACCTGGTAAGATGTTGAAGTTGGGCAGCTATAATATAAAGTCTAACATTTGGTATTGCTAGGCCTCCTTGGTCTTCACCATACTGTAGAGTAGTGAGTTTGATTCTAGCTGCTTCTTCTAAATTGTCATGGAAATTTTGTATTTACAGGTTGAACTTTAAATGTGTCATATATTCGTGTTATTCATATGTCTCTCGTGTGGCTTAATTAAAGCTCTGAAGGCTGCAATTGGGCCATGCACATGTACAATGTATGTATTACAGTACTCAGCTCGGTAACGGATGAGATGGCAGATCTGCGCTTATAGACCGGCGTGTATACCACCACGGCATTCGATGCGAATGCCGCCGGCGGTAGGCTGCGGGCCTGTATCCACATATCAGCAGAATAGTACCACATGGACTCCGTACCGCAAGGCGCCAAGCAGTGCAAACTCCGTGTGTAGGCTCATGTAAATCTTACAAGCCATTACCGACCTGAAACTGTATCTGGATGGATGTGTTTTAATAAAGATCGTATCGGCCCATTCAGATACAGACTGGCACTGTTTAATCTAGGGGATGCTTGTACAGAGAATTTACATACCACTAGGAGCTAATAGGATGGGAAGTTTGCTCTCCTCAGAGAGTTCATGGGGGGGAGGGGAGGATTGGTGTAAAGGGGGAAGGTTGCTTCCCTCAGAGAGCTCATGGAGGGAGGGGAGGACTGGTGATAGATAAGAGGAAAGGCTACGCTCCAATTGGAATGTACATCCTGTGTATAGGCACTCCCCATGCATTGTTCTGTGGGAGGGGATTGACCTGACTCATGTGGGGGGCGTGTGTGTTGTGTGTGTGTGTAATAAAACCAGGGGCTGAGTCTGAAGCCAGCCTCTATGTGAATTCCAACAGCAACCTGAGAGTGTCGTGTGATCATTCCTAGGTACCTGGAGCTCCATTTCCCCACATCTCAAGATAGCTAACCCAGTTGGAGGCGCAGGAATCGTGGAGCTAAGCTGCAGTCACAGTAAGCGAAGTTCGCACAGCTTTATGGGGGATTTCTGCGCATCCAACCGTGGGTACTCACGGTAAGGAAAAATTTGTTCAAAGTGAATTTCCAAGACAAAATGAGCTCCCCAAACTGGGAGTCAATACTGGAGAACCACTTACGAGGTGTCCACATGGGAGAATTGTGGAGTATATAGAGGAATTGTGGGGTCCATATCTTCTCTTGTTCATAGATTTTATTGGAAAGAGATAATAGTTTTACAAGGAGCTCATAACAATGTGATTGCTGGACTCACCAACAGTAAGTCAGAAGGGGTACAACCCTTAGAGGTAACGTACAGGTTGTAATTTGTACAGTACAAATAAAATCTTCATACATTAAAGTGGAGTTCCAGTGAAAATAAAAAAAAAATAAAAGTCAGCGGCTACAAAAACTGTAGCTGCTTACTTTTAAAAGACGGGCACTTACCTGTCCCTCGATCTCGTGGTGTCCTCCCAAAAGCCCGTTTCACCGGCCACCCTGTGTTTCCAGTGTGGCATCTTCAGTGTGGGCACCCAGCTGTGACAGCTTGCGGCTTCACATCCGGGTGCCCACTGAGCATGTGCGAGTATCTCTGTGCTTTGTGAATGGTCCCGTAGTCTTCTAGGACCTTTCATGTGTCCCAGAAGACTACAGGGAGGGAGGGGGGAGGACAACTTTCACTTCTGATCACCTAGGTGATTGCAGCAGAAGTGGGAGCGGATACCTGTCAATTTCGGTTACTACAGTGTTGGGCCTATTTATCGCATACCAGGGATCATGGATCAGTTTGATGACATCAGAATACTTGAAGAGGTCATGCTGCCTTATGCTGAAGAGGAAATGCCCTTGAAATGGGTGTTCCAACAAGACAACGACCCCAAACACACCAGTAAACGTGCAACCTCTTGGTTCCAGACCAACAAGATGGACGTTATGGAGTGGTCAGCCCAATCCCCGGATCTTCATCCAATAGAAAACTTGTGGGGTGACATCAAAAATGCAGTTTCTGAGGCCAAACCAAGAAATAGAGAAGAACTGTGGAATGTGGTCCAATCATCCTGGGCTGGAATACCTGATCACAGGGGCCAGAAGTTGGGTGACTCCATGCAACACAGATGTACAGCAGTTCTCAGAAACAGTGCGACTACAACCAAATATTCATGAAGTCATTCAAAGGAAAGCAAAATCTTCAAACATTTCTCAGTCTATATATTTTTTTAGAGGAACAACACAAATTTGATGTATTTTTCTTCATGTTGTGATTTGGAATAGAATGTGTCGTGTTCCCAATTCATTTGTGTGGATGGAAATAAAAGCTATTAGAAGGATTTTCAGCTTTAGTCACTTTTTCCAACACACTGCTATTATTTTGAACACAATTGTATATGGTATGAAGTGTAAGGTGGTGGAGCTGGTAGCTGTGTATATAAAGGTGGAAATCAAACCTCTGACATGGGGGTCACATTTACATATGTTATGTGACAGTAGGCAGGTGAAATCACCTGGTTGTGTCCTGGATGGACGATACATTTGTCCAAGGTTTAGACTATATGGGGATTTGTTCCACTAGGGGGGAGGTGCTGAGTCCTTCAGCACTGAGGTAATGAGCCCAGCTGAAGATAGTGGGCTCATTAAGGCCTTTATAAAACTCCCCAGCCTGCTTAGGGAGTTGCTCCAACCTGGAACCAGATCTGTGCCTGAACTGACTGGGGACAACATCCTATCTGTGTGCAGTGAGACAAAAGCCTGTGTGGCTAAGCCTCCAACTAACAGGGGCTAGGTATAGCATCAGGCTATACCTGGTGGATAGCTAGGGAAGCTATGTTGTACATTAAGTATCAAAGTTGGCCAGGATTTGATGTTTCTTTTTTTTTTTTTTTACGTTTTTCTGTAAATATTGTAAATAAACTGCACCTTTTTGTTTTTTTCACCTCCATTATTGTGCTGTGCCTGTGTTTTGTGTTGTGCACCCATCCAGGGGGTCACACACACCCGCTGCCGAGCGAACCCCGTTACAGTGTTCAAACCTTGTCATGTCTAGGAGGGAGGGGGTTGGTGTGTAAGTGGGAGGAACAAAAGTGATTGATCTGAAGATATCTAAAAAGTTCAGGTCTAGATATTTTGTGGGCGTCACATAGGGTTTGGAAGGGTATAAAGGAGTCTGGTGCTGTGAAATTGTAAGTTTGAACTAGACTAGCTCTAGGACAAGCATGAAAAGAAGATGGAGGCAACCATGCCGGATAAAAGCCTGGATTGAGGAGGTATGCCATGAGTGGGTTATGGGGTGACTGTAAGGTGTATCAGAACTTTAGACTGTCCCAGATAGATGGGTAGTGTGACGGAGCGTAGGCAGGACAGAACACACAGAGTAGATGGCAAACGCACAAAGCTTTATTGAGACAAACAGACGGCAGTCACCGAATAGGGGAGTTCGCAGGGAGGGTGAATACGCCAGTCCAGGATGACACGGAAGGACCAACACACTTAAAGTCCAGCACCGAGAGCCAAGGAAGAGTCTCTGTAGCAAGTAAAGTCTCCCCCAGCTCTGGGAGAAGGGGGGTCCTAGGCAGTCTTGGGTCTCTGCCAAGCCTGGCCACAAAAGGTCCCGGCCACAGCTCTTGGGCTCCTTCCGTCAGCTACCCAGCAGTGAATACCTTGGGAGCGCTGCATGAGCTTATTAAAACTGGTCGGACCCCCCTAGTCACCTAGGCAACCGGGGGGGGCCAGAGCTAGGGTGGCTCAAGCTTGCCTTAGGAATTAGTTTCATATTTGCAGGAGGGGGGGATGAGGGGCATGGATGAGAGATGGCAGAGAGAGAGAAGGGACAGAGAAGGGGCTGAGAGGGGGGGCAGCTGTGACAGGTAGTGTTGAGTAATTAGGTCTTGCAGTGAGCGATGGTCTCTGGAGTGTAGCCATAGTAAATTGGCAACTGATAAGGGGTCACAATCTAATGACTCTATAGCAACCCATGGGGGGGGGTCACTTTTACTGCGTGATATTTAGGGAGTTGAGCAAGGTGTGCAGCTTGGAAATATTTTGCAAAGTTCGGAAGCCCCAGACCACTCAAAGTTTCGGTAAGGTACGGATGGACCTGGGCAGATGCAGTTTAATAGTGCCCCATACATAAGTGGTACCGCAACACTAATATGCAGAGGAAACAAAAAGGTATATATATGGGTAGGACCCAAAAAAAGTATAATATTTTGGGCAGAATTGTCATTTTTTACAATCATGATACAACCCATCCATGAGAGGGGTAGTCTGGACCAGGATGTCATAAGATTGGTAAGGTGTGTTAACATAGGAGGGTAGTTAGCAGAATATAGAATATTGAGGTCTGCCATCAGCTTGGGTCCTAAATCAGGAATATATTGACTGGACCAAGAGAAGGGTGGAGGACGTTGTAGTTGTGACACAGTTAAGGAGGGTAAAGAGATATTAAGAGCTGTAGACTTTTTGGGATTCGCAACCAGGTCCAAAATCACTGCAAATTGGTCCAGGCATTGGAGAAGGTTGGGTGCTGAGATCAAAGGAGAAGATTTGAAGAGGAGATTGTCATCAGAGAAAAAGCATAACTTATGATGATGACCACCAAGTTCTAATCCTTTAATATTTGTGTTAGTTCTTATCAGCTGTGCTAAAGGTTCATTCGCTAGAAAAGGAGGGGGGGGGGGGGGGAGGGGCAGCCTTGCCTCATTCCACTTTGTATAGAAAAAAAGTCTGACTTGTAACCCACGTACCTCAAGTAAGCCCTTGGGGAGGTGTAAAGGGGTGATATCCATTGGAGTCAAAGGCTTTTTTTATGTCTAAGGAAAGGAAACAGCCGGGTATGCGGCGTATGCAAGCTGCATGTTCTAGCAAAATCACTCTGTGGTCTCGGCTTGGCAGAGGGGGGTTAAAACCCATCTGATCCTTGTGTATCAAGGTGCCTATGATGGAGTTCAGCCATGCAGATAGGATTTTTCTAGGATTTTATCATCCAAGTTAAGAAGGGAGATTGGTGTGTAATGAAGCCATGTGGTGTGATCTGATTGGGGTTCAGGTAGCATAGAAATGACTGCAGTTAGGGAGTCTGAGCAGAAAGAATAACCTTTGAGTAAGGCATTAAATGCATTAACCAATAAAGGTGGAAGGAGGTTAGTAAATATTTTGGAATATAGGACTGTAAGCTGTCTGGGCCAGGCCGCTTATTAGACTTTAGGGACTTGATGGAGTTCGGGACCTCAAGTTCTGTAATAGGTGTTTCCAGGGAAGAACATTGAGAAGCTGAGAGTGTTGGTAGAGATAGGCTTGAGAAAAGTCCAGTGGCCTGCGATTCATCATAGGAGCCGGTCTCAGAGTATAATTCTGCTAGATGTTTGTGGAAGACCTGTAATATTTTATTAGGATGGCTGGTGTGTGAAGTTTTTGTAATCTTTAAATGGACAATCTGTGTGTGTGGTCTGAGGTTCACAGTCCCAGGGCTAGAAAAGTGTCAGGTTTGTTTGCGTTCATATAATGTTTATGTCTGGATTGGCGTAGAACTTTTTCATCTGATTCTGTCAAGAAAACATCTATTTCTAGCCTTGTCTTGTCCAGGACAATCTATGAGAAGGTGAGGGGTCTGATTGGAAGGCTTTGTTGGCCTGATGAAATGAGGTTTCTAAGCGGTGATGGATTGCTCGCTGTCCTTTCTTGAGATGTGAGGCTTGGCTGATACAGGCTCCTCTAATTACAGACTTATGGGCTTCCCAAAAGGTCAGGAGAGAGAGGTCATCAGTTGTGTTATGTGTCAGGTATTCTTTGATGGCTAGTTCAATGTCCAGTCTGTGGGATGGGTGGGCCATTTAGACTCCATGTAGTGCTAGTTTGTTGGGGTACTAAGGAGGAGAGGGTGAAGAGGACAGCTTTGTGACCAGTTAAGGGGTAAGGTATGATGGTTCAGGATAGGAGGGCTGGGGACATACCTCTAGTCAGAAATATATGGTCAATGTGGGAGAAAGTTTTATGTGGATATGAGTAGTATGTATAGTGTCTTCTAGCTGGGTTAGCTTCTTGCCATGTGTCTATGAGAGAGTGTTGTTGGAGTTGTCGCTGGAAGGAGGATGTGGATGGATAAGAGGTTATGGGGGATTTGTATAGAAAGGGATAAACTAGCTGGCTGAAATTGCCACATAGGGAATCTATTACTTGTAGCAAATGGGAGTTAAGACTGCAATTGGGACATAGTATGAAGCTACAGTGACCTCTGAGTCAAGGTGACCCACTAGAAAATATAACGGCCCTCTGGGTCCCAGATCCCTGCCTTGGGTGTAAATGGAGTAGAGCAGTGGAAAGCTTTGAGTACACCTGTGTGTTTAGTTGCGGCAGAAGCCATATAAACCTGTGGGTAGGAAGAGCTGAGATATTTCTGCATATGGCTGGCAGTGAAATGAGTCTCCTGCAGGCACACCACATGTGCTTTGGCATGGGCAAAGGATTTGAAGGCCTTAATTTTTTTATTCCCCGAACATTCAGGGTAAGTATATTTATTGGAGCCATGATAAAGGACAGATGCAAAGCTGATTGTAGGTGTTGCATCATGGCGACATCATCACCCCTGGGACAGGAATAAGAGAAAGAAAGGAGGAGAGAAGTGGGGGAAGCAAGGTTAGTAAAGAGAGAAATGTCTGACAAAACAGGTCAGGAGGCCAAAAGGCCATGATGTGAAAACAGGTAGGTTGTCCATCTGTCTATGTCACTGGAATATAAATGGATGGAAAACAAAAGTCCTTGGCAGGCCCAACTCAGGGCTACCAAGGAAAATGTGGGGGAGCAGTGAACATCTTCAGAAGCCACAGAGGCCAAAAACAGGATATTAAACATCTGTTGTATAGAGGAGTCAGGCCAAGGATAGACTATTGGGAATAAGATGTCAGCCTGCAGATATAAGCAGTTGGTAAGTGTATGCATTGTTCAAAGAGGCTATGCTTGGCTGGGTATCATGGGCATTAAACAGCATTAGACCACAGCTGGATGAAAGGGTGATCCGTTTGTTATTTTGTTGTCCAGCTATTGGTAGAAGGTTTAGCTAACAGCATTGAGCTGTTAGTTGCAAAAATTGTAGAATTATACTAAGTATATATTTTTTTGTTTACAAATGTTTTTATTTTCTAAGAAATAGACTTCAAAATGGTATTACAGCTTCAAATAGAATATACAAGAGAAACAAGGAACAACTGCAGTATTCATTTCAAAGGTGAAAGTATGTAGAATAAAGGGAAAAAGAGAAAAGAAAAAAAAAGAGAAAAGAAATTTAGTACATGAGCAATATAGGTAGAGAGGTAGGCAGAGTTATAAAACGACCAACAAAGTAACTCAAATAAATGCATCTTATCCAATAGAGTATAATGAATTCTCTCCATGAGCATCACCGCATCAACTCTGCAGAACTGTGGTCAATGGTACTGTGAGGGATTTCCAATGTAGGGCAATAGCCCATAGGGTGGATATACAAATGCTATGGATTAGCCTCATAACCTCAGTCTGAACTCCCGAGATAGGGGCTCCCAGTAGGCAGGACTGCATAGACAGATGCACCGGAGCACCTGCCACTGCAGAGGCAACTTCAGAAATTTTGTGCCACACCAATGAGAGGCTTGGGCAGGCCCAAAATATATGCATTAGAGTACCAGCAAAGCCACAGCCCCGGAAACAAAGGTGGGACGTCCCTGGATACATGGCGTGTAGTTTAGATGGGGTATGATATCATCTGGTTATTACTTTGAGGGCCGTCTCACAGACAGAAAGATCTAGAGCTCTTACACACATTATCCACCATGGAATACCAATCCTCATCAGAAAAAGTGACATCACTATCAGCCTCCCATTTCTGTCTATAAAGAGGGGGTGAGGGAAAGAAAGTAACCAAAAATTGGCGATACAAATCTGAAATAAGACCCCAGCCCCTAGGAGAGTCACGGCTAATACATTAAAAAAATGAAATCGGAGATGAAGGTGTAAAACCAAAATGTGAATTAAAAAAATGTCTAATCTGTCGATAATGATAATATTCACGAAGCGGAATATCAAAAAGTATGCGTAGCATCTCAAAAGTGATACAAGATCCTCCTCTCTGAAAGTCAGATGACCTAATAAAGGACCTATCATACCACCAACGGAATACCTGTGAAGATGAGAATGCTGTAATAAAATTTGGGTCACCAAAAAATGATGAACCTGGTGAGACAGAGGAGACAAGATTCAATTTAAGTTTATAACGGGACCAAAACATCAATGATTGGGCAACAATGGAATTATAGAGCAATAACGAGGGGGGAGGAAATTTTGGACCATAATACACCTGGTAAATAGAATGGATGTATAGACTGAGATTCAAATCTGATCCATGGGACCTGGGAAGTAATAGTCACCCATTGTGATAGCTGTGCGAAAAGGGCTGACAGGTAGTAAAGCCAGAAATTGGGGAGACCTAGGCCTCCCGCCCATTGTGACCGGTAGAGGACCAATGAAGTAAAACGAGGGTGTTTGTTACACCAAATAAAATGATTAATAATCCGTTGAAAGTGATCTAAGAACGTTTTTGAGACAGGGATTGGGAGTGATCTAAATAAAGTAATTTAGGGAAGACATTCATTGTTACTGCCGTGACTCTGCCCAAGAATGAGATAGGGGATCCATGCCAGATCTTCAATAGAGGTGAGAGGCGTGACACACATGGTGGCCAATTAGCAGCAAATCATTTTGAGTAACTGGGGGTGAGGTTTATACCGAGGTATGAAATCTGATCTGTGGCCCAACGAAATGGAAAAGAATTGCGGAGAGATGCACCCAGGGAATCAGGAACATTAATAGGCAGAACTACTGATTTAGTAAAATTTACAGTAAGACCTGATACTGTTACAAAGTCATTCAATAATGAGCAGAAGTCAGGCAATGACACCAACAGTTTAGTAAGGAAAAGCATAACATCATCTGCATACATACAAATTGTGAAATGTGAACCAATAATGGGGAACCAGAAATGTCTGAGTGTGATTATTGCAATTGCCAAGGGTTCCAAAACAAGCGCCAATAATAAGGGTGAAAGAGGACAACCCTGACGGGTACCTCCGCCTAGTGTACAAAATACAGAATTGCAGCCTGGATGTCTTATTCTTGTTTTGGGGGGAGTCATACAAAGCATGTACACCAGACAGAAATTCATCACTAAAGCCCATCTTCTGCAGTAATGAAAACAAGTATGGCCAGAGGACACCATCAAAGGCCTTGTTAATGTCCCGGCTCAGCAACAAAACTTCTTTAGAATGCAAATTGGCGTCCTGAATAACATTTAATGTGAGAGGAATATTGTCCGTGATACTTCTGCCTGGGATAAATCCTGATTGGTCCAGTGAGACCAAAGAGGAGATAATAGAGGCCAACCTATCGCCAGAATGCGGCTAAATATTTTCAGATCGTTGTTCATGACTGAGATTGGTCTATAGTTTTGAGGTAAATGATGGTCTTTCAGGGGTTTAGGTAATAGAGACAGGTTAGCCAAGAGTATCTCCTCAGGAAACCTACCGTCCTGCAAAACATCATTGAATAATGACATCAAAGAGGGAGCCAATGTAGGAGCAAAATGTTTATAATAACTGGCCGTGAACCCATCAGGGCCGGTGCTGTGGAAGTTCTGAGTGCGCTAATCACACAGGATATTTCCTTCAAAGTGCATGGGGCATTGAGGGAGGATATCTGAGAGGGTGTGAGAGTGGGGGGGGGGGGTATAGAATCAAGCCATGAGCCGTTTGAGGAAGCAGAAGTTGGTTGCGGGGGAACTTATAGGGTGGAATAAAAATTTTCAAAAATACCCAGGACTTCACGAGGAAGAGAGGAGATACTGCCGGATTTAGTACGTAACTTGTAGATATGTGGGGGTCATATTTAAAGGTTTAATTTCTGTGCCAACATAGTAGACCCTGAATTACTATGTAATAAAAAGGAGGCCTTTGACCAGCGTAGAGCTTTTTTAGTTTTCTGGGATAGTAAAATATTCAGTTCTAGACGCTTTTGTGATATCATGGTTTGTTAAGGAGAGATGGATTGCCATCATGAGCCCTATAATGTGATTCTAATTCTCGGGTAAGTTTCTGAATTTGTTTCCATCGCTCTCTTTTTCTAGAAGAAGCCATAGAAATAAGGTGGCCTCGCAGGACTGCCTTATGGGCTACCCACAAGATGGCCGGGGAGATATCAGGAGTTGTGTTTGACTGAAAGTATTCTTGAATGGAAGTAACTACTTCATGGCGGGTGTTAGTACCCGTAAGCATAGAGTCGTTAAGTCTCCAGGAGTAGGGAGTAGGGGCTAGACCTATAAAAGTGATAGACAGCACGATAATATTATGATCTGACCAGGGGCTTAAATGAATGCAAGCTTTCCTAGAGTTAGCCAGCAGAATGGGGGAGCAATAGATATAATCTAGTCTAGCATAAGAGTCATGTGGGTGGGAGTAAAATGAATAATCTCTAGCTCCTACATTATGTGCCCTCCAGGAGTCTACCAGTTGAAGGGTGTCTAATTTTTTGGTAAGGGATTTTGGGAAGGCCTGGGAGGATAGTGAGGATGAGCTTTGGTCTAAACGGGGGTTAGCCACCAAATAAAATCACCTCCCACCAATAAACGAGGGGATAGAAACCTATCAAGAATTTTGAAATAAACGGGAAAAGAAGGATGCTTGTGCAGAATTTGGTGCATAGACATTAGTGATCGTGAGTTCACGACCCGAGGGGGTGACTTTAAAAATGATAAATCTGCTCTCAGGGTCACGTGCCCGAGGGTTTTTTTACTACAAACACATGGGAATAACATCCCGTGCCCTGCTCGTCCCGGGGGAACACTGGTAAGCATCTGCTGATCTACCAGGTCCCCAATTAGGACATGCAGGGCCTGCACCCTTTCCCGATCCTTGGGAAGGTGAGTTACCAGATACCTGGTGGGGGTACTGAAGTTGAACTCCAACCTGTACCCCTTCTTGATCAAGTCCAGGATGTACAGTTTAGAGAAGATTGAAGCCTACTGAGGGAGAAAGGTCCCCAGTCTTCTTTCCATTGGGACGTTCAATTCATTGAGATGAGACTTGGTGGGCCTTGAGGAGGATTGAATAAGATTCCTCCTCTTCCCCTATTCCTGTGCCCTGTCCAATGTTTCTTAGGCTGAACCTCCTTAGCCTGCTGGGCATGTGTTTTTCAACAAAAAACCCAACTAGAGTAAAACCTTTTCTTACTCTCTGGGAATGTCCTCTTGTTATGGGCTGTACATTCCAGAGCCTCCTCTAGACCTGGACCAAAAAGATTATCACCAATAAAGGGTAAGGCACAAAGGTGCAGTTTGAATGCTGAGTTCCCTGTCCAGGTTTTTAACCAAAATGCCCTTTTAGCTGAATTCACTAGGGCAGAGGTTCAAGCCGCTAGCTTAACTGATTTGGCCGAGGCATCCACAAGGAAACCAACTGCTTTAAACAGCAAAGGAAATTATTTCAGGATTTGCTGCCTGAAGGTTTCTGCCGAGAGATGTGACTAACTGGGTAAGCCAGCATTCCAGATTTCTGGTGACACAGGTAGCCGATAAAGGTGGCCTAAGGCTAATGGAAGTGGAATCCCAGGCCCTGCGGAGTAAGACTTCATCCCTCTTATCCATAGGGTCTTTCAGAGCCCCCATATCTTCAAATGCTGTCTGTCCTTTTAGAGACTTTAGATAAGGGGGTGTCTAATTTCTGAACCTTGTTCCATTGCTGGGACCTGTTATCCTAAAAAGGAAACCTCCTTTTAAGGTTACTTGAGAAAAAGGGTTTCCTCTCAGGGCTTTCCCATTCCTGCTTAATGGTATCAACCAGGGAACTATGGACTGGAAAGACACTAGTCTTTCTAGCATACAAACCTTGATACATGAGGTCATGCTTAGATAGGCAAACATCCTCCTCCTCGATCTCTAAGGTTTCGTAGATAGCTTTAAGGAGGTCGTCCACATCTTCCAGGGGCAATTTGTTCCTGGAACCTCTGGAGGAGCAAACTTCACCATCCTCCTCTTATGAGCCTGAATCTACCCGTGAGGAAGCAAGGGACCTAGGATCCTCCTCCGGGTCCTCCCTCCCTCTTAATGCATCTGCTACCTCCAAAACCGCCGATTGGGTCCAAGGATCCAGTGGCAACTGCATTTTTCAACAGGGATCTAAAGGAGTGAAATGTAGACAATATGTCATCCTTAATGGAGGTGAGCACTTCATGGCAGGCTGTAAATGACTTATCCTTAATTAGGCTAGCCACACAATTGCAGCATAAGGGTTTTTCCCAAGCTGAACCCAATTTAGCTGCACAAACTGCACACTTCTTCTTGGGGGTCTGACTCTGCACCTTGTCCTGGACTTTAACATACAATAAGCAAGAAAAAACACAATACAGAAAATAATCAGCCCAGGGCCCCTCATACAAAACCACTATGCTGGGGGAGCAAGAAAAGGAAGTGTGCCCACCAGGGTCAGCAAGAGGGATCAGAGTCCCCAAGCTTACCTTAGAGGAGCCAGTGCCTGAAGGACCAGGGTCTGCCTGAGAAGTGCCAGCGCCTTCCATCCATCCCTCTTGGTGTAGAGCCACAGGCTCTGCTGGATCTGTACACCAGACTGGCTGCCTACCCAGATGCTAGTGTCGCTATGGAGACTGGGACCACGAGTCTTCGGCGCCCATGTCACTGCAGCCAGAACTTCCGGTACCTGGACAGCACCCAGAAGTTGCGGCTAAGCGCACGCCCGCTTGGCAGTCACGGCCTCACTGTGCATCGGATGCTGGAGCCCCCCCCCCCCGCACGGGAAGGAGAACGACAGGCATCAAAGGTCCTGGACCCCCCAGGACATCCCCGATGGTCATCATCCACTGAGGCATGGAAGGACATCAGGAGCGCAGCCCCACTTTTCCTGAAGGGATTGCGTTGGGCAGGAGGAAGTAAGCCAGACCAGGAGCCAACAGAAACCTCTAGGGCCCAGGACTTCCAGACAATCAGTTCCTAGATGACTGCACCCATCCTTGCAGAGGAAACACTAAAAACTCAGGAGGGAGGCCTGGTGGTCCACCATTTATAGTACTGTGCTTATGTGTTTCCTGTCCCAGAGGGAGGAGCTCTGTCTCAGGAAGGATGTCCTGGAGGACGTTTGGAGAAATGAACATTAGAGTGTCTGAGAGACAAAAGCCAGAAATAGATCAGTGGCTGCATGCACACCTCATTGTTAGGCTGCAGGTAGAGAGGCAGAGATGAGGCAGGATTTATCATGAAATACAAATTAAAGTGTATTATTTTCAAAACAACCAAGAATATTTCACAAGGTCTGAAAAGTATGTAAGTCATCGAGTTATTCCCCAATTTAAGAAGAAGAGCATAACTGCAGGTAGTAAATGTAAGAGAGGAGTTGCAGATGATACGATGGTGGGCAGTATGTACAGGAGAGGAGTGTGGGGGGTATGACAGTGATGGGTATGTACAGGAGAGGAGTGTGGGAGGTATGACAGTGATCGGTATGTACAGGAGAGGATTTGTGGGAGGAATGACAGTGATGGGTATGTACAGGAGAGGAGTGTGGGAGGTATGACAGTGATGGGTATGTACAGGAGAGGAGTGGGGAGATATGACAGTGATCGGTATGTACAGGAGAGGAGTGCGGAGGTATGACAGTGATGGGTATGTACAGGAGAGGAGTGTGGGAGGTATGACAGTGATGGGTATGTACAGGAGAGGAGTACGGAGGTATGACAGTGATGGGTATGTACAGGAGAGGAGTGTGGAGGTATGACAGTGATCGGTATGTACAGGAGAGGAGTACGGAGGTATGACAGTAATCGGTATGTACAGGAGAGGACTACGGAGGTATGACAGTGATGGGTATGTACAGGAGAGGAGTACGGAGGTATGACAGTGATGGGTATGTACAGGAGAGGAGTACGGAGGTATGACAGTGATGGGTATGTACAGGAGAGGAGTGTGGGAGGTATGACAGTGATGGGTATGTACAGGAGAGGAGTGGGGAGATATGACAGTGATCGGTATGTACAGGAGAGGAGTGCGGAGGTATGACAGTGATGGGTATGTACAGGAGAGGAGTACGGAGGTATGACAGTGATGGGTATGTACAGGAGAGGAGTGCGGAGGTATGACAGTGATGGGTATGTACAGGAGAGGAGTACGGAGGTATGACAGTGATGGGTATGTACAGGAGAGGAGTACGGAGGTATGACAGTGATGGGTATGTACAGGAGAGGAGTGTGGGAGGTATGACAGTGATGGGTATGTACAGGAGAGGAGTACGGAGGTATGACAGTGATGGGTATGTACAGGAGAGGAGTACGGAGGTATGACAGTAATCGGTATGTACAGGAGAGGAGTACGGAGGTATGACAGTGATGGGTATGTACAGGAGAGGAGTACGGAGGTATGACAGTGATGGGTATGTACAGGAGAGGAGTACGGAGGTATGACAGTGATGGGTATGTACAGGAGAGGAGTACGGAGGTATGACAGTGATGGGTATGTACAGGAGAGGAGTACGGAGGTATGACAGTGATGGGTATGTACAGGAGAGGAGTACGGAGGTATGACAGTGATGGGTATGTACAGGAGAGGAGTACGGAGGTATGACAGTGATGGGTATGTACAGGAGAGGAGTACGGAGGTATGACAGTGATGGGTATGTACAGGAGAGGAGTACGGAGGTATGACAGTGATGGGTATGTACAGGAGAGGAGTACGGAGGTATGACAGTGATGGGTACGTACAGGAGAGGAGTACGGAGGTATGACAGTGATGGGTATGTACAGGAGAGGAGTGTGGAGGTATGACAGTGATGGGTATGTACAGGGGAGGAGTACGGAGGTATGACCATGATGGGTATGTACAGGAGAGGAGTACGGAGGTATGACCGTTCCCAGGGAGGAGTATCTCAGGAAGGGTCTATACTCCACCATAACTCTGGTTCTCGGAGTGTCAGGTCCCAGCGGGTTCTCCTGGTGTCTCTCCTGTTATTCTGTCTCGGACACATCAGAGGAACATGGTGGGAGATCGGCCTGAATGTCCTTCCTAGGAGGGAATACCGGAGCCATTCTGAGGCCCATTTAATGGCCGGCAATGAGGAGGAAACCAACACTGAGAGGTAGATGCTGAGATATATACAGCACGGGGCAGCACAGTGGCTGAGTGGTTAGCACTTCCACCTGGCAGTACTCGGGATGTTGGTTCAAATCCCAACCATGGCACCACCTGCCTGGAGTTTGCATGTTCTCCCTGTGTGGGTTTCCTCTGGGTACTCAGGTTTCCTCCTACACTACAAAGACATGCTGAGAGGTGAATTGTCTCCGGTCTAAGTTGTCCCTAGTATGTGTATGTATGAATGTGAGTTAGGGCCCTTAGATTGTACGCTCCTTGGGGGCGGGGACTGATGGGAATGTACAATATAGATGTAAACTGACGGCGCTATATAAGTACCTGGAATAAATAATAATAATACACCCAGATCATCGATGACGAGGAGGAAGGTTCGGTCACAGATGATTGGTCCGTCTATAGCAGGGACAGGAGCCGGGACCAGGAATAGGAGATCCACCTGACTTACCCGTGTGCTCTGACATGGAGAAGATCCCATGCTGGCCCTATGGTGGCCGTGTGTTCAGGATGGAGACCGACAATCACAGGATCGTCTGGAAGCCGATCTAAAATGGCTGAGAGGAGGAAAGTGTTCCCGGGACTGGAAGTGACACAAACAGGAAGTGACACAAATAGGAAGTGACTCTAGACAGATTTATACAGAGGCTGCAGTATGGAGAGCAGACACTAGATGGTTCTGGTCCAAAAAAAGCTGAATAGCATAAAACAACAGAGAAAAAAAACTGAAAAACAAAAGATGATGGCGGCTCGTAAACTTCTATTATCACAGTTATCACATTACAGTGGATTAGATCATCCTTCATTTTGCTGTAGCCCGCCTGTCCCTCCTCCGGTGGCCATTTTCCCTTAGTCTGATATCAATGTTCGCACAGTTATCACATTACAGTGCAGTGGATTAGATCTCCCTCCTCCATTTTGTTGTAGCCCGCCTGTCCCTCCTCCGGCAGCCATTTTGCCTTAGTCTGATATGAATGCTGGCACATTTTGTCCCCTGATATTAGACATTAGCCGGGTGATTGTATACACACAGCGGGCAGATCTCAATCAATGTCACCCACTAGTCTATACTGTCACGGGGTTGGCCAGCCAATCATGTGGCTCCTATTCTGTCCTTCCAATGACCATTCCTAGTACATAGGACTCATCTTCCATACTACATTCATGATACAACAAGATGGAAACTCCCAATATACAGAGAAAATCTCCCATAAAATACATAGAAATCACATCTGCCCTAAAGGGCCATAAACATAAGAAGATTGCCCCCCGACGCCCCCAGATTCATCTACAATACTAGCCAAGGTGTCATTGGTCCCCCTAATACACGGATAGTACCCCAATCCTGCATTCATACATGTGACAATACACCATGGATTCCTCCCGCTCTATATTATGTCTCCATACAAATCAGTCGCCATCCAATCCATCCATCTCACAAAAGCTCCAATACCCAGCAAATGTTTCCGTCTCCTCCTAGTAATAACCATGTGATCTCCATGAGAATAAAGCGCCAATTTGTGTCCTTATCCCCTCCCCCTACGCAGGATGTACACCCCTTCATAGCCACACCTCTTTATGTAACTGACAATTGTGCGGTCGTGCAACGCTGCACCCAAACTAAATATCCGTCCTTTCTTCACACAAATAGAGCTTTCTGTCGGTGGGATGTCATCACCTGCGCGCTTTTTATTTTTCACACCATAAACAAAAAAAGACCAAAATTTTTAAGAAAAACAATATTTTGTACTTTCAGCTATAAAATATATAAAGTAACCTCAAAGTTAGTTATAAATTTCACCAAAATGTCTCCCGCTCCATGTTTATGGGAAAAGGACCCCAATAAGTGGATATTGATTGCTGTGTGTGACCGTTATATCGTCTGCAGACTATGGGGAGATCATGGAATTTATGACTTTTTTTTTGCTATACAGCACTGCACTAGTTTAACTGACAATTGCGCGGTCGTGCAATACGATACATAAATGAAATTTATGCACTTTTTTCACACAAATAAAGCTTTTTTTTGGTATTGATCTCCTGTGCGCTTCTTATTTTTGGTGCTATAAACAAAAACAGTTATGAAATTAAAAGAAACAAAACAATTTGTGATGGGAGTCACTTTGGGTGGGGGGCCCACGGAGAGGTGGGGAGACCCCTGTCTCAGCTCCCCATATCCCTTTTATGTGTAAGTCACCCTGTGCCTGTTAGGGGTGCAGGGTGATCTGTCCTAATATTGGGGTGGGGGGTTTTTTGATTGTTTAATGCCATGTGATTGCATCCCATTGTTCTATAGTGTGTCTGGCTTGGCAGCAAACTATTATGGGATGTATGTGTTTGTGTATTGGCTTGGTGGGGGGTTCCTCCAGCAGCCCTCCCTCCTCCTGAGTAATACAGTACAGTTGGAGGGATAATACAATGTACAGTAAAGGAAATGCGTATTTGCTCCCCTGCTGATGCTGAATGTTCGCCCCTCACACAGAAACAATCGGTCTAACAATGGAATGTTCGGTGTAACACTGAGAGACAGAACACAACAACAAATTCAGCAGAAATGCGTCTAACAAATGATGACGGATCTGCATGTTCATGAGGGAAAGAAGGATTTGATCCCCTTCACAAAACATGACTTAGTATTTGGTGGCAAATCCCTTGTTGGCCATCACAGAGGTCAGACGTTTCCTGGAGTTGGCCCCCAGGTTCGCACACATCTCAGGAGGGATTTTGGCCCACTCCTCTTGGCAGATCCTCTCCAATTCATTAGGGTTTGGTGGCTGACGTTTGGCAACTCGAACTTTCATCTCCCTCCACAGATTTTCAATTGGATAAAGGTCTTGAAACTGGCTAGGCCACTCCAGGACCTTAGTGTGCTTCTTCTTGAGCCGCTCCTTTGTTGCCTTCCCCACACCCATCCACCACCCATTTTCAATGCCCCAGCTGAGGGAAGAAGGTTCTCACCCAAGATTTGATGGTACATTGCCCCGTCTATCGCCCTTTGATGCGGTGCAGTTGTCCTGTCCCCTTAGCAGAAAAACACCCCCAAAGCAGAATGTTTCCACCACCATGTTTCACAGTTGGGATGGTGTTCTTGGGGTCATAGGCAGCATTCCTGTTCCTCCAAACTCCAAGTTGAGTTGATGCCAAATAGCTGGATTTTGGTCTCATCTGACCACAACACTTCCCACCAGTCCTCCTCTGTATCATTCAGATGTTCAGTGGCAGACTTCAGACGGGCCTGGACATGGGCTTTCTTGAGCAGAGGGACCTTGCGGGCACTGCAGGATTTCAGTCCTTGTCGGCGTAGTGTGTTACCAATTGTTTTCTTGGTGACTGTGGTCCCAGCTGCCTGGAGATCATTGACAAGATCCTCACGTGTAGTTCTGGGATGATTCCTCGCTGTTCTCATGATCATTGACACTCCACGAGGTGAGATCTTGCATGGTGCACCAGACCTAGGGAGACTGACACTTGTTCTGTGTTTCTTCCATTTGTGAATGATTGCACCAACTGTTGTCACCTTCTCACCAAGCTGCTTGGCCATAGTTTGGTAGCCCAGTCCAGCCTTGTGTAGGTCTACCATCTTGTCCCTGACATCCTTGGACAGCTCTTTGGTCTTTGCCATGGTGGAGAGTTTGGAATCTGATGGTTTGATGGCTCCTGTGGACAGGTGTCTTTTATACAGGTAACACAATGAGATTAGCAGCACTCCCTTTAAGAGACTGCTTCTAATCTCAGCTTGTTACCTGTATGAAAGACACCTGGGAGCCAGAAATCCTGCTGAATGATAGGGGATCAAATCCTTCTTTCCCTCATGAACATGCAGATCCGTCATCATTTGTTAGACGCATTTCTGCTGAATTTGTTGTTGTATTCTGTCTCTCAGTGTTACACCGAACATTCCATTGTTAGACCGATCATTTCTGTGTGAGGGGCGAACATTCCATTGTTAGACCGATCATTTCTGTGTGAGGGGCGAACATTCCATTGTTAGACCGATCATTTCTGTGTGAGGGGCGAACATTCCATTGTTAGACCGATCATTTCTGTGTGAGGGGCGAACATTCCATTGTTAGAACGATCATTTCTGTGTGAGGGGCGAACATTCAGCATCAGCCGGGGAGCAAATACGCATTTCCTGCACTGTATGGGGGATTATAATGTTTCTCTCTTAGGACGTCCTGTGTGAAAAGTTCTCCATCAGCTGATTGTTTTTGATCTTCCCTATACTGCCCCTCCCCCCATAGTAACACCACATTGCCCCCCATGGTTCCTTTCCTCCCACCCCAGTGTCCCCCCCTCCATGGCCCCCCTTCTTTCCTGATCTCTCCAGAAGTTTCTCCTTCAGCTTCTTGTGTGTGTCCGTTCTTGTAGCTCAGAGAGGGGGAGGGGTGCCCTTTATTTTCTTGTAGCTCAGAGAGGGGGAGGGGTGTCCTCCATGTTTTTGTAGCTCAGAGAGGGGGAGGGGGTGTCCTCCATTTTCTTGTAGCTCAGAGAGCAGGAGGGGTGTCCTCCATGTTCTTGTAGCTCAGAGAGGGGGAGGGGTGTCCTCCATATTCTTGTAGCTCAGAGAGGGGGAGGGGTGTCCTCCATATTCTTATAGCTCAGGGAGGGGGAGGGGGTGTGCTTCCTGTTCTTGTAGCTCAGAGAGGGGGAGGGGTGTCCTCCATGTTCTTGCAGCTCAGTGAGGGGGAGGGGTTTCCTTCATGTTCTTGTAGCTCAGAGAGGGGGAGGGGTGTCCTTTATTTTCTTGTAGCTCAGAGAGGGGGAGGGGTGTCCTCCATGTTCTTGTAGCTCAGAGAGGGGGAGGGGGTGTCCTCCATTTTCTTGTAGCTCAGAGAGCAGGAGGGGTGTCCTCCATGTTCTTGTAGCTCAGAGAGGGGGAGGGGTGTCCTCCATATTCTTGTAGCTCAGAGAGGGGGAGGGGTGTAACATAAATGTAGGAGTAGGGTAGTTGAGCTGTGATCCCAGTGGAAGCCATGGTTGTCACACGGGTTGGAGGAGCCATCCCTCCTGTGTCTATGACTTGTGTTTCTTTGATCCAAAAATCTGAAAGTCAAGTGACAGAAGTGGGCGGAGCAGATCCCACCAATGAAGGAGGCCGTGTGGATAGTATGCAGCCAGTTACAGCAGGTAACAATGTTTCAGCTGGACTCTGAGATACGGGACCTGAGGATGTCCTAGCTCTTCCAGGATTGGGGAGATGTGAGGATGTGGTCACAAAGGAAGCCACAGTTATGACAGGGGTGGGGTTGGAGGAGTCACTTCTGTGCTACCTACAGCTTCTGTTGCTTTGCCCCTAGGATCCAAAAACAAAGTGAGAGAAGTGGGTGGAGCAGATGCCACTAACATACTATCGGGTACTGACCTGGGGGAGTTGGTAGCCCAAAACAAGCCAAAGTCAGCCCCTCTGAGGTCTACATCTCCACCTGAGGCCCCGGATTCATGCAACGTACTGTTGAGTGATTCAGTGCACATTGAAAATTCTGGGGAGGGTCATGGGGTGAATGACCATGTACCAGGTCCTGGCCCTAGTGGCTCTCTGGAGTTAAGGCCTGGGGAAGAACTTAAAACCACAACAGACTCTTAAACTGACAATGTTTGTGTGATGTAAAATATCATGACCTGTGCAGTGCAAACCCTCCCTCTGGTAGTGAGGACCCTCAGCGCCCACCAGTCATCCTCACCCTGGCCCCTGCCCACTGCTACAGAGGAACTGTCTGAAGAGGGAGCTGATCAGTTCAGGTCAGACCCCTCTGAACCTGGCCCAGACAGCCTGAGGTCTCCTCAGAATGTTGTCCACCTGGCACCTGTGGCAGATAGCTCTGAGTTCCTTGAAGCTGTAAAAATTGATGGCAGGAGAGAAGGATCTCGGGGTTCTGGCTGAAGGACCACCAGCAGTGGATGGCAGGATGAGGGTGTACAGGCAACAGGAATTTGGTTTTTACCCATTTGTAAAGAAATAGAATGTTCTTCTGAAGTACCTGGTGAAGAGGCACATTGTGTTTCAGTAAGTCCTGGTATAGACCCGTATTGTGTGCCTCTATCTCCTTGTGGGAGGAAGTTTTCTTTTGTCTGCTCCCCTGTCACCACAGATACCAGTACTGCCATTTTGGATCCTGGATAAGGAGCACAGAGGAGGGACCACACGGTGAGGGTTTAAATCTGACTCTACTCCCTCAGCAACTGCGGCTGACGGCACTGAGTTTCCAGAGGTGGATATATTTGATGCCAGCCCAGAGGAGCTCAGGTGTTGTGCCAACAGAAGGTCGGCTAAGGACGGGGTAGAAGTGTGTGACGTGGGTCAGAGGACAACCCCTGGTGTGTGACGTGGGTCAGAGGACAACCCCTGGTGTGTGACGTGGGTCGGAACACAACCCCTGGTGTGTGATGTGGGTCAGAGGACAACCCCTGGTGTGTGACGTGGGTCAGAGGACAACCCCTGGTGCTTGACGTGCGTCAGAGGACAACCCCTGGTGTGTGACGTGGGTCGGAGGACAACCCCTGGTGTGTGACGTGGGTCGGAGGACAACCCCTGGTGTGTGACGTGGGTCGGAGGACAACCCCTGGTGTGTGACGTGGGTCGGAGGACAACCCCTGGTGTGTGACGTGGGTCGGAGGGCAACCCCTGGTGTGTGACGTGGGTCGGAGGGCAACCCCTGGTATGCGACGTGGGTCGGAGGGCAACCCCTGGTGTGTGACGTGGGTCGGAGGACAACCCCTGGTGTGTGACGTGGGTCGGAGGACAACCCCTGGTGTGTGACGTGGGTCAGAGGACAACCCCTGGTGTTTGACTGGGTCAGAGGACAACCCCTGGTGTGTGACGTGGGTCAGAGGACAACCCCTGGTGTGTGACGTGGGTCGGAGGACAACCGCTGGTGTGCAACGTGGGTCGGAGGACAACCCCTGGGGTGTGACGTGGGTCGGAGGGCAACCCCTGGGGTGTGACGTGGGTCGGAGGACAACCCCTGGTGTGTGACGTGGGTCGGAGGACAACCCCTGGTGTGTGACGTGGGTCAGAGGACAACCCCTGGTGTGTGACTGGGTCAGAGGACAACCCCTGGTGTGTGACGTGGGTCGGAACACAACCCCTGGTGTGTGATGTGGGTCAGAGGACAACCCCTGGTGTGTGACGTGGGTCAGAGGACAACCCCTGGTGCTTGACGTGCGTCAGAGGACAACCCCTGGTGTGTGACGTGGGTCGGAGGACAACCCCTGGTGTGTGACGTGGGTCGGAGGGCAACCCCTGGTGTGTGACGTGGGTCGGAGGACAACCCCTGGTGTGTGACGTGGGTCGGAGGGCAACCCCTGGTGTGTGACGTGGGTCGGAGGGCAACCCCTGGTGTGCGACGTGGGTCGGAGGGCAACCCCTGGTGTGTGACGTGGGTCGGAGGACAACCCCTGGTGTGTGACGTGGGTCGGAGGACAACCCCTGGTGTGTGACGTGGGTCAGAGGACAACCCCTGGTGTGTGACTGGGTCAGAGGACAACCCCTGGTGTGTGACGTGGGTCAGAGGACAACCCCTGGTGTGTGACGTGGGTCGGAGGACAACCCCTGGTGTGTGACGTGGGTCAGAGGACAACCCCTGGTGTGTGACGTGGGTCAGAGGACAACCCCTGGTGTGTGACTGGGTCAGAGGACAACCCCTGGTGTGTGACTGGGTCAGAGGACAACCCCTGGTGTGTGACGTGGGTCAGAGGACAACCCCTGGTGTGTGACGTGGGTCGGAGGACAACCGCTGGTGTGCAATGTGGGTCGGAGGGCAACCCCTGGTGTGCGACGTGGGTCGGAGGGCAACCCCTGGTGTGTGACGTGGGTCGGAGGACAACCCCTGGTGTGTGACGTGGGTCGGAGGACAACCCCTGGTGTGTGACGTGGGTCGGAGGACAACCCCTGGTGTGCGACGTGGGTCGGAGGGCAACCCCTGGTGTGTGACGTGGGTCGGAGGACAACCCCTGGTGTGTGACGTGGGTCGGAGGACAACCCCTGGTGTGTGATGTGGGTCAGAGGACAACCCCTGGTGTGTGACTGGGTCAGAGGACAACCCCTGGTGTGTGACGTGGGTCGGAGGACAACCCCTGGTGTGTGACGTGGGTCGGAGGACAACCCCTGGTGTGTGACGTGGGTCAGAGGACAACCCCTGGTGTGTGACTGGGTCTGAGGACAACCCCTGGTGTGTGACGTGGGTCAGAGGACAACCCCTGGTGTGTGACGTGGGTCGAAGGACAACCGCTGGTGTGCAACGTGGGTCGGAGGACAACCCCTGGGGTGTGACGTGGGTCGGAGGGCAACCCCTGGTGTGTGACGTGGGTCGGAGGACAACCCCTGGTGTGTGACGTGGGTCGGAGGACAACCCCTGGTGTGTGACGTGGGTCAGAGGACAACCCCTGGTGTTTGACTGGGTCAGAGGACAACCCCTGGTGTGTGACGTGGGTCAGAGGACAAGCCCTGGTGTGTGACGTGGGTCGGAGGGCAACCCTTGGTGGAATCCTTTCTCCTGTCTCTTTCCCCTCTGTCACCACAGTCACGGGTGCTGCCATCGCAGACTCATTTCTGTGTCTGCAGGATGTTGGGGCAAATTCAGCCCAATCAGTGTCTTCCACCTCAGGAGCTGCAGCTGACATCACTGAGGACTTCCAGGCTGGTAGGTTTGATGTTGGCCCGGAGGAGCTCAGGTGTGGTGTTGACAGACATCCTGCTGAGGAGGACAGAGTAGAAGGGTGTGGGACGGGTCAGAGGATGACTTCTGGTGGAATAAAGTCTTCTGTGGATTTATCCTTTGTCCTCACAGCTATGAGTATCATGATTGAGGATTCATTGCTGTGCACAGCAGAGGAAGGTCTGCAGGATGATGGGGGAACATTGACCGATCACCCAGGAACGACCTTATGCCAGGCTCAAACATCTGGGTGCGGTAACTAATAGAGAACCACCAGGTGACCATGGCCAGTGGATGAAGATGATGACCTCACACAATGACAGGTTTGCCTGTACCCTTCCAGTAGGTAGTCGGTGGCCAGTGGATGAAGTGGATCTGCAGGGCGATCTGCTGGCCAGTTCTGATCCAGACCCTTTAGGATCACTCAGAGATAGCTAGTCGCCGTGGGCGTGTGTTGTATCCGGGACACAGCGTAGCTCACCTCGTCACTAAAGCAACAACCCGCTCACCGCTCTGTCGTCTCATTGATTTTTCTTTGTTATTTTCATTTTCATCGTTTTACTGTTTTGGTTCCCCAACAGTTCAGTGCGGACAGCATGGAGTCCCAGCTGGGGTTGTGCTTTGTCCTTTTTCTGTGTTCTTTTCACACATTTCCCCTTTTTTCTCTTCTTTTATCAATTTTTGTTTTTATATTTTGTTTATCTAATTGGACCAGCACCATCTAGTGTCTGCTCTTCATACTGCCCCCTCTGTATTATCAGTCTGGAGTCACTTCCTGTCCTGTGTCACTTCCTGTCCTGTGTCACTTCCTGTACATGTCACTTCCTGTCCTGTGTCACTTCCTTTCCTGTGTCACTTCCTGTCTGTGTCACTTCCTGTCCCGGGAACACTTTCCTCCTCTCAGCCATTTTAGATCCTGTGATTGTCGGACTCTATCCTGAACACACGGCCACCATAGGGCCAGCATGGGATCTTCTCCATGTCAGAGCACACGGGTAAGTCAGGTGGATCTCCTATTCCTGGTCCCGGCTCCTGTCCCTGCTATAGACGGACCAATCATCTGTGACCGAACCTTCCTCCTCGTCATCGATGATCTGGGTGTATTATTATTATTTATTCCAGGTAATTATATAGCGCCGTCAGTTTACATCTATAGTGTACATTCCCATCAGTCCCCGCCCCCGAGGAGCGTACAATCTAAGGGCCCTAACTCACATTCATACATACACATACTAGGGACAACTTAGGAGACAATTCACCTCCCAGCATGTCTTTGTAGTGTAGGAGGAAACCGGAGTACCCAGAGGAATCTGTGGGATCTGGGTGTATATATGGGGGAGGTAGGTGATCTGGGTGTATATGGGGGAGGTAGGTGATCTGTGGGATCTGGGTGTATATATGGGGGAGGTAGGTGATCTGTGAGATCTGGGTGTATATATGGGGGAGGTAGGTGATCTGGGTGTATATATGGGGGAGGTAGGTGATCTGTGAGATCTGGGTGTATATATGGGGGAGGTAGGTGATCTGTGAGATCTGGGTGTATATGGGGGAGGTAGGTGATCTGTGAGATCTGGGTGTATATGGGGGAGGTAGGTGATCTGTGAGATCTGGGTGTATATGGGGGAGGTAGGTGATCTGTAGGATCTGGGTGTATATGGGGGAGGTAGGTGATCTGTGGGATCTGGGTGTATATGGGGGAGGTAGGTGATCTGGGTGTATATGGGGGAGGTAGGTGATCTGTGGGATCTGGGTGTATATGGGGGAGGTAGGTGATCTGGGTGTATATGGGGGAGGTAGGTGATCTGGGTGTATATGGGGGAGGTAGGTGATCTGTGGGATCTGGGTGTATATGGGGGAGGTAGGTGATCTGGGTGTATATGGGGAGGTAGGTGATCTGTGGGATCTGGGTGTATATGGGGGAGGTAGGTGATCTGGGTGTATATGGGGGAGGTAGGTGATCTGTGGGATCTGGGTGTATATGGGGAGGTAGGTGATCTGGGTGTATATGGGGAGGTAGGTGATCTGGGTGTATATGGGGAGGTAGGTGATCTGGGTGTATATGGGGAGGTAGGTGATCTGGGTGTATATGAGGAGGTAGGTGATCTGGGTGTGTATGGGGGAGGTAGGTGATCTGGGTGTATATGAGGAGGTAGGTGATCTGGGTGTGTATGGGGGAGGTAGGTGATCTGGGTGTATATGAGGAGGTAGGTGATCTGGGTGTATATGGGGGAGGTAGGTGATCTGGGTGTATATGGGGGAGGTAGGTGATCTGGGTGTATATGGGGGAGGTAGGTGATCTGGGTGTATATGGGGAGATAGGTGATCTGTGGGATCTGGGTGTATATGGGGAGATAGGTGATTTGTGGGATCTGGGTGTATATGGGGTAGGTAGGTGATCTTGTCTTGGACTCGGTCACTTACAGACCATTTACCGTGATCTACCAGTGAGCCAAATTAATGTGAGAATACGTGCACGTGGAAGTAAGACACTGACACTTCGCAGTTTGCCAACTTCCTAAAATTCTGTTTTATTGAGGAACTAACAGTATCATTTATAGGGCTTATGATGCAGGCAAAGCATATACATTGATTGGGTGAAAAGTCCACGGGGTTTCTGCGTGTTCTTCCATCCGTGTTGATATCTTCCAATCATTGTCCCCAAAGAGACTCATTCCCTTTTATGGGGGTTGTTTACATTAAAAGATACTTTTCTCCTAATGTACCCAGAGGAATCTGTGGGATCTGGGTGTATATATGGGGGAGGTAGGTGATCTGTGGGATCTGGGTGTATATGGGGGAGGTAGGTGATCTGTGGGATCTGGGTGTATATATGGGGGAGGTAGGTGATCTGTGGGATCTGGGTGTATATATGGGGGAGGTAGGTGATCTGTGAGATCTGGGTGTATATGGGGGAGGTAGGTGATCTGTGAGATCTGGGTGTATATATGGGGGAGGTAGGTGATCTGTGAGATCTGGGTGTATATATGGGGGAGGTAGGTGATCTGTGAGATCTGGGTGTATATATGGGGGAGGTAGGTGATCTGTGAGATCTGGGTGTATATATGGGGGAGGTAGGTGATCTGTGAGATCTGGGTGTATATATGGGGGAGGTAGGTGATCTGTGAGATCTGGGTGGATATGGGGGAGGTAGGTGATCTCTAAGATCTGGGTGTATATGGGGGAGGTAGGTGATCTGTGAGATCTGGGTGTATATGGGGGAGGTAGGTGATCTGTGGGATCTGGGTGTATATGGGGGAGGTAGGTGATCTGGGTGTATATGGGGGAGGTAGGTGATCTGTGGGATCTGGGTGTATATGGGGGAGGTAGGTGATCTGGGTGTATATGGGGGAGGTAGGTGATCTGTGGGATCTGGGTGTATATGGGGGAGGTAGGTGATCTTGGTGTATATGGGGGAGGTAGGTGATCTGTGGGATCTGGGTGTATATGGGGGAGGTAGGTGATCTGGGTGTATATGGGGGAGGTAGGTGATCTGGGTGTATATGGGGGAGGTAGGTGATCTGTGTGTATATGGGAGAGGTAGGTGATCTGGGTGTATATGGGGAGATAGGTGATCTGTGGGATCTGGGTGTATATGGGGAGATAGGTGATCTGGGTGTATATGGGGTAGGTAGGTGATCTGTGGGATCTGGGTGTATATGGGGTAGGTAGGTGATCTGTGGGATCTGGGTGTATATGGGGTAGGTAGGTGATCTGTGGGATCTGGGTGTATATGGGGTAGGTAGGTGATCTGTGGGATCTGGGTGTATATGGGGTAGGTAGGTGATCTGTGGGATCTGGGTGTATATGGGGTAGGTAGGTGATCTTGTCTTGGACTCGGTCACTTACAGACCATTTACCGTGATCTACCAGTGAGCCAAATTAATGTGAGAATACGTGCACGTGGAAGTAAGACACTGACACTTCGCAGTTTGCCAACTTCCTAAAATTCTGTTTTATTGAGGAACTAACAGTATCATTTATAGGGCTTATGATGCAGGCAAAGCATATACATTGATTGGGTGAAAAGTCCACGGGGTTTCTGCGTGTTCTTCCATCCGTGTTGATATCTTCCAATCATTGTCCCCAAAGAGACTCATTCCCTTTTATGGGGGTTGTTTACATTAAAAGATACTTTTCTCCTAATGTACCCAGAGGAATCTGTGGGATCTGGGTGTATATATGGGGGAGGTAGGTGATCTGTGGGATCTGGGTGTATATGGGGGAGGTAGGTGATCTGTGGGATCTGGGTGTATATATGGGGGAGGTAGGTGATCTGTGGGATCTGGGTGTATATATGGGGGAGGTAGGTGATCTGTGAGATCTGGGTGTATATGGGGGAGGTAGGTGATCTGTGAGATCTGGGTGTATATATGGGGGAGGTAGGTGATCTGTGAGATCTGGGTGTATATATGGGGGAGGTAGGTGATCTGTGAGATCTGGGTGTATATATGGGGGAGGTAGGTGATCTGTGAGATCTGGGTGTATATATGGGGGAGGTAGGTGATCTGTGAGATCTGGGTGTATATATGGGGGAGGTAGGTGATCTGTGAGATCTGGGTGGATATGGGGGAGGTAGGTGATCTCTAAGATCTGGGTGTATATGGGGGAGGTAGGTGATCTGTGAGATCTGGGTGTATATGGGGGAGGTAGGTGATCTGTGGGATCTGGGTGTATATGGGGGAGGTAGGTGATCTGGGTGTATATGGGGGAGGTAGGTGATCTGTGGGATCTGGGTGTATATGGGGGAGGTAGGTGATCTGGGTGTATATGGGGGAGGTAGGTGATCTGTGGGATCTGGGTGTATATGGGGGAGGTAGGTGATCTTGGTGTATATGGGGGAGGTAGGTGATCTGTGGGATCTGGGTGTATATGGGGGAGGTAGGTGATCTGGGTGTATATGGGGGAGGTAGGTGATCTGGGTGTATATGGGGGAGGTAGGTGATCTGTGTGTATATGGGAGAGGTAGGTGATCTGGGTGTATATGGGGAGATAGGTGATCTGTGGGATCTGGGTGTATATGGGGAGATAGGTGATCTGGGTGTATATGGGGTAGGTAGGTGATCTGTGGGATCTGGGTGTATATGGGGTAGGTAGGTGATCTGTGGGATCTGGGTGTATATGGGGTAGGTAGGTGATCTGTGGGATCTGGGTGTATATGGGGTAGGTAGGTGATCTGTGGGATCTGGGTGTATATGGGGTAGGTAGGTGATCTGTGGGATCTGGGTGTATATGGGGTAGGTAGGTGATCTTGTCTTGGACTCGGTCACTTACAGACCATTTACCGTGATCTACCAGTGAGCCAAATTAATATGAGAATACGTGCACGTGGAAGTAAGACACTGACACTTCGCAGTTTGTCAACTTCCTAAAATTCTTTTTTTTTGAGCAACTAACAGTATCATTTATAGGACTTATGATGCAGGCAAAGCATATACATTGATTGGGTGAAAAGTCCACGGGGTTTCTGCGTGTTCGTCCATCCGTGTTGATATCTTCCAATCATTGTCCCCAAAGAGACTCATTCCCTTTTATGGGGGTTGTTTACATTAAAAGATACTTTTCTCCTAATGAGTCGCCAAGGGCGAGACTCCGGATGAAGGCGCCATCTTAATTATCATCATTGTTCTGTCAACCTATATCTGATTGTTTACTTAAGAGAGTAAGGAATTTAAAGAGCAAGAAACACAAAGTAGCAAGACTATAAAATTGTCATTTTACTGATCATCTAATAAAACGTGGACTGTCAATCACAATCCACTACAATCCCCCCTTAAACTGCCTGGTGGCCCTCCCTCTGGAACTCTTTTAAGACGCATATAGAGCCACTGAGTGGCTAATCCATCCCTAGAGTCTCGATACGTCCTGAGAAGGCCACAGTCAGGCACTGTCTTTCCCTGCTTATAGTTGTCTGTTGGGGGGGGGAAATTTGTAGCATTCCCTTTTTTTTTATAAGTCTGAAATATGATGATCAGGGGCCATGGTCTGTAAGGGAGTATAGGATTCCCTTTCTTCACGGGGGAGCTCAACATTGTTATAGTTCAGGAATGTAGGGGAGATCTCGTTCACAGCTTTCCCCATTAGCCTCTTAATGCAAGGGATCACACAGCAGGCGACGACTGCCATTAGAATGATAATACCCAGGATAACCACCCCTGCTTGGGCGAGGGCCCTCTGCCAGCCACTCAGCCATCCAAAGCACTGATCCCAGGGATGTGTAACACCAGAGTTTTCCTTAAGTTCATTTGACAGGTCCTCCAACCTCTTGATGGCCAGTGTCACCTTCCCATTTGGGCCTGTGTTGTCTGGGATATACGTACAGCAGGTCATGGTCTTTGGTATCATTTTACAGACCCCCCCTTTTTCAGCTAATAACATATCGAGTGTCATACGATTTTGAAAGACCATGTTAGAAGTAGCCTCCAACTGCTCTGCTATCCCCTTTAGGGCATCTCGTGTGTAGTTTACAAACCGTTGTTGATTATAGTAGATGTAGTTTATCCAATCTACATTCTTGTTCTCAGTGATGAAGAGGAATAGGGATTCAAATCCCGCGGCCACCTGGTCTCTGGCCTTGAATTCATCGGGTACCCCCCTTGGGACTCCTATCGCATCTATATAGACATGGGGGTCAAAACTCCCTTGTGGGGCACTTCGTTTGTGCTTGGTTGCATGGGGGGGGGTTGGGCGGCCCCTTAAGTAATGGATCTGAGAGGATGTGCAATGGCATTATGGCATTGGCAAGGGTACATTCCCCTCTCCATTTCCCTATCAGTCGGGTCCTAATCTTCTGATCACCACAGATCCAGAATATATCCCCCAATGATATGACCTGGTTCTGGGTTAGATCTGACCGGGCTGTACTATAAGCAGCACAGAATCCCTTTGTGAAGTTCCCCAGGAACCCTCCTCCTCCCTCGTAGTTGGCATAGCAGGTATAATTACCGGGATATATAGTTAAACCATTTGGGGCCTTTTCGTCTCCTTGGATTAGGAGGTAACTCTTCTTCCAGTCCTCACATAAAGACTGGTTTGTAGAGATGTTAGTATACAGGCTTAAGACACACTCCTCTATGGAATCTGGTAGGGTTAGTGGCACCGTCCCCAGATGTGGTCTGACATGCCCACACACATAGCAGTTGGACTTAATGTGCGAGTTTGCATTGTATCTCATCCATTCTAACCACAGATTACTGTCTGAGAGGCCGGTTTCTACTGCTATAGTATCTTCGTATGTAGGGTTTGCTATGGCCACCATCTCTGCCAACGTTTTGATCTTTGGCATAAGTGAGTTATAGGTGGGAGCAGTATCTCTGGAAGATTTCCATCGGTTTGATCTATACATATCCCTTATCCAGAATTTTCCCATCACTCCCCCATGTCCCCAGTATCCCAACCAGTAAAGCCCCTCATCTCCTGGGTTGGGGTTCTCTATGGTGAGGGTGAGTGGCATAGTTCTCCCTGTTGGTTTTTCATATGAACATGTGCCTGTTTTAAATATAGTCAATCTATCAATTAGGCTCTTCCCATTTTTATCTTTGCGGTTTAAAGCACTTAGTGGTTTATACCCCCAGTCAGGCCCCGTATTCCATCCTACTGAGCCCCAGTATCCGCACTCATCTCCCCAATAGTCATCTGTCACACATACATATATTGTGGAGGCAATGGGGACAGGTGTGTTCTTGCACAGGCTATGATTGAAGAAAAATGTTGCTACTTGTGTGTTGGATGAGTTATACCAAAACTGGGTGGAGTCACCCTTGTGAGTGATGGCCACCTGTTGGCCCCCTCCCATTTCCACCAAAAAAGGATATGCAACACAATCATTGTGGTGTGGGTGACACGGACAGGGCCTCGTCCTCTGGAGCTGGAACCTTCTTGCAATGTGAGGCCTGTATCCAGGTGGACTTTCCCTCCAACTTCACTGAAGTGGCAGTCACCAGGAGCACCTGGAGAGGACCGTCATATCTGGGTTCCAATGTATGTTTTCGCAGAAACTTCTTGACCAAGACCCAGTCTCCAGGTTGTAAAGTGTGTGTTCCTATGTCCGCCTCAGGATCTTGAATGGAGGAGAATACTTGCACATGGATATTAGTCAACACACGTGTCAAAGATATCACATACTTTGTCAATGAGTCAGACTGCAACTGTATTGCTGAGGATAGTAGGTACCCAGTCTAGGGGCGGACCCAAACAAAATCTCATAGGGAGACAACCCATGACTTCCCCTTGGTGTGTATCTAACGCTGAAAAGAGCAATAGGCAAGCTGTCCGGCCATCCCATGCCTACCTCTTGGGCCATTTTTAACATTCTTGACTTCAGGACCCCATTTAGGCGCTCTACCTTCCCACTACTCTGGGGATGATAGGGTGTGTGAAACGCAAGTGTGACCCCCAGAGCCCCCAGATCTCTTTTGTAACATTGGCAGTAAAAGCCGGTCCCTGATCGCTTTCAACCACCTCGGGCACTCCATATCTGCAGACTATCTCCGTGAGCAGCTTCTTGGCAGTGGTTCTTGCCGTCTGGTTGGTTACTGCGAATGCCTCTGGCCATCCTGAGAACATATCCACCACCACTAGAGCATATTTAAATCGTCCACTTTTTGGCATCTGGATATGATCTATCTGGATCCTCTGAAATGGATATAGTGCCCTGGCCAGATGTTTGCTTGGAGGTTTCTCAGGTCTTCCAGGATTGCACTTGACACATACAACACAAGACTTACAGAATCTGTCTGTGTAAGCCGTAATTCCGGGTGCCACATAGTATTTACTGATCAAAGAGTTCATTAGCATCTTGGACAGGTGTGACGCTTTATGTGCCCACTGCACTGTTGCTGGATATAAGGATCTCGGAAGCAAAACCTTCTTCCCCACCACCCACAATCCTTTGTCCTCAACTGCTCCTTTCTGCATCCATTCCTTCCTTTCTTCTTCTGAAGCATTATCCTGGGCTTCCTGGAGTTGGTTGTCCTTGGGCTGATGAATTAACACAGGCATCACCTCACTGCACATCTCTTCATCCTCTTCCTGCTCCCTGACCGCAGCTTGCTTAGCAGCCATGTCTGCCAGATAATTTCCTTTTGCTTCCATAGTGGTCAATTTACCGTGGGCCTTCACCTTCAGTATGGCCACTTGGGCTGGTAGTAAGAGTGCTTCCATAAGGCGGTTGATCACCTTTCCATGCTTTACAGGAGTCCCAGCTGCCGTGAGAAAGCCCCTCATTTTCCAGATTAGGCCAAAATCAAATGCAACTCCCAGTGCATATCTGGAGTCCGTGTAAATGTTAGCTGTCTTTCCTTTTGTTAATTCACAGGCTTTGGTGAGGGCCCTTAGTTCAGCCTCTTGTGTAGACATAAAAGGTGGAAGAGGTCTAGCTTGCAGTACCATTGTGTTGGTGGTCACAGCATATTTAGTGTGGTAGGTGCCAGCATTATCTGCAAAGCGGGATCCATCCACAAAGAGTATTAGGTCAGGATTTGATAGGGGCGTATCATGCACTGTTGGTAGGTGTGTAGTTTCTGCCTGCATAAGTTCCAAACAGTCATGTACCACATCCTCTGGTGCCATGTCTTCGGTGTCTTCTTCTGCTTTCTTCTACCCCCCCCCCCCCGGAAGAGGGAGAAGAGTTGCAGGGTTTATCTGAGTGCATCTGACCAGGGTGACATGATCAGGTAAAAGAAGGGAGCCTTGCAGTCGCAGATGCCTGGCGGCAGATAGATGTTTTGGTTGGGTTTGGTTCAGTATTGCGGTAATGTCATGGGGGGCCAGAAGTGTGAGTGGATGTCCTAAGACCAAATCTGCCGTTTTATCCAGAAGAAGATGAGCAGCAAAAACAGCCCTCAGACAGGAGGGACCACCTCGTGCAACCGGGTCTAGCCTGCAGGAGTAATAACCCAGAGGCCGGAGGCGACCCCCATGGCGTTGTGCCAGAACTCCTGTTGCATGACCCTGTCTCTCAGCCACAAAAAGTTTGAAGGGCTCATCATAATCTGGTAGACCTAATGCAGGTGCAGTGGAGATGGCTTTTTTCAGGCGATGGAAATCAAGTACAGCTTCTTCTGTCAGGGAAAAGGGTTCAGATTTCAGGGCATCATAAAGGGATTGTATCAAGATGGAGGCTTCTGGGATCCAGGAACGACAATAGCAAACCAACCCTAGAAAAGCATGCAGGGTTTTTGGTCCCTGAGGTATTGGGACATTCTGTATATCCGGCGTGAGGTGACGAGTGGCTTGGGAAACGCAATGTCCCAAGAAAATGACAGAAGTTTGGCACCACTGTAACTTGTCCTTAGAAACCTTGCAGCCCTGTTCAGCCAGGTGGTGGAGGTGGTGGCATTGCAGACTCTTCCCACCCTGAGTTGTAGTCATTGGGTCGCCGTGGACATCTGGGAGCTCTGCATTCCCTTCTGAAATGTCCTGGTTTTCCACAGTTGAAACAAATAAGTGGGTTTCTTCTGGAGACCTGCTCTCCAGCCGACAACATGAATGGTGTCGGCTTCCGGGCCACCGGTGCGGTCTCCAGACCCTTTGCCACTAATAGCAGTATATCCAGGTGGAGGGTACGGTACTCTGGACGGGCAGTGATCAAACCCTTGCGAACAGACTCCTTTAGTCCTGATACAAATGCAGAGGCCAGCATTTGAGTATGTAGCTTGTTATGGACACTGAATCCCAGGTCTGTAAACACCTGTGTTAGTCTGGTATGGAACTTTTCCACCGACTCAGTCTTGTCTTGGGTAATGTCCTGCAATGTGGTGGCCTGGTCCGCCAGTCTCTCTCTGGCCCACTGCTGCAACTGGTCACAGAAAGAAATTCCCGAGGCATAAGTGGTGTCCTCATTTGGCTTTACTCTGGTGAGATCCTTTTCCATTATAGGCCAATATGCATCCCCAGCCTTGATCTCACACAGACTGACCAGGCTGTGGAATAGGTCTTGTGGATCTGGGCTATGCGCCGGTAAAAAGGCATCGGGTGTTTCTCCGGGTCTGGGAGAGTTGTAACTAGTGTGGAAACTTGGGATGGAGTGAAGGCCACATACATGATAGGAGCATTAGGTAGGTTGGGCACCGGGCGGGGATGGTCTTCTTCAGATCCTTGGGGGCGATAGACAGGATTGTGGTAAGTGGAAGAAAGGGGATGAGGTGCTGAGTCTGCTCCCATTCCAGACTCATACATAGATAATTTTTGACGATGGGGTTGTGTGGTTGGGGGAAGTTGAACGAGTGGTTTGCTCTCTGGACCACGGATCATTCCGTTGGGAACAAATGGAAACGGCATCATCCTCTCGGGTACCCTGGCGGACTGCCGCAGCCACTGTCTTTTCTTGAGTCCATCCTCTTCTGTCTGGCAGAGAGGTAGGGGTTACCACATCTGTAAAATTCCAGCCCGGCCATTCTGTGGGTGTCTTGAATTCAACTTGGTCTGAAGCCTCTGTTTGTTTTTGGTGGTGGTGGTACTACAGGCATTAGGGGTGTGTGGAGGGCAGAAGGTGGTTGGGAGCCAGAGACAGTAAGCACTGGGCAAAGGGGGGCAGCTGGCATTAGGTGTGTATGGTGTATCGGTGTACTAAGCCCAGAGTCAACATGGCTTCCGGTGGTCTCACTGGGCGCCACCATCTTTGATGAGGGCGGAAGGGGCGGGCCGGAGGCGGAAATGGAGGTGACTGAGTTGGAAGCATCGGATGTTGCATAGTCAGCTTCCGGTCACATCCCTTGCAAATCTCCTCCCACCCCGGATTCTTAACTGAACACCCCTTACATATCCGGAGGTTCTGACTACACGGTATGCAAAAATCTGGACTCTCAGGGTGGGGCCTTCCTGTATTTCCACATGCCTTGCACCTCCAGGACGGGCCATCATCATAGGGGGGCGGCGCCTTGCCAGGCGCATCTCCTTTCCTGTAATATACATATACAATTCCCCCGTCCTGATTCAGTTTTTGCTCCCCCCACCCCTCCTGATGTAGGGCGCGGGCCACATTAAACCAAGTTTCTGCTGTCTTTAACATGTTATGCTTCATTAGAAGCCCTTTCTTCTCTTTACACAGTTTCCTCCACCAGTTCACAAGCAAATGAACTGTTCTCTGGCTTTATAAGTTTCTGTCCCATTTTGTTTTACTTCCCTCCCGGGGACCCTAAGGTGGTCCCCAAAGCCGTCACTCTGTTCTGAAAGTGCTGTGTCGTGAGACAGTTTAAGCACAGCACTTCCCCCCCCTTCCCTGCTTCTCCTCCAGTAACTTCCCTATTTTTCTTTTTTTTTTTTCCAGCTCCTCTGAGAGTAATGTACATTAACCCTGTAAACCAATATATCAGGAGCTACGATTGTCACTGTACCACTTTCACCAATCCTCACTCTTTTGTGTACACCAAACATTAATCCACATACACAGTGTGATCATGACATAGTATTTCAGACACGCCTGTCGGGAGTAAAATGTTTTTTTTTTCTTTTTTTAATTTTCTTTTTTCCCCCACAAGACCAATCCCTGGCTGTGGTTATTCCCCCATGTCACCATTACTGCGACTACGAGTTCCCCTCGTCAGTCACCATTACTGCGAGTTCAGTTCCCCTCGTCAGTCACCATTACTGCGACTGCGAGTGCCCGGCACCCTCTCTCAAATCAGAGTGTATCCTGTCCACTCCTGACGAGGAATATTTTGCCGTAATTCTCCCCTCCCTCACAGGCGCATCAACAACAACCCAACCAATCACACTGGTACACACAGACAACACAAAAGACAAGACATATCACACTGGTAGATGACGTTACACTGACAGGTGGGTTCAAAGGAGCCCCGGGCAAGTATACCTGTCACTTTGCTGATCAACGGACAGCCAGACGGGTGAGTAGTCCCGCTGGGCAATTCCAGACTACGCAGGTAAGGAATTATTAGACATAAAAATTCACTTACCGCTTTCGGAGGTGATCAGTCTCCGCGTCTGGAATGCTCCACGGTCCCCCTCATCCACTCTGGGTTGGCTGATCCCGTGCTCAGAACCCGGGCTCCACGCTGGGCGACAAATGTCTTGGACTAGGTCACTTACAGACCATTTACCGTGATCTACCAGTGAGCCAAATTAATGTGAGAATACGTGCACGTGGAAGAAAGACACTGACACTTCGCAGTTTGCCAACTTCCTAAAATTCTGTTTTATTGAGGAACTAACAGTATCATTTATAGGGCTTATGATGCAGGCAAAGCATATACATTGATTGGGTGAAAAGTCCACGGGGTTTCTGCGTGTTCTTCCATCCGTGTTGATATCTTCCAATCATTGTCCCCAAAGAGACTCATTCCCTTTTATGGGGGTTGTTTACATTAAAAGATACTTTTCTCCTAATGAGTCACCAAGGGTGAGACTCCGGATGAAGGCGCCATCTTAATTATCATCATTGTTCTGTCAACCTATATCTGATTGTTTACTTAAGAGAGTAAGGAATTTAAAGAGCAAGAAACACAAAGTAGCAAGACTATAAAATTGTCATTTTACTGATCATCTAATAAAACGTGGACTGTCTATCACAATCCACTACAACACCGCCAACACAGGACATTTCTTTCCTTCCAGTGACACCACCAACACAGGACATTTCTTTCCTTCCAGTGACACCACCAACACAGGACATTTCTTTCCTTCCAGTGACACCGCCAACACAGGACATTTCTATCCTTCCAGTGACACCACCAACACAGGACATTTCTTTCCTTCCAGTGACACCACCAACACAGGACATTTCTTTCCTTGCAGTGACACCGCCAACACAGGACATTTCTTTCCTTCCAGTGACTCCGCCAACACAGGACATTTCTATCCTTCCAGTGACACCACCAACACAGGACATTTCTTTCCTTCCAGTGACACCACCAACACAGGACATTTCTTTCCTTCCAGTGACACCACCAACACAGGACATTTCTATCCTTCCAGTGACACCACCAACACAGGACATTTCTATCCTTCCAGTGACACCACCAACACAGGACATTTCTATCCTTCCAGTGACACCACCAACAGAGGACATTTCTTTTCTTCCAGTGACACCACCAACACAGGACATTTCTATCCTTCCAGTGACACCACCAACACAGGACATTTCTTTCCTTCCAGTGACACCACCAACACAGGACATTTCTTTCCTTGCAGTGACACCGCCAACACAGGACATTTCTTTCCTTCCAGTGACACCACCAACACAGGACATTTCTATCCTTCCAGTGAGACCACCAACACAGGACATTCTTTTCTTTCAGTGACACCACCAACACAGGACATTTCTATCCTTCCAGTGACACCACCAACACAGGACATTTCTTTCCTTCCAGTGACACCGCTAACACAGGACATTTATTTCCTTCCAGTGACACCACCAACACGGGACATTCTTTCCTTCCAGTAACACCACCAACACGGGACATTTCTATCCTTCCAGTGACACCACCAACACAGGACATTCTTTTCTTTCAGTGACACCACCAACACAGGACATTTCTATCCTTCCAGTGACACCACCAACACAGGACATTTCTTTCCTTCCAGTGACACCGCTAACACAGGACATTTATTTCCTTCCAGTGACACCACCAACACGGGACATTCTTTCCTTCCAGTAACACCACCAACACGGGACATTTCTATCCTTCCAGTGACACCACCAACATGGGACATTTCTATCCTTCCAGTGACACCTCCAACACAGGACATTTCTTTCCTTCCAGTGACACCACCAACACAGGACATTTCTATCCTTCCAGTGACACCACCAACACTGGACATGTCTTTCCTTCAAGTGACACCACCAACACAGGACATTTCTTTCCTTCCAGTGACACCACCAACACAGGACATTTCTATCCTTCCAGTGACACCACCAACACTGGACATGTCTTTCCTTCAAGTGACACCACCAACACGGGACATTCTTTCCTTCCAGTAACACCACCAACACAGGACATTTCTTTCCTTCCAGTGACACCACCAACACAGGACATTTCTATCCTTCCAGTGACACCACCAACAGAGGACATTTCTTTTCTTCCAGTGACACCACCAACACAGGACATTTCTATCCTTCCAGTGACACCACCAACACAGGACATTTCTTTCCTTCCAGTGACACCACCAACACAGGACATTTCTTTCCTTGCAGTGACACCGCTAACACAGGACATTTATTTCCTTCCAGTGACACCACCAACACAGGACATTTCTATCCTTCCAGTGACACCACCAACAGAGGACATTTCTTTTCTTCCAGTGACACCACCAACACAGGACATTTCTATCCTTCCAGTGACACCACCAACACAGGACATTTCTTTCCTTCCAGTGACACCACCAACACAGGACATTTCTATCCTTCCAGTGAGACCACCAACACAGGACATTCTTTTCTTTCAGTGACACCACCAACACAGGACATTTCTATCCTTCCAGTGACACCACCAACACAGGACATTTCTTTCCTTCCAGTGACACCGCTAACACAGGACATTTATTTCCTTCCAGTGACACCACCAACACGGGACATTCTTTCCTTCCAGTAACACCACCAACATGGGACATTTCTTTCCTTCCAGTGACACCACCAACACAGGACATTTCTATCCTTCCAGTGACACCACCAACATGGGACATTTCTATCCTTCCAGTGACACCTCCAACACAGGACATTTCTTTCCTTCCAGTGACACCACCAACACAGGACATTTCTATCCTTCCAGTGACACCACCAACACTGGACATGTCTTTCCTTCAAGTGACACCACCAACACAGGACATTTATTTCCTTCCAGTGACACCACCAACACGGGACATTCTTTCCTTCCAGTAACACCACCAACACAGGACATTTCTATCCTTCCAGTGACACCACCAACAGAGGACATTTCTTTTCTTCCAGTGACACCACCAACACAGGACATTTCTATCCTTCCAGTGACACCACCAACACAGGACATTTCTTTCCTTCCAGTGACACCACCAACACAGGACATTTCTTTCCTTGCAGTGACACCGCCAACACAGGACATTTCTTTCCTTCCAGTGACACCGCTAACACAGGACATTTATTTCCTTCCAGTGACACCACCAACACAGGACATTTCTATCCTTCCAGTGACACCACCAACAGAGGACATTTCTTTTCTTCCAGTGACACCACCAACACAGGACATTTCTATCCTTCCAGTGACACCACCAACACAGGACATTTCTTTCCTTCCAGTGACACCACCAACACAGGACATTTCTTTCCTTGCAGTGACACCGCCAACACAGGACATTTCTTTCCTTCCAGTGACACCACCAACACAGGACATTTCTATCCTTCCAGTGAGACCACCAACACAGGACATTCTTTTCTTTCAGTGACACCACCAACACAGGACATTTCTATCCTTCCAGTGACACCACCAACACAGGACATTTCTTTCCTTCCAGTGACACCGCTAACACAGGACATTTATTTCCTTCCAGTGACACCACCAACATGGGACATTCTTTCCTTCCAGTAACACCACCAACATGGGACATTTCTTTCCTTCCAGTGACACCACCAAACACAGGACATTTCTATCCTTCCAGTGACACCACCAACATGGGACATTTCTATCCTTCCAGTGACACCTCCAACACAGGACATTTCTTTCCTTCCAGTGACACCACCAACACAGGACATTTCTATCCTTCCAGTGACACCACCAACACAGGACATTTCATTCCTTCCAGTGACACCACCAACACAGGACATTTCTTTCCTCGCAGTGCTACCACCAACACAGGACATTTCTTTCCTTCCAGTGACACCTCCAACACAGGACATTTATATCCTTCCAGTGACACCTCCAACACAGGACATTTCTTTCCTTCCAGTGACACCACCAACACAGGACATTTCTATCCTTCCAGTGACACCACCAACACTGGACATGTCTTTCCTTCAAGTGACACCACCAACACAGGACATTTATTTCCTTCCAGTGACACCACCAACACGGGACATTCTTTCCTTCCAGTAACACCACCAACACAGGACATTTCTATCCTTCCAGTGACACCACCAACAGAGGACATTTCTTTTCTTCCAGTGACACCACCAACACAGGACATTTCTATCCTTCCAGTGACACCACCAACACAGGACATTTCTTTCCTTCCAGTGACACCACCAACACAGGACATTTCTTTCCTTGCAGTGACACCGCCAACACAGGACATTTCTTTCCTTCCAGTGACACCGCTAACACAGGACATTTATTTCCTTCCAGTGACACCACCAACACAGGACATTTCTATCCTTCCAGTGAGACCACCAACACAGGACATTCTTTTCTTTCAGTGACACCACCAACACAGGACATTTCTATCCTTCCAGTGACACCACCAACACAGGACATTTCTTTCCTTCCAGTGACACCGCTAACACAGGACATTTATTTCCTTCCAGTGACACCACCAACACGGGACATTCTTTCCTTCCAGTAACACCACCAACATGGGACATTTCTTTCCTTCCAGTGACACCACCAACACAGGACATTTCTATCCTTCCAGTGACACCACCAACATGGGACATTTCTATCCTTCCAGTGACACCTCCAACACAGGACATTTCTTTCCTTCCAGTGACACCACCAACACAGGACATTTCTATCCTTCCAGTGACACCACCAACACTGGACATGTCTTTCCTTCAAGTGACACCACCAACACAGGACATTTATTTCCTTCCAGTGACACCACCAACACGGGACATTCTTTCCTTCCAGTAACACCACCAACACAGGACATTTCTATCCTTCCAGTGACACCACCAACAGAGGACATTTCTTTTCTTCCAGTGACACCACCAACACAGGACATTTCTATCCTTCCAGTGACACCACCAACACAGGACATTTCTTTCCTTCCAGTGACACCACCAACACAGGACATTTCTTTCCTTGCAGTGACACCGCCAACACAGGACATTTCTTTCCTTCCAGTGACACCGCTAACACAGGACATTTATTTCCTTCCAGTGACACCACCAACACAGGACATTTCTATCCTTCCAGTGACACCACCAACAGAGGACATTTCTTTTCTTCCAGTGACACCACCAACACAGGACATTTCTATCCTTCCAGTGACACCACCAACACAGGACATTTCTTTCCTTCCAGTGACACCACCAACACAGGACATTTCTTTCCTTGCAGTGACACCGCCAACACAGGACATTTCTTTCCTTCCAGTGACACCACCAACACAGGACATTTCTATCCTTCCAGTGAGACCACCAACACAGGACATTCTTTTCTTTCAGTGACACCACCAACACAGGACATTTCTATCCTTCCAGTGACACCACCAACACAGGACATTTCTTTCCTTCCAGTGACACCGCTAACACAGGACATTTATTTCCTTCCAGTGACACCACCAACATGGGACATTCTTTCCTTCCAGTAACACCACCAACATGGGACATTTCTTTCCTTCCAGTGACACCACCAAACACAGGACATTTCTATCCTTCCAGTGACACCACCAACATGGGACATTTCTATCCTTCCAGTGACACCTCCAACACAGGACATTTCTTTCCTTCCAGTGACACCACCAACACAGGACATTTCTATCCTTCCAGTGACACCACCAACACAGGACATTTCATTCCTTCCAGTGACACCACCAACACAGGACATTTCTTTCCTCGCAGTGCTACCACCAACACAGGACATTTCTTTCCTTCCAGTGACACCTCCAACACAGGACATTTATATCCTTCCAGTGACACCTCCAACACAGGACATTTCTTTCCTTCCAGTGACACCACCAACACAGGACATTTCTATCCTTCCAGTGACACCACCAACACTGGACATGTCTTTCCTTCAAGTGACACCACCAACACAGGACATTTATTTCCTTCCAGTGACACCACCAACACGGGACATTCTTTCCTTCCAGTAACACCACCAACACAGGACATTTCTATCCTTCCAGTGACACCACCAACAGAGGACATTTCTTTTCTTCCAGTGACACCACCAACACAGGACATTTCTATCCTTCCAGTGACACCACCAACACAGGACATTTCTTTCCTTCCAGTGACACCACCAACACAGGACATTTCTTTCCTTGCAGTGACACCGCCAACACAGGACATTTCTTTCCTTCCAGTGACACCGCTAACACAGGACATTTATTTCCTTCCAGTGACACCACCAACACAGGACATTTCTATCCTTCCAGTGACACCACCAACAGAGGACATTTCTTTTCTTCCAGTGACACCACCAACACAGGACATTTCTATCCTTCCAGTGACACCACCAACACAGGACATTTCTTTCCTTCCAGTGACACCACCAACACAGGACATTTCTTTCCTTGCAGTGACACCGCCAACACAGGACATTTCTTTCCTTCCAGTGACACCACCAACACAGGACATTTCTATCCTTCCAGTGAGACCGCCAACACAGGACATTCTTTTCTTTCAGTGACACCACCAACACAGGACATTTCTATCCTTCCAGTGACACCACCAACACAGGACATTTCTTTCCTTCCAGTGACACCGCTAACACAGGACATTTATTTCCTTCCAGTGACACCACCAACATGGGACATTCTTTCCTTCCAGTAACACCACCAACATGGGACATTTCTTTCCTTCCAGTGACACCACCAAACACAGGACATTTCTATCCTTCCAGTGACACCACCAACATGGGACATTTCTATCCTTCCAGTGACACCTCCAACACAGGACATTTCTTTCCTTCCAGTGACACCACCAACACAGGAAATTTCTATCCTTCCAGTGACACCACCAACACAGGACATTTCATTCCTTCCAGTGACACCACCAACACAGGACATTTCTTTCCTCGCAGTGCTACCACCAACACAGGACATTTCTTTCCTTCCAGTGACACCTCCAACACAGGACATTTATATCCTTCCAGTGACACCTCCAACACAGGACATTTCTTTCCTTCCAGTGACACCACCAACACAGGACATTTCTATCCTTCCAGTGACACCACCAACACAGGACATTTCTTTCCTCCCAGTGACACCACCAACACAGGACATTTCTTTCCTCGCAGTGACACCACCAACACAGGACATTTCTATCCTTCCAGTGACACCACCAACACAGGACATTTCTTTCCTTGCAGTGACACCACCAACACAGGACATTTCTTTCCTTCCAGTGACACCACCAACACAGGACATTTCTTTCCTTCCAGTGACACCAACAACACAGGACATTTCTTTCCTTCCAGTGACACCACCAACACAGGGACTTTCTATCCTTCCAGTGACACCACCAACACAGGACATTTCTTTCCATCCAGTGACACCGCCAACACAGGACATTTCTTTCCTTCCATTGACACCGCCAACACAGGACATTTCTTTCCTTGCAGTGACACTGCCAACACAGGACATTTCTTTCCTTGCAGTGACACCACCAACACAGGACATTTCTATCCTTCCAGTGACACCACCAACACAGGACATTTCTATCCTTCCAGTGACACCACCAACACAGGACATTTCTTTCCTTCCAGTGACACCACCAACACAGGACATTTCTTTCCTTCCAGTGACACCACCAACACAGGACATTTCTTTCCTTCCAGTGACACCACCAACACAGGACATTTCTTTCTGCTGATTGTCTCTCTGTGGAAACCAATCATTCCCATCCAGGACTCTCGGGGTTTTCTCTATGGAAGAAACAAATACAGAGAGAGGTGGGCTGAGAGAGAACTCCACTTCTTTCAGTGTTTATGAGACAGAACCGGGAACTCGGGAAATGAATCGTCCAGCATCGGTTATATTTATTTGATGGTAATTCTCCCACCAGAAGGATGGAGGCGCTGCTCTATGGAGATCCATTCAATCATCTCTCGCTTTCTTTCCCTCTCAATTCAATGAGCTTTATTGGCAGGAACAAATGACATTGTAGCATTGCCAAAGCAGTTTGTATGGGAAGAGGGGAAATATAAAGGGGGAGGGGTCCATGGGAAGGATGATGAAGTCCTCAGTGTTTCATGTCCCTCTCAGTCTGTGGCATGGTGTCACATGTGGTGCAGCTATTTCCCCCATTGGCTCCTCTTCTCCCAGTAGAATTTGGAGTTTCCTCCTTTCTTCTATAGAAGTGAAGTCCGGGATGAGAGCAGAGAGTCTCTGGAAGTGAGTGTCCCTCACTGATGAGTACTTGGGGCCCCGTACTGTCCTCCTCCCTCTCTCCCCCCAGGTCCCAGAGGATGGCGGCCCATTCACAAAGTGCAGTGCGATTGGCCCATGAGCAGGAGGAAACCGGCTGTGGGGAGTCATGAGAAATGTGCAGTTCCTGGTGTGACCGGAGCCTGACCGGGAAAACGTTTATCTGGGGTGACGTTTGGGGACAATGTGATCAGTGACACCCACTTATGTCTGATCTCACTATTACTTTTCTATCCGAGTTTTCACTTCAATACGGGAAATAATGTGAAATCTGAGGGAAATCTGAGAGCCATATGAAGACTTTGGGCCGTTCTATTGTCTGTTCATATGTCTGTGTGTACATCACACCGAAAAGAGGGACATTTACAGGGCAAAGAGGGACAGAGAAATATGGTGTCACACAAGGGAGAGTGATGGGAGATATGATCAAATACAATCTCATTACCTCCTCTGCTCACACTTCCAGCAACGGCTCCTCTATAATTCCTCCCACATGGAGCTTCCTGTCTGTGCCTGATATCACTTCCTGTCTGTGCCTGATATCACTTCCTGTCTGTGCCTGACATCACTTCCTGTCTGTGCCTGAAATCACTTCCTGTGTGTGCCTGACCTCACTTCCTGTCTGTGCCAGCCATCCCTTCCTGTCTGTGCCTGACATCACTTCCCGTCTGTGCTAGACCTCACTTCCTGTCTGTGCCTGACATCACTTCCTGTGTGTGCCTGATGTCACTTTCTGTGTGTGCCAGCCATCCCTTCCTGTCTGTGCCTGACATCACTTCCCGTCTGTGCTAGACCTCACTCCCTGTCTGTGCCTGACATCGCTTCCTGTGTGTGCGTGACATCGCTTCCTGTGTGTGCGTGACATCGCTTCCTGTGTGTGCGTGACATCGCTTCCTGTGTGTGCCTGACATCACTTCCTGTCTGTGCCTGACATCACTTCCGGTGTGTGCCTGATGTCACTTCCTGTCTGTTCCTGATCTCACTTCCTGTCTGTGCCAGACCTCACTTCCTGTCTGTGACTGAGGTCACTACCTGTCTGTGCCAGCCATCCCTTCCTGTGTGTGCCTGACATCACTTCCTGTCTGTGTCTCATTAATACCAGCCCCGCCCACTTATGTAACCATCACTCACACTACACATTGTACATATCTCTGCACACACCAGAGGGAGAGGAATAACTCTAGGGCCATCATTCATGGTTCACTATATAAACTGATGACCTGTAAATGCTTTTAAAGCGTCCCCTATGGACAATATTTGGTACTGAAGTTTGTCACCATTTCACAAGCACATGACATTTTTAAAGCTTGACATGTTTGGTATCTATATACTTGATGCCAACCTCATCTTTCATCTTTCATCAAATTGGGTCATATATTGTGTTTGTCTGCACTGAAATTATTGTTAGTGTCATTTACTGAAAATATGCATTTCATAGACAGCTGCGATAATATTGTGTGACAAAAAAATTGTAACCACCACCATTTTATTCTCCAGGGTCTCTGCTTTCAGAAAATAAAACACATTATTTAGGGGGCTTTAAATAATCTTCTGTTCTAACAATGTGAATGTAATCATGTGCATAAACAAGCAAAATCAACTGGCAGCAAAACACACAACAGCAACAATGTATACAATTATCATCAAATCTATAGTAGCAACTAATGGCCTAAGAAGCAAAGCCACCATATTACTCAACCAAGTTCCAGCTAACCCATCCAAGAAAATGGATCCCACTTCCCCCCACCCAGGTGACTGTTGGAACTCCTTTACCTTGTGTAGATATCCCCTTCTGAGATCCTCATGATCTAATATAAATGGACAACACTCTCTGACACCAGTTTGTAGACTCCGCCTTGATCTTCTGAGAGATAGTCAGCCGCCATGCAGTTCTGTGACACCACCTTAGGTGATGGAGCCACTTCTGCTGTCAGCTCTGCTATACCATCAATGGTGTCATTGGTTATCTGATCCATGACTCCAGTACACCGGTTCATCTTACTCATCTTAGATTACTTAGATTCCCCATCCCGTCTATGAAGGGCTCACTGCATAAAACATCTCCACTCCAGAGAAAATGTTTCTTCTCACCGGAAGGCCAGGGGAGTATTGGGAGAATTGAGGCTTTCCCTTACAGATATGGGGGAGGGGCAACATCACCTAAAGAACAACTATGGGTGGAATTGAAGGTAAGCCATTTTAGGGTGCTCCTTCCACACAAGAAGCAATGTATCTGGAAGGACTAGGAATCCATTGGACCAATGGGGATGAAATGTTACTGGCCTGTGATTGGTTCTCCTATTGTTAATGAAGTGAGACTCCCCTTATTGGTGTCATTAATGGAAAGAAACCATGTGAAATGTTTCCTCCAAATCCAAAAAGTTGACGCCCCTGGGTAGGTAGCCATCCTAATATTCCTGATATGAGTTTGTAGTCCCTGCTACTACAGGAAACATGCGGGCGATCATTTACACCTTTTACAGCAGGACAGTAAATATCATCCACATTAGACTCACTTGCTCCTCTAACAACACAAAGCATCAGGTCCTGACCTCTACAACCTTGGCAGACTGACCAGACCCGGAATCTCAAATGACAAAGTCGTGCGCTGGAGAAAATATGGTGTAAAACCAAATCCCACCAAGCGTTCACCCGTTATAAATCTGCCTTCCTAACATACACTTCCTCCTTTTATGCTGCCAAACAAGCCTACTTTGTCACTCTCATCAATACCTTCTCTTTGAGTCCTCGCCGGCTCATCTCTACCTTTAACTCTCTACTTTCTCCACCCCCACCGCCACCTAGCGCCTCACTCATTGCCCACGAGATTGCAAACAACTTCCAAAAGAAGATTGACGCAATTTGTAGGGACATCACCACCACACAGACACCCACCCCACTTAGCATTCCTCATACCATACCTCCCTCAACACTCTTCTCCTTTGACCTCGCTACCACTGAAGAGGTCTTCAAGGTCTTCTCAGAAGCCCGTCTCACTACCTGCCCCCCTTGATCCTGTTCCCTCAAAACTACTACGGTCACCCTCCTCTTCCATCCTATGCTCCCTCACTCACATCTTCAATCTTTCCCTCTCTACAGGTGTCTTACCCTCTCCTCTAAAGCACGCGCACATCACTTAAAAAACCCTCCCTGGACCCCAACCAACCTAAACAATCTAAGACCCATCTCCCTGCTGCCATTTACCTCTAAACTCCTAGAACGCTTAGTCTACAATCGCCTGAGCTCCTCCCTCACTGACAACAACCTTCTCGACCCTTTACAGTCTGGCTTTCGCCCCCTAAACTCCACTGAAACTGCCCTACTAAAACTCTCTAATGACCTACTAACTGCAAAAACCAATGACCACTATTCAATAGTCCTACTACTCGACCTCTCCGCTTTTGACATGGTTGACCATCCCCTCCTCCTCAAAAAACTCCACTCTCTTGGCCTCAGAGACTCCACTCTCTCCTAGTTCTCCTCCAATTTATTGCAGAGCTCCTTCAGTGTTACCTATAATGCTGCCACCTTTTCTTCACTCCCTCTCTCTGTAGGGGTCCTTCAAGGTTCTGTCCTTGGACCCCTTCTCTTCTCCATCTACATCTTCTCCCATGGTCACTTGATAAACTCCCACGTCTTCACCATAAATATCGATAACACAATCATCAGTCCATCCCCTCATGCCCCAGATCCAATCGCTGACAAAATCATGTAGACTACACGTCCGCAACATCTCCAAGATACGACCGTTCCTAACCCCGGAAACCACTAAGCAACTTATTCACTCCTTTGTTCTATCACGCCTCAACTATTGTAACTCCCTTCTCATTGGCCGACCTCATTGCAGGCTATCCCCACTCCAGTCTATCATGAACGCTGCTGCCAGACTCATCCACCTTACTAACCATTCTGTATCTGCCACCCCTCTCTGCCAATCCCTCCACTGGCTCCCAATTGCCCAACAGATAAAATTCAAAACACTAACACTGACATATAAAGCCATCCACAACACTGCCCCATTTTACATATCCAATCTTATCTCTAAATATCACCCAAACTGTACACTCCACTCCTCGCAAGACCTCCTATTCTCTAGCTCCCTTATCTCCTCCTCCCATGCTCATCTCCAAGACTTCTCCAGGGCGCCACCCATCCTCTGGAACTCCCTACCCCAATCTATCAGACTATCACCTACTCTACTTACCTTTAGGCGATCATTGAAAACCTATCTCTTCAGGGATGCCTATCTGATATTTCTGGAATCCTCTACTCTTCCATCCAGTCCATCCCCCACAGTTACTACCTACTGTACCATTCACTCCTCCCTCCTAGATTGTAAGCTCCAAGGAGCAGGGCCCTTAAATCTCTCTTGTATTGAACTGTATTGTTACTGTATTGTCTCCCACTATAATGTAAAGCGTTAAGCAAACCGTTGGCGCCATATAAATCCTGTATAATAATAAAAATAATATCAGAACACAATTCAAACATCAGACCAACAGCAGGAAGTCTGCTAACTGAATGTGTAATGCAATCTGTCATTAGCATTCCCAGAGTTCCCTCTGCAACATGGTTGTATCAGCTGTTGGTCCTGTCTGTAGATCTGTTATTTTCCCACCTTCTGTAACAGGGTGACAACCCTGATCATTCTGCAGGAACATTACACAGCAGCGTTGTCACCCTGCACAGGGAAGTCTTAGATAGATTACACAGGTCTGCAAAAACATTTTTTTCAAGAGTTGTTTTGGTTATTCCACGTAATCTTTATGTTTTTTGGTGCGCTGAATCCAAAAATAACCTCCATTTTGTCATAGGACATCACGTTTCCTGACAATTTAGGTAAATATGTTAAAAAAGGCAATACCTCAAAATAAATGGAAATAGACTTATAAAATTAAATTTTTATTACTATTTTTTCATGAAAATCCTTTTTTGAACTGAAATGAGCTCACCTACACACACTAAACTCCATTCTTCTGCCCCGTGAGGCTCCTCTTGGTGCATTTACGCTTGTGAGTAGCATCTGGAATGTCTCTCTGAAGCATCCAACAGTAGTCTGCCATCATTGTAATGCTCCATTTTCCCTGGTATCTCCTTTCCATCTCTTTAATGTCTTGGTGGAACCGTTCACCTTGTTCCTCACTCACAGCTCCCAAATTTTCAGGAAAGCAGTCAAGGTGGGACTGGAGGAAATGCACTTTCAAACTCATCAGGCAACCTAAAGCTTGAAATGCTTTCAGCATTTGTCTGACGATCTTTTTGTAGTGAGGATCTTTGGTATTGCCTAAAAATTTCTGTACGACTTCTTTAAATGCAATCCACCCTTCTTTGTGAGGATCCGTCATGGTATTGACAAACTCTTGATCAACTATAAGCCTTCTAATGTCTGGTCCGACGAACACACCTTCCTTCAATTGTGCCCCTGACAGGCCTGGAAACTTGGTGACCATTTGAATTTGAAGCATTCTCCATCTCTTGGAAGTGATTTTACGAATTGCTTCATCAATCCCAATTTTATGTGGAGAGGTGGTAGAAGAACTTTATGGGAAGGTACCAAAGTTACCCTCGGCTGTCACCTCTTCTTGGTCCAGTGATTTTGTCGGTCTCGGCTGTCCCATAGACACAGAAAACAAGGGTATTTGGTATCCCACCCACTGGATTCTTCAGGAAAGATTGACCCTTTCTACCATTAGAAGCACAGACTCAGGGCTGAGGCTTACCCTCAGTAGTCAGACATGTCACTCAGAGCAGCACTTGTATTCACCCCCTTTGCAGGGAGGGAGGGGCAGAGATTGTTTACCTGCAAATTATTATTATTATTATACAGTATTTATAAAGCACCGATAGTTCGCTCAGCGCTGTACATTACAAAGGAGGACAGAACATGTGACAGAACAATACCAATACAATGCAAAACATGAGGGGATTGAGGGCCCTGCTCTTTTGAGATTACAATCTAGGAGGGAGGGGATGGTGGCACAGGAGGAGATAGCTGTGGGGGATGGAGTGGTAGGAAGAGTGGAGGAGGTATTCAAGTTAGCAGGGGGTGGGGTAGGCTTCCCTGAAGAGATGGGTTTTCAGGGTGTGCCTAAAGGAGAGGAGAGTAGGTGATAATCTGATGGGTTGGGGCAGGGAGTTCCAGAGGATGGGTGACACCCTGGAGAAGTCCTGGAGGCGGGTGTGGGAGAAGGAGACCAGGGAACTAGAGAGAAGGAGGTCTTGTGAGGAGCGGAGTGTGCGTGCTGGGTGGTACTTGGATATTAGGTCAGTGATGTAGTTTGGGGCAGTATGGTGGACAGCTTTGTACGTCAGTGTTAGGATTTTAAATTTGATCCATTGCGCAATCGGAAGCCAGTGGAGGGATTGGCAGAGGGGGGTGGAGGTCAGTGGAGGGATTGGCAGAGGGGGGTGGCGGAGATGGAGCGGTTGGTAAGGTGAATGAGTCTGGCAGCCGTATTCAGGATCGACTGAAGCAGGGATAGCCGGCGGCGAGGCAGGCCAGTAAGGAGGGAGTTGCAGTAGTCCAGTCGTGATATGATGAGGGAGTGGATGAGCTGTTTAGTGGTTTCTGGAGTTAGGAATGTGCAGATTTTGGCGATGTTGCAGAGGTGGAGTCTGCACGAGTTTGTTAAAGATTGGACTTGGGGCTGGATAGATAGGTTAGAGTCCAGAATGACACCAAGTACTCTGGCCTGCGGTTCGGGTTTGATGGTGGTGTTGTTGAATGTGATGGAGAAGTCAATGTGGGGGTGGTGTCCGGGCTGGGGGGGGAAGACAAGAAACTCGGTTTTGGAGAGGTTCAGTTTAAGGAAGTGGAGTGACATCCAGTCTGATATGTCGCTCAGTAGGTGTGTGATTCAGGCAGAGACCGAGGGGGTGAGGTGGAGGGTTGAGAGATAGATTTGTGTGTCGTCGGCATAGAGGTGGTAGTTGAAGCCGTGAGAGTGTAGGAGTTGGCCAAGGGAGGAGGTGTAGATGGAGAAGAGAAGGGGCCCAAGGACAGAGCCTTGAGGGACCCCAACAGAGAGGGGGAGGTGGTAGCATTATAGGTAACGCTGAAAGAGCGTTGTGATAGGTAGAATGAGAGCCAGGAGAGAGAAGAATCTTTGAGGCCGAGGGAGTGTAGTTTTTTGAGGAGGAGGGGTTGGTCGACTGTGTCGAAGGCCGCAGAGAGGTCAAGGAGTAGGAGCACTGAATAGTGGCCATTAGCTTTGGCGGTTAGCAGGTCGTTGGAGAGTTTGAGTAAGGCAGGTTCGGTGGAGTGTAGGGGACGGAAGCCGGACTGTAGGGGATCGAGGAGGTTGTTGTCATTGAGGTGAGAGCATAGGTGGGTGTAGACTAGGCGCTCGAGGAGTTTAGATGTAAATGGGAGCAGGGAGATGGGTCTGAGGTTGTTCGGGTCATTGGGGTCAAGGGAGGGCTTTTTAAGTATGGGGGTGATGTGTGCATGTTTCAGAGGGGAGGGGAAAGTGCCGGAGGAGAGGGAGAGATTGAAGATGTGGGTGAGGGAGCGTAGGATGGAGGAGTTGTGAGGGGATAGGGTCGAGGGGGCAGGTGGTGAGGCGGGCATCAGAGAGGATCTTGGAAACTTCCTCAATGGTAGTAAGGTCAAAGGTGCAGAGTGTTGGGGGAGCTTCAGTATGAGGAATGTAGGGTGGGGTGGAAGTGGAGGTCAGAGCAGTTGTGGGGCCGTGGGAGAGGGGTGATGAGGGGGGTAGCTGAGTGAAGGGGAATGGGGTTGGAGGGAGTTTGAGCAGCGATGAAGTCCCTGCGGGCTATGTCGAGGAGGAGGGAGGATGAGGGGGTAGATGTGTGAGAGGGGACAGATTGAGAGGGCGTGAGTTGCAGCGATGTCCTTGCGAATTGTGTCAATCTTGTTTTTGAAGTGATTGGTAATCTCAAGGGCAGTGAGTGAGGTGCTGGGTGGAGGTGGGGGTGGCGAGAGTAGAGAGTTGAAGGTGAAGCAGAGTCGGCGAGGATTGTAGGAGAGGGCCTTGATAAGGGTCAGGAAGTAAGCTTTTTTGGCTGTGTGGAGGGAGGAGGTGTATGTGTGGAAGGCAGATTTGTAGCGGGTGACGGCTTGTTGGGATTTGGTTTTGCGCCATAGTCGCTCCAGGGCACGACTGTGTCGTTTAAGGGTTTTGGTGTGATCAGTCTGCCAGTCGGGGTTTGATGTTGCGTGTGGTTAGAGGCGCTAGTGAGTCAAGGGCTGTTGACAGCGCATTGTTGTAGGCAGTCATAGCCAAGTCGGGGCAGGACAGGGGGAGGATGCTGTCATGGAGTTGATCAGCTGCAGAGTGGAGGGGGGCAGGGTTAAGGTTGCGGAGGTTACGGCTGGTAGTACATTTGGAGGAGTAAGTGTTGGAGGACGAGGAGATAGAGAAGGTAATCAGGTTGTGGTCAGAGAGAGGAAAGTGGGTGTTAGTGAGGTTGTGGGGAGCGCAGCGGTTGGAGAAGACAAGATCAAGGATATTACCGAGTGGGTGGTGGATTGTATGCACTGTGCAAGTGCAAAGGAGGAGGTTAAGTGGAGGAGATGGGATGTGTCCGGGTTGTCGAGGTTGACAGGGATGTTGAAATCCCCAAGGATGATGGTGGGTAGCTCAGAGGAGAGGAAGAAGGGTAGCCAGGAGGAAAAGTCATCCAGGAAGCGGGATATGGATCCAGGAGGCCGGTATATCACAGCAATCTTTAGGGGGGTTGGGGAGAATAGTCGGATGCAGTGGGCCTCGAAGGAGGAGAAGGATAGGGAGGGGGGGTTTGGGAGGACACGGAAGGTGCTCTGTGGTGACAGGAGCAGACCAACCCCACCATCTCTACAACCGTTGGGCCTGGGTGAGTGGGTCCAGGTGAGACCTCCGTAGGAGAATGCAGCAGGGGAGGTAGAGTCAGTGGGCTGGATCCAGGTTTCTGTGATCGCTAGGAGGTTGAGGGAGCGGGAAACAAAGAGGTTGCGGATGGCGGTAAGCTTGTTGCACACCGATCGGGCATTCAGGAGTGCACATGAAAACGGGGGGGAGATTTTAGGGAGCAGGGGGACAGATACTAATTTGCGGGGGTTGCGGCGGGACGTGGAGGCGGAAGGGTGTTGCGCGGGTGAGGGAGGTGGTGGAGGGCCAGGATTGGGGGAGATGTCCCCCGCGGTTACGAGAAGGGTGAGAAAGGTGGCATGGGAGCTGGATGTGTAGGAGCGTGAGAAACTACTAGTGGAGGTTTTTGGGTCAGTGGGAGAGTGGAGTAATAGGAGGAGGTGGTGGGTGCCGTAGAGGAGTGAAGGAAGCAGTGAGGACACAATATACAATTGTTTGGGAGGGGCAGAGGGATATAGTGAATGGATTTTGGGAATGGAGGAGAGGAAAATGAGAAGGAGGAGTGGAAGAGGCATTTTGGGGAGGTGATGAGAGCAGTAGTAGGAAGATGATAGCAATGAGGGGGAGATGTACAAGTTTTGGGGTGGAGCAGAGGGGTAAAGAAATGAGATTTGGGAACAGAGGATAGTAATATGAAGAGGAGAAGAGGGGCGTATTATATAAAGGTACACGGAGTGGGACTCAGGCATGTAAGAGATGTTTCCCGGGGTGATTGCTTGCAGTCTGTCCAGCGTGCAGTAGAGTTTCTTGCTGTTGTTGTGTCTTCCTGCTGCTGAAGTTCTCCTGCTTTAGTTCCAACTGCTGTGTTTAACTGCATCGCACTCCATCAACACAGCACTCGCTCAATGCAGCACCCCCATCAGAGACTGTGCCCCCCATCAGAGATCTCCCCCCATGAGCTGATCTAAATTTATAGAGAGATACTCAAATGAGCATTCAACTCCACCCCAATTAGAAGCTGATAAGGATCACATGAATAGTGGGGGATGTTTCATTGGGAACAGGCTACAGTCATAAACCTGAGTGCAGCTGGAGGTGAGGAATGGTCAACATACACAAATATAAATACACCATTTGTTCTGAATTTAACAGGAGTCAATGCCTTTTTCTAGTTAAGAGCGGAGATAGGAGATAGATGCATTTACCCAGAGGAAAGCAGCAGGAGTCAATGCGTTCTCCTAGTTAAGAGCGGAGATAGGAGATAGATGCATTTACCCAGAGGAAAGCAGCAGGAGTCAATGCGTTCTCCTAGTTAAGAGCGGAGATAGGAGATAGATGCAGTTACCCAGAGGAAAGCAGCAGGAGTCAATGCGTTTTTCTAGTTAAGAGCAAATAACAACAAAGGGCCAGAAGAGAACTAGGGAAATGAGGAAATAGAATTTGTTTCCCTAAAACTTGCTTAGCTTATGTATATATTGCTGACCATCAGATTTACAGTGCTATATTTTTTTTTACATAATTTGGACAACCCCTTTAAGGTTTTTTTTGGCATTTTATATCTTAAATGCACTTCTGTGAATTAATAGTAATTTGGACTTTAAATTTGGTTAAAAACCCATAATATTAAAAAAAACCCCAAAAATTATTATTTTTTTAATAAACTTGAAGACAATTTTGCATTTTGTGGCAAATCCTGACGTCTAGGAGTTTTTTCAATATTTTATTTGTTTTCAGCACACCAAAATACATGGAAATTAGATGAAAATAATCAAACAGCTTTTTAGTCGCAGACCTGAGTTATAAGTAAGACACACAACAAGTAAAGCCCAACTTCAGCTAACGCCTCTACAGCAGTTACAGCAACAGGTTCTCTATAAGGTCCAACCCCCCATATGAATGACAACTGACAGTTGTGAGCACCCCCAGCAGTGTTATAGGATTTGCCCCAACCCCTCCAACTGCCATTTTTACCAAAAGACTTGGATTTTCTACAGGAAGTAGACAAAAAATATCTACTGGGAGGGACAACAAAACATAAAACAATAGGAGACTCAGAAAAACAAAGCCTGCTCTGCTAATGACAGATTTCATTATTAATGTCATTATTGATGTTGCCCATAGTTACACTTTGGTGCCAACGTTGTAATATTTCCAGGGAGAAGAAGTTTTCTTTACAAACTTTCCACCAAAAAGAGATGTGTGCACTCAGAGTGATTATTGTGAACCCCAATCAGAGGAATGTCAGTCCCCCGGAAGAAGTGGTAGGAATATGACCGCACACTCAGCACGTTGTAAGTTCAGATCTCTGGCAGTTGTATTGTGTGATTAGTCTATGGAGAGGAGTAATAGCTGGAAAGAGAAAACATGGAACAAGGATTTCTGATCTTCACCTGATGGAATCCCATTTGGCAGAACCACATGGAACACAAGTGGCCAGCTGGGCTTACGTTTTACTGCTGAATACATCCCCTAAATCAGCAGTAACTCAGTATTGGAAGGCCTGCATCAGCTTGGGATGTTGTTTTCTCACTGAACAGAGACTTCTTTCTAGCTGGTGTCACAGACACAGACCTGCCTGAAAGGTTGTCACCCATGAGATGATATCCTACAACCTCACAAACACCCCCTTTCCTGTCTATGATCACAATCTCATCACCTTCACAGTCTCCTCATCTTCAAACACTTATCCCTCCAATCAGCAATCACCTGCAGAAACCTTCACAACTTGAACCCTTCTCCTTTCCACTCTGCAACTGACCACCTCTATGACAGAATCTCTCCCCTGTCCTGCCCTGACCTGGCCACTGCTGTCTACAACAGTTCACTTTCATCCACATTAGACTCACTTGCTCCTCTAACATGAAGCATCAGGCCCCGACCATTACGACCTTGGCAGACTGACAACACCAGAGATCTTAAACGACATAGTCGTGCGCTGGAGCGAATGTGGTGTAAAACCAAATCTCACCAAGCATTCACCCGATATAAATCTGCTTTCTTAACATACAATTCCTCCCTCCATGCTGCCAGACAAGCCAACTTTGTCACTCTCATCAATAGCTTGTCATCCAGTCCTCGTCGTCTCTTCTCTACTTCTAACTCTCAACTTTCTCCACCTCCACCCAGTACCTCACTCACTGCTCACGAGATTAAAAAATCATTTAAAAAACAAGATTGATGCAATTCGTAGGGGCATCTCCACTGCACAGACATCCATACTGTGTTGCCTTCACAGGCTAATTGAATTAAAGTTACTTATATGGGACATGTAGTGTACCACGGCCATCTAGTGGCAAACATGTATGGCAGTTCTCCTCTGGATATGTAAGCTCTCAGACAGGAAGTGACTCTTGGTTTATGAAGTTCGTCAGCCATTTTAGACTTCTATTAACTGTGGATGCAGTGTGCTTGCTTCTCTCCCAAGGGGCTTGAGACATCATCACCTGTAAGTGCCTTTCTGCTGTGTCATCTGTCATTTATGTTACACTAGTTATTCTATGTATACTGATATGCTGTCATTGTATTGTGTTTCAGTTTCACCTATAAAATAAAGTTGGATTCTTTGGTAGACAACACAAGCAGTGGGCTTCTGTTTGCTGGAGATTCTGACAAGGGTTTAGCTGTCCATTTAGAGCCACACATTGTCAGTGTTTTGAGAACGGAACACATACCACTTAGCATAACTTATACTAAACCTCCCTCCACACTTTACTCTTCTGACCTTCCTACTACCGAAGAGGTCACTAAGGTTTCCTCAGAAGCCCGTCTCACTACCTGCCCCCTGGATCCTGTCCCCTCACAACTACTACGGTCACCCTCTTCTTCCATCCTATGCTCCCTCACTCACATCTTCAATCTCTCCCTCTCTACTGGGCCCTTCCCCTCCCCTCTAAAGCATGCGCACATCACTCCCATACTTAAAAAGCTCTCGCTGGACACCACCAACCTGAACAACTTAAGACCCATCTCCCTGCTCTTGTTTACTTTTAAACTCTTAGAACGCTTAGTCTACAATCACCTGAGCTCCTAACTCACCAACAAAAACCTTTTTGACCCTTTACAGTCTGGCTTTTGCTCACTACACTCCACTGAAACTGCCCTACTAAAACCCACTAATAATATAACTGCTAAAACCAATGGCCACTACTCTGTACTCATTCCAACCAATGGCCGCTACTCCATACTAATCCCAACCAATGGCCACTACTCCGTACTCCTCCCAACCAATGGCCACTACTCCGTACTCATCCTAACCAATGGCCACTACTCCATACTAATCCCAACCAATGGCCACTACTCCGTACTAATCCCAACCAATGGCCACTACTCCATACTCATCCCAACCAATGGCCACTACTCCATACTCATCCCAACCAATGGCCACTACTCCGTACTAATCCCAACCAATGGCCACTACTCCATACTCATCCCAACCAATGGCCACTACTCCATACTCATCCCAACCAATGGCCACTACTCCATACTCTTACTACTTGACCTCTCTGCAGCTTTTGATATGGTTGATATGGTCCTCCTCAAAAAACTCCACTCAGTTGGCCTCCAAGACTCTGCTCTCTCCTGGTTCTCCTACCTATTGCAGAGCTTGTTCATCGTTAACTATAACTCTGCCTCCTCCTCTCCACTCCCTTTTTCCATAGGGGTACCTCAAGGTTTCGTCCTTGGACCCCTACTCTTCTACATCTACACCTCCTCTCCCTTCTGCCATGGTTTTAAGTACCATCTCTATGCTGATGACACACACATCTATCTTTCTACTCCTCACCTCTTCAGTCTCCTCTCGCATTACTAACTTACTAAGCGACATATCGGAATGGATGTCCCTCCACTTCCTCAAACTCAATCTTTCCAAAACTGAGCTCTTAGTATTCCCCCCAGCCTGTGCCCCCTCCCCGACGTCTCCATCAAGATCAATAACACAATCATCAGTCCCTCCCCTCATGCCAGGGTACTAGGTGTAATCCTAGACTCCCATCTGTCCTTTCAGTCCCAAATCCAATCACTTTCCAAATCTTGTAGACTTCACCTCCACAATATCTCCAAGATACGGCCGTTCTTAACCTCGGAAACCACTAAGGAACTTATTTACTCCCTTGTTATATCCCTTCTTGACTATTGTAACTCCCTTCTCATTGGCCGACCTCATCGCAGGCTATCCCCGCTCCAGTCTATCATGAACGCTGCTGCCAGACTCATCCACCTTACTAACTATTGTGTATCAGCCACCCCTCTCTGCCAATCCCTCCACTCAGTAACCTCCACCCCTCTCTGCCAATCCCTCCACTGGCCCCCACTCAGTGTCCTCCACCCCTCTCTGCCAATCCCTCCACTGCCTTCCCATTGCCCAACGGATAAAATTCAAAAACATTAACAATAACATATAAAGCCATTTATAACTCTGCCCCAAATTACATCACCGATCTTGTCTCCAAATATCACCCAAAACGTACTCTCCGCTCCTCTCACAACCTCTTGCTCTCTAGCTCCCTTGTCTCCTCTCATGCTTGTCTCCAGAGCTCCCCCCATCCTCTGGAACTCTCTACCCAAATTTATCAGACTATTGCCTACTCTGCTCACTTTTAGGCGATCTCTGAAAACCTCTCTCTTCAGGGAAGCCTATCATGCCCTCAGCTAATAATGGAATCTTCTACTCTTCCTACCAGTCCATCCCCCACAGTTACTACCTTTTGTACCACTAGCCCCTCCCTCCTAGAATGTAAGCTCCAAAGAGCAGGGCCCTCCTATCCCTCTTGTATTGTTGCTGTATTGTCTCCCGTTATATTGTAAACCGCTGAGCAAACTGTTGGCGCCATAAATCCTGTATAATAATATTAATGAGAGATGAAATGTGGAAAGGAGGCATTGATAATGGGAGAGGTGATGGAACATGTATTCGGAGGAGTGGACAAGGTGGGCTTAGCTGGAGACCTCAAGCCTGGCTGATGATGTATTACTAGTCGGAAGAACCTGTAATGGGCTCTCCCAATGAGGCTTCAGAGACTTGGTAAGACCCATCCTAGTCTCTGGTACTGAGGCAGTGCTGGTCATGTATTACCTCAGGATCCAGAAATGAAGAAAATGCTTGGAAACACAACTCAGTTGGTGAATCATGAAAATGCATTACATGTTCAGTCAAAGCTCCATAAAAAAGATAAAGATGAGAATCATGAGGGAAGCTGTTCAGTTATTGATGCTTATCTTAAAAACAATTGTCAAAAGGTAAAATATTCAAATCCCTTCTAGTTGTGTATTGATGGACATAAACACTAAACTCAGTTCATCCAATCATTACATTCCAGTTTGTTTAAGTTTGTTTCTTTAAAAGTAACATTTTATCTTTTCCCTTCTTCTCTAGCTTGTGGGATGACATTGGGGATGTGAAACAAACTTGTGACACCTGAAACTGCTTTAATATCCCTTTTCTTCCAAAATTTAATCTATGCAGAAATGTATGAATCCTCCGATGATCGATTAGACCGACATTAACTGTAAAAGTTTTGTCACATTGAGAGCATTAAAATTACTTCTCTCCAGTGTGAATCATCTGGTGTGTGATAAGACTTGACTTCTGTGTAAAAGCTTTATCACATTCAGAACACTGATATGGCTTCTCTCCAGTGTGAATCATCTGGTGTGTGATAAGATGTGACTTCACTGTAAAGGTTTTATCACATTCAGAACACTGATATGGCTTCTCTCCAGTGTGAATCCTCTGGTGTTTGATAAGATATGACTTATGTATAAAAGCTTTGCCACATTCAGAACACTGATGTGGCTTCTCTCCAGTGTGAATCCTCTGGTGTGGGATAAGATTTGACTTCTGAGTAAAAGCTTTATCACATTCAGAACACTGATATGGCTTCTCTCCAGTGTGACTTCTCTGGTGTGTGATAAGATTTGTCTTCACAGTAAAAGCTTTATCACATTCAGAACACTGATATGACTTCTCTCCAGTGTGAATCCTCTGGTGTGTGATAAGACATGACTTCTGTGTAAAAGCTTTATCACATTCAGAACACTGATATGACTTCTCTCCAGTGTGAATCCTCTGGTGTCTGAAAAAATTTGACTTCTTTATAAAAGCTTTATCACATTCAGAACACTGATATGACTTCTCTCCCTTGTGAACCTTCTGGTGTCTGATATATTTTCTCTCCATTGTAAAATCTCCAAATAAGAAGTAGTTTGAAATGACTCCTCTTATGTATACTTGTGTTGGACTTTATTGTAAAGCCATTGTCACTTCCAGAACATTGAAATTACTTTTCTCCTGCTGGATCAATGTGGAAGAGGATCCAAACCATGACTTTTAGAACACAGATATGACTTGTATCCCGTGTGAATCCTCCAGTGAGCTGCAATAAAGACTTTCAGTCAATTAAGACATTCATATGTCTTGTTTTCCATGTGACTCAGCCGTATTTATAAAGACCAACATGACCGAAAACTTGGTTCATCAATCTACCTGTACAAAAAAAAAAGAAAAAATCAGTCTCCAATGTAGTCACCATTCAGTAGGATACAAATGGCCTTTCTCCTTCTATGGAGCTAAAATTTTAAAAGCCTATGAAGAACTAACTAACTAACAAGGAGTATCCAGCCAGTTCTGCTAGAGAGACATACATTTCTTGGGGGAATAACAATGTTGATACGTTCGTTTTTTCACATGTTGATGTGGAGATCACCTGCTCAATTCACTGGTGTCTGCTGGGAGTTTGAGATGATAGCCAAGATCGGGATATTTTTTATGGTCAAGCAGCCTCACTATTGCTATATGACTTGTAATAGGAGGAGGTGTAAATAATTCCTCCTCTATTGACACCAAGAGGCACACCCGAGGAATATTGAACACCTACATTACAATACTGGTCATATCGTTCCACTTTTTGAATAATTTTGGACATCTCCAAAACGTGTATCAAATCCTCGACATCACCGCTACAATTGGGGTCATAAGGGGAAATCCCTCCTGTCCTAGCTGAACAATTGAGCTGGAGTCCTGAATGATCTATGCAAAATAAATGACTGAGTTTCTGTGAAGAGGACAGAGAGATGAGAGGTATGGAGGTCACAATCACCTCCCACCACTCTCTATTATTTTCTCTGTTTCCCATTTCTTTCTATAAGTCTTCGGCAAGAGTCAAAAGACTGGAATAAATATATGAGAGATCATGGCTTTCCCACTGGTGCCATCTGAAGCCCATTAACAAGTGTGAGAGTGATGTGAAATCTGTATCTGATGGAAGTAACAACCGATGGATGGGATCTAATGTGTCTACTAAGTCCCACCTGGTAAGATGCTGAAGTTGGGCAGCTATAATATAAAGTCTAACATTTGGTATTGCTAGGCCTCCTTGGTCTTCACCATACTGTAGAGTAGTGAGTTTGATTCTAGCTGATGGCTTCTTCTAAATGAGCTCCCCAAACTGGAAGCCACTTACAGAAGTGGGAGCGGGTACCTGTCAATTTTGGTTACCCCCCCAAAAAGGTGCCAGTTGGGTCCTTAATCACTTGCCGACCAGGCACTTATACCCCCTTCCTTACCAGGCCAATTTTCAGCTTTCAGCGTTGCCACAGTAAATGACAATTGCGCGGTCATGCAACATTGTACTCGTGTGAAATTTTTATCATTTTTGTCACACAAATAGAGCTTTCTTTTGGTGGTCTTTACTCCCCGATGGCTGTTTTATTTTTAGCGCTATAAACAAAAAAATAGCAAAACATTTGAAAAAAAAAGTTCTTTGTTTCTATTATAAAATATTGCAAATTGAAGGTAATTTTTCTCCTTCACTGATGTGCGTTGAGGCTGCACTGATGGGCACTGATAGGCAGCACTGATGGGCACTGATAGGCAGCACTGATTACACGGATTAGAGACTAACCGTTTTTATATTTCACGTATGCACTTTGAAACGCCAACTTGGGACGTTTATCACATCTATACTCCACCATACGCCTCAGTGCGTGTATTTATTTATGTCACTATAATTGATATGGAGATCATAGTTGGTCACTTTTATATTATCCATTGTATCTAGATACATTTCATTCATGATATTTATGATTTTACATTTTTTCATACCTTTAGCGCTGCATGTGTTTTATTTATTATTGATTAGAGGGTTTTGAGGTTCTTACCTTTCATGCCAGCTGCTCCATTTCTATGTTTATCCAGCGCTCATTTTATCTTGTTGGATGAGGCAGCACTGATGAGCTGGCACTGTTAGGCGGCACTGATAATGGGTACTGATAGTCACTGATAGGCAGCACTGCTGGGCACTGACTGGTGACACTGCTGGGCAAAGGTGGGTGGCACTGCTGGGCACTTGTGGGTGGAACTGGTGGGTGGCGCTGATGGGCACCGATCCTTAGGGCACTGATGATCCCTCCTCTGACAACTGCCGGCAGTACTTTCCTCATGCTCTGACAGGGTGAGGAAAGTGCAGTCTAGAACCGGCAATTGCATTTCTCGATGACCAGCGTGTCATAGAACACAACAATCATGGAGATCGCCAGGTGTGCGCCCCCAGGGGCATGCAGGAGAGCGCATTCTGGGAGGACGTCATATGACAGCCTCCCAGAACTGGCCTGCCGCAGTGCAGTCGTCATTTGGCTACCTGTGGTCGGCAACTAGTTGAAGCAGGACTTCCCCTTTTGGGTGGAGCTCTGCTTTAACATCAGCAAGAGATAACAGTGCTATAGTATCAAGGGAGGAGTGAATGTAGAGACTGGCACACGTTCTATACTCTATAATATCATTTCTGGTACTCTCACAGTGGGAGTATAGATTTAGTACTTCAACCTGTATGCAGATATCAGTGGCAGACGAGTGGGTGACCTGTCCGCCTCACTGAAAATTCAAACTGATAGTGTAGGTTCCCCAATTGGGAAAACCCCCATAAGGGATAAAGAGCTAATGAGAGGAAAGGTGAAAAGGAAGAGAGCAATGGAGAGATAAGAGCAAGAGTAGTGAAGAAAGGGGTACAGATAAGGGGGAGGAGAGGAGGTCCCCAGGGGGGGAGGGTGTGTGCCTGTATAGAGCAGCAACTGAGTAGTGGGTTACCTAATGGACTCAGGACTACAAAGAGAGTAAGGTTTCATCAGAGTTTGAGGGTAGGAAATGGTCAACCCATGGCTGCCATAGTTGTTCATTTTCATGCACTCTGTCTAATAGGACGGCTTCTACTTTGACATGTATCGTGGCTCGAGTGGCACTATTCTTAGTTTCAGTGGTATTGAGGTGGGGGGATTTCCAGGCCTTCGCTATGGTTTGCTAAGCCATGGTGGTGACCTACAGGAGTAGTTTGAATTGCCAGTGTGTCACTTCTTGGGCCTTATGCAAGTAAAGGAATGGACGCTGGTCAACCGACCAAGTCCAGTGTTGAGGAATGGCCTCAGCTGCCATTCTAGCCATGCCCTCTGATGCATTTCACCACACCCACTTGGGCTTGGTCACACTGCATCCATCCCTTTACTTGTATTGGCTGACACTGGAATCGCTCTGACTCATGCTCCCCTCTTCTCACTTGCCGGTGGGGTGATCCCTTTCCTTCCATCCATAGCTTGGAGACACACCATAAGGTATACTTCTTGGGGCTTGTTATTAAATGAGGCAGTGGCCGGATGGATATATATACTGTAACTTCTTCATAAAGAACTGTAGGCATATGGAATATTTTGCACCAATACGTTTGAACAACCGGGCAGGTCCACCAAATGTGGATACCTGCTTCAGAGCAGCCACATAAACAAGTCAGGGATTAGGGATGGATTTAGTGATCCGGGCAGGGACCAGGTACCAGTACATGAGAGTGCTGTGGTTAGGCTCCATAGCAACTATATTTTGGGAGGAGGATTTTGCAGAAGACCATATGTCTGCCCAATCGCTTCCAAATGAAGATTTAAATCCCATTCCCACTTGGATGTATATGGTATGGAAGTGTAAGGTGGTGGAGCTGGTAACTGTGCATATAAGGTGGAAATCAAAAGTCTGGCATGGGGGGTCACATTTACATATGTGTCCAAACCTAGTCATGTCTGGGAGAGAGGTGTTCATGTGTAAGTGGGAGCAATACAAGTGTTTGATCTGAAGATATCTAAAAATTTCAGAGGTAGAGATTTTGTTGGAGTCACATAGGGTTTGGAAGGGTATAAAGGAGTCTGGTGTTGAACTAGACTAGCTCTAGGACAAGCATGAAAAGAAGATGGAGGCATCCATGCCGGATAAAAGCCTGGATGGAGGAGGTATGCCATGAGTGGGTTATGGGGTGACTGTAAGGTGTATCAGAACTTTAGACTGTCCCAGATAGATGGGTAGTGTTTAGTAATTGGGTGTTGGAGTGAGCGACGGTCTCTTGGGTGTAGCCATAGTAAATTTGCAACTCATGAGGGGTTACAATCTACTGATTCTATAGTGACCCATAGGAGGGGGTCACTTTTACTGCATGATATTTAGGGAGTTGAGCAAGATGTGCAGCTTGGAAATATTTAGCAAAGTTAGGAAGCCCCAGACCACTCTAAGTTTCGGTAAGATACGGATGGACTGGGGTAGATGCAGTTTAACAGTGCCCCATACATAAGTGGTGGCATGACACTGTAATATGCAGAGGAAACAGGAAGGTATATTGTGACGGAGGGTAGGCAGGACAGAACACGCAAGGCAGATGTCAAACACACAAAGCTTTATTATTACAAATGGCAGTCACTCAATGGGGGATTGCAAGGGGGTGGCAGTGCCCAGTATGGGAAATAGCAAGAAGAGGACCAAAAATAATTGTAGTCCAGCCACAGGGGCAAAGTTAAAATCTCTACAGCAGTTTGTAATCCAAACAGGGAGGAGGAGAGGGAGTACAAGAACAGTTCAGGGAAAACAGGGGGGCATTCACTCACAGATCAGACAGGGGTGCCCGGGTCCACAAGGGAGCAAGGCAGTATGACATCAAGTACTTGCCCTGAAACCGGAGTATGCGTGGCATAGTCCATGGTAATAATCCCCCCGAGTCCTAGATGCCTGCAGAAGGCAGCTGGTGTAGTTCTCCCCCTATCCTTGGGGCTTGCAGAGTGGCAGCTTGTGGAGGTCTCCCCCTTCTCTGGGGCTTGCGGTGGGCAGCTGGCATGATTCTCCCCCTTAGCTTTGGGGTGTGCAGTGCGGCAGCTCCCCTTATCCGTTGGGGGGGTGTAATGGCCACAAGAGTCCCGTCTCATCTGGGATCCCTCGGTGGCTTGGCAGTGAAATGGATGACCGGGATGAGCCTGTCATCGGTCTCTTAAACCGATGCAGGACGCTTCTTGGTCGTCCTGGCAATGGCGGGCGGGCCGTGGGCAGTGAGCCTCGTTGCTCGGCAAAGAGGCACGCCCCCCTGGACACGGAGCGCAGCCTTTGTCCGGTGGCATCCGCAAGAGCCGGAACTCCCTGTGCATGCAGTGCAGATGTTGGGACCGTGCGGCGTCATTCTGACACCGCGGTCCAGAACCTCTCCGCAGGAGGTTCGTACCTCTCCGCAGACAGGTGTGAACCTCACTATCTTTTCCCCTAATGCCTCGCAGGATGGGGAGAAGATAGTGGCGGAGGTGAGAGGAGCCACACCTCTTGTCCTGCGTGGTTCGGCTTCAAAAAGCCGCGGCAGGACGAGAGGCAGCAAGGGGGGAAGGTCATCCTGACAGGGGGGAAACAACTACTGAAATGGGAGCTGAGCTTTATTAATTAAATTACAATGTGCTAAGGGAATTGGGGGAAACTGGCTAATGAAATTGGGACTGGAATGCACTTTATTTGAGGGGCTGAAATGTACTATATTTGGGAGGGAGATATAACAGATTTGGGCACCCTGGCAGCACCTATATTGTGACATTATACAGTTGCAAGAAAAAGTATGTGAACCCCTTGGGAATACTCTCTCCCCCTTGGGGAGTTTTGCATGAATTGGGCATAAAATGTGCTCTGAACGTCATCTAAATCACAACAATAGAAGAACACAGTCTGCTGAACATAATACTACACAAACATTAGATGTTGCCATGGTTTGATTGCACATAACATGTAAACATTCACAGTGCAGGGAGGAAAAAGTATGTGTACCTTTGGACTTAATAACTGGTTGACCCTCCTTTGGCAGCAATACCCTCAACCAAACGTTTCCTGTAGTTGCAGATCAGACCTGCACAATGATCTGGAGTCATTTTGGACCTTTTCCTACTCTCTGGGAATGTCCTCTTGTTATGGGCTGTACATTCCAGAACCTCCTCAAGACCTGGACCAAAAAGATTATCGCCAATAAAGGGTAAGGCACAAAGGTGCAGTTTGAATGCTGAGTTCCCTGCCCAGGTTTTTAACCAAAATGCCCTTTTAGCTGAATTCACTAGGGCAGAGGTTCAAGCCGCTAGCTTAACTGACTTGGCCGAGGCATCCACAAGGAAACCAACTGCTTTAAACAGCAAAGGAAATTATTTCAGGATTTGCTGCCTGGAGGTCCCTGCTGAGAGAAGTGACTGTGTAAGCCAGCATTCCAGATATCTGGTGACACAGGTAGCCGAGAAAGCTGGCCTAAAGCTGATGGAAGTGGAATCCCAGGCCCTGCGGAGTAAGACTTCATCCCTCTTATCCATAGGGTCTTTCAGAGCCCCCATATCTTCAAATGTTAAGTCTGTCCTTTTAGAGACTTTAGATAAGGGGGTGTCTAATTTCTGAACCTTGTTCCATTGCTGGGACCCGTTATCCTCAAATGGAAACCTCCTATTAAGATTACTTGACAAAAAGGGTTTCCTCTCAGGGCTTTCCCATTCCTGCTTAATGGTATCAACCAGGGAACTATGGACTGGAAAGACATTAGTCTTTCTAGCATACAAACCTTGATACATGAGGTCATGCTTAGATAGGCAAACGTCCTCCTCCTTGATCTCTAAGGTTTCGTAGATAGCTTTAAGGAGGTCGTCCACATCTTCCAGGGGCAATTTGTTCCTGGAACCTCTGGAGGAGCAAACATCACTGTCCTCCTCTTATGAGCCTGAATCTACCCAGGACCTAGGATCCTCCTCCGGGTCCTCCTCCCCTTTTAATGCATCTGCTACCTCCAAACCCACCGATTGGGTCCAAGGATCCAGTGGTGGCTGCATTTTTCCAATAGGGATCTAAAGGATTGAAATGTAGACAACACGTCATCCTTAATGGAGGTGAGCACTTTATGGCAGGCTGTAAATGACTTATCCTTAATAAGGCTAGCCACACAATTGCAGCGTAAGGGTTTTTCCCAAGCTGAACCCAATTTAGCTGCACAAACTGCACACTTCTTCTTGGGGGTCTGACTCTGCACCTTGTCCTGGACTTTAACCTACAATAAGCAAGAAAAAAAACAGTACAGAAAATAATCAGCCCAGGGCCCCTCATACAAAACCACTGTGCTGGGGGAGCAAGAAAAGGAAGTGTGCCCACCAGGGTCAGCAAGAGGGATCAGAGTCCCCAAGCTTACCTTAGAGGAGCCAGTGCCTGAATGACCAGGATATGCCTGAGTACTGTCAGTGCCTTCCATCCATCCCTCTTGTGGTGGCGCCACAGGCTCTGCTGGGTCTGTACACCAGACTGGCTGCCTAACCAGATGCTAGTGCTGCTATGGAGACTGGAACCATGAGTCTCAGGCGCCCGTTGACGACATCACTGCAGCAGGAACTTCTGGTACCTGGACAGCACCCAGAAGTTGCAGCTACTCGCACGCCAGATTGGCAGTCACTCTGCCCCACTGTGCATCGGATGCTGGAGCCCCCCCCGCACGGGAAGGAGAATGACAGGCATCAAATGTCCTGGATCCCCCAGGAAACACCCGATGGTCATCATCCACTGAGGCATGGAAAAATATCAGGAGCGCAGCCCCACTTCCCCTGAAGGGATCACATCGAGCAGGAGGAAGTAAGACAGACCAGGAGCCACCAGCAAGCTCTAGGGCCCAGGACTTCCAGACAATCAGGTCCTTGAGGACTGCACCCATCCTTGCAGAGGAAACACTAAAAACTCAGGAGGGAGGCCTTGTGGTCCGCCTTTTATAGTACTGTGCTTACGTGTTTCCTGTCCGAGAGGGAGGAGCTCTGTCTCAGGAAGGCTGTCCTGGAGGACGTTTGGAGAAATGAACATTAGAATGTCTGAGAGACAAAAGCCAGAAATAGATCAGTGGCTGCATGCACGCCTCATTGTTAGGCTGCAGGTAGAGAGGCAGAGATGAGGCAGGATTTATCATGAAATACAAATTAAAGTGTATTATTTTCAAAACAGCCTTTTTTCAAAAAAGGTCTGAAAAGTATGTAAGTCATCGAGTTATTCCCCAATTTAAGAAGAAGAGCATAACTGCAGGTAGTAAATGTAAGAGAGGAGTTGCAGATGATACGATGGTGAGTAGTATGTACAGGAAAGGAGTACGGAGGTATGACAGTGATCGGTATGTACAGGAGAGGAGTGTGGGGGGGTATGACAGTGATCGGTATGTACAGGAGAGGAGTGTGGAGGTAAGACAGTGATGGGTATGTACAGGAGAGGAGTACGGAGGTATGACAGTGATGGGTATGTACAGGAGAGGAGTGTGGGGGGTATGACAGTGATGGGTACGTACAGGAGAGGAGTACGGAGGTATGACAGTGATGGGTACGTACAGGAGAGGAGTACGGAGGTATGACAGTGATGGGTATGTACAGGAGAGGAGTACGGAGGTATGACAGTGATGGGTATGTACAGGAGAGGAGTACGGAGGTATGACAGTGATGGGTATGTACAGGAGAGGAGTACGGAGGTATGACAGTGATGGGTATGTACAGGAGAGGAGTACGGAGGTATGACAGTGATGGGTACGTACAGGAGAGGAGTACGGAGGTATGACAGTGATGGGTACGTACAGGAGAGGAGTACGGAGGTATGACAGTGATGGGTACGTACAGGAGAGGAGTACGGAGGTATGACAGTGATGGGTATGTACAGGAGAGGAGTACAGAGGTATGACCGTGATCGGTATGTACAGGAGAGGAGTACGGAGGTATGACAGTGATGGGTATGTACAGGAGAGGAGTACAGAGGTATGACGTTCCCAGGGAGGAGTATCTCAGGAAGGATCTATACTCCACCATAACTCTGGTTCTCGGAGTGTCAGGTCCCAGCGGGTTCTCCTGGTGTCTCTCCAGTTATTCTGTCTCGGACACATCAGAGGAACATGGTGGGAGATCGGCCTGAATGTCCTTCCTAGGAGGGAATACCGGAGCCATTCTGAGGCCCATTTAATGGCCGGCAATGAGGAGGAAACCAACACTGAGAAGTACATGCTGAGATATATACAGCACGGGGCAGCACAGTGGCTGAGTGGTTAGCACTTCCTCCTGGCAGTACTCGGGTTGTTGGTTCAAATCCCAACCATGGCACCACCTGCCTGGAGTTTGCATGTTCTCCCTGTGCCTTTGTGGGTTTTCTCCAAGTACTATAGTTTCCTCCCACACTACAAAGACATGCTGGGAGGTGAATTGTCTCCTACGTTGTCCCTAGTATGTGTATGTATGAATGTGAGTTAGGGCCCCTAGATTTATACGCTCCTCAGGGGCGGGGACTGATGGGAATGTACAATATAGATGTAAACTGACGGCGCTATATAAGTACCTGGAATAAATACTGTATAATATTAATAATAATAAATAATAATAATAATACACCCAGATCATCGATGACGAGGAGGAAGGTTCGGTCACAGATGATTGGTCCGTCTATAGCAGGGACAGGAGTCGGGACCAGGAATAGGAGATCCACCTGACTTACCCGTGTGCTCTGACATGGAGAAGATCCCATGCTGGCCCTATGGTGGCCGTGTGTTCAGGATGGAGACCGATTATGTTGGACCTTCTTGAAGCTGATCTAAAATGGCTGAGAGGAAGAAAGTGTTCTCAGGACAGGAAGTGACACAGACAGGAAGTGACACCAGACAGGAAGTGACTGCAGACAGATTTATACAGAGGGTGCAGTATGGAGAGCAGACACTAGATGGTGCTGGTACAAAAAAAGCTGAATAGAATAAAACAACAGGGAAAAAACCTGAAAAGCAAAAGATGATGGCGGCTCGTAATCTTCTAATTTAACAGCTTGACGTCATTGTCCCACTCTACAGGTTACATCACATCACGTGACCTCCTCAGGAGTTGGCCATCGGACGTACAGCTGCCTATATATACCATTATAATCCTTAATAGACTAATCGGGCGCCATTATGTTGTAGCTTGTCTGTCCTTTATTTGGTGGCCATTTTCCCTTGGTCTAATTTCATTTATATCTCATTTATCACATTACAGTGCAGTGGATTAGATCTCCCTCCTACATTTTCTTGTAGACCACCTGTACCTCCTTTGGTGGCAATTTTTTCCTGGTCTATTATCAATGAAACACAGTTATCACATTACAGTGCAGTGGGTTAGATCTCCCTCCTCCATTTTGTTGTAGCCCGCCTGTCCCTCCTCCAGCGGCCATTTTCCCTTAGTCTGATATGGAAGCTGAGGATCTGCCCCCCTTGATGTATCTGCGCATGTGCCAGTTTCAGGCATAAGCAGACGATCAGCGATCTCGCTCTGAGAAAGTGTTAACCCCTTTCATGCTGGATTGCAATTACAGGAGTCACATCCCTCGGATCACTGCTGCTGACGATCCCGATATTACAGGAGTCACATCCCTCGGATCACTGCTGCTGACGATCCCGATGTTACAGGAGTCGCATCCCTTGGATCACTGCTGCTGACGATCCCGATGTTACAGGGTTCGCATCCCTCGGATCACTGCTGCTGACGATCCCGATGTTACAGGAGTCACATCCCTCGGATCACTGCTGCTGACGATCCCGATATTACAGGAGTCACATCCCTCGGATCACTGCTGCTGACGATCCTGATGTTACAGGAGTCACATCCCTCGGATCACTGCTGCTGACGATCCCGATGTTACAGGAGTCACATCCCTCGGATTACTGCTGCTGACGATCCCGATATTACAGGAGTCACATCCCTCGGATCACTGCTGCTGACGATCCCGATATTACAGGAGTCACATCCCTCGGATCACTGCTGCTGACGATCCCGATGTTACAGGAGTCACATCCCTCGGATTACTGCTGCTGACGATCCCGATATTACAGGAGTCACATCCCTCGGATCACTGCTGCTGACGATCCTGATATTACAGGAGTCGCATCCCTCGGATCACTGCTGCTGACGATCCTGATATTACTGGAGTCACATCCCTCGGATCACTGCTGCTGACGATCCTGATGTTACAGGAGTCGCATTCCTCGGATCACTGCTGCTGACGATCCCGATATTACAGGAGTCACATCCCTCGGATCACTGCTGCTGACGATCCCGATATTACAGGAGTCACATCCCTCGGATCACTGCTGCTGACGATCCTGATATTACAGGAGTCACATCCCTCGGATCACTGCTGCTGACGATCCTGATATTACAGGAGTCACATCCCTCGGATCACTGCTGCTGACGATCCCGATATTACAGGAGTCACATCCCTCGGATCACTGCTGCTGACGATCCTGATATTACAGGAGTCACATCCCTCGGATCACTGCTGCTGACGATCCCGATGTTACAGGAGTCACATCCCTCGGATCACTGCTGCTGACGATCCCGATATTACAGGAGTCACATCCCTCGGATCACTGCTGCTGACGATCCCAATATTACAGGAATCACATCCCTCGGATCACTGCTGCTGACGATCCCGATATTACAGGAGTCACATCCCTCGGATCACTGCTGCTGACGATCCTGATGTCGCCAAGCTGCTTGGGGGGTGACATGGCAAGTACAGTCACATGTGGGGGGATCAGTGATATTGGGGGGCCATAACATGTTTTGGTGGTGCAGTTACACGTGGGTGCCAGTCACATGGGGGTGGGGATTTGCAGCAAGGGAGACTGAGCTTATTGCTAGGGGGGGATGTTTGCGTCAATGGGGGGCAGATCTTCACGGGGTACTGATCCTTGGGTGAGGGGGGGGTAATGACAAGGGGTGCAGATCTTCATGGGGGACTGATCTTGCTGGGGGGGAATGACAAGGGGGGAAGATCTTCACGGGGGACTGATCTTGCTGGAGGGAGTGACAAGGGGGGCACATCTTCACGGGGGACTGATCTGGCTGGGGGGAATGACAAGGGGGGCACATCTTCACGGGGGACTGATCTTGCTGGGGGGAAATGACAAGGGGGCACATCTACACGGGGACTGATCTTTCTGGGGGGGGAATGACAAGGGGGGCACAAGTACACAATATATAACCTTTGCACGCTACGCCATTCATATGGGCACACGGATGTCAGTGCAGTTGCAGTTCTGTCACTTGATGGTGTTACTTTGGTAGGGGTGCTGTTTATGGCAGAAGGGGCGGAAGTCTGTCAATAATTGTTTGTGGTAGTTTTGTTGTGGATGTCTGTGGTTGGTAGGTCATGTTACAGCAATTTAGGGGTCACAATTGGCACCCCGATATTTCAGTGGCTACAATTTCACATTCTGCAGTATCATGAATTAAAGTGATACATTATTTCATGGCCTCTATGATTATCAGAGGATACATTGAATGGATACCTAATTCCATTAACCCCTCGCTTACCGGGCACTTCTACCCCCTTCCTGCCTACCGGGCACTTCTACCCCCTTCCTGCCTACCGGGCACTTCTACCCCCTTCCTGCCTACAGGACGCTTCTACCCCCTTCCTGCCTACCGGGCGCTTCTACCCCCTTCCTGCCTACCAGGCGCTTCTACCCCCTTCCTGCCTACAGGGCGCTTCTACCCCCTTCCTAACTACCGGGCACTTCTACCCCCTTCCTAACTACCGGGCACTTCTACCCCCTTCCTGCCTACAGGGCACTTCTACCCCCTTCCTGCCTACAGGGCACTTCTACCCCCTTCCTGCCCACCGGGCACTTCTACCCCCTTCCTGCCTGCAGGGCACTTCTACCCCCTTCCCGCCTACAGGGCACTTCTACCCCCTTCCCGCCTACAGGGCACTTCTACCCCCTTCCCGCCTACAGGGCACTTTTACCCCCTTCCTGCCTACTGGGCACTTCTACCCCTTCCCGCCTACTGGGCGCTTCTACCCCCTTCCTGCCTACAGGGCACTTCTACCCCCTTCCTGCCTACAGGACACTTATACCCCCTTCCTGCCTACAGGACACTTATACTCCCTTCCTGCCTACAGGACACTTCTACCCCCTTCCTGCCTACAGGACACTTCTACCCCCTTCCTGCCTACAGGGCACTTCTACTCCCTTCCTGCCTTCAGGGCACTTCTACCCCTTCCTGCCCACAGGACACTTCTACCCCCTTCCTTCCTACAGGACACTTCTACCCCCTTCCTGCCCACCGGGCACTTCTACTCCCTTCCTGCCTACAGGACACTTCTATCCCTTTCCTGCCCACCGGACACTTCTACCCCCCTCCTGCCCCCGACAATTTTCAGCTTCTACCCCCTTCCTGCCTACCGGGCACTTCTACCCCCTTCCTGCCTACAAGGCACTTCTACCCCCTTCCTGTCTACCAGACACTTCTACCCCCTCCCTGCCTACAGGACACTTCTACCCCCTTCCTGCCTACCGGGCACTTCTACCCCCTCCGTGCCTACAGGACACTTCTACCCCCTCCTTGCCCACTGGGCACTTCTACCCCCTCCCTGCCCACCGGGCACTTCTACCCCCTTCCTGCCTACAGGGCACTTCTACCCCCTCCCTGCCTACAGGGCACTTCTACCCCCTTCCTGCCTATAGGGCACTTCTACTCCCTTCCTGCCTACAGGGATACTTCTACCCCCTTCCTGCCTACAGGACACTTCTACCCCCTTCCTGCCTACAGGACACTTCTACCCCCTTCCTGCCTACAGGGCACTTCTACCCCTTCCTGCCTACAGGACACTTCTACCCCCTTCCTGCCTACAGGACACTTCTACCCCCTTCCTGCCTACAGGACACTTCTACCCCCTTCCTGCCTACAGGGCACTTGTACCCCTTCCTGCCTACAGGACACTTCTACCCCCTTCCCGTCTACAGGGCACTTCTACCCCCTTCCTGCCTACTGGGCACTTCTACCCCCTTCCCGCCTACTGGGCGCTTCTACCCCCTTCCTGCCTACAGGGCACTTCTACCCCCTTCCTGCCTACAGGACACTTCTACCCCCTTCCTGCCTACAGGACACTTCTACCCCCTTCCTGCCTACAGGACACTTCTACTCCCTTCCTGCCTACAGGACACTTCTACCCCCTTCCTGCCTACAGGACACTTCTACCCCCTTCCTGCCTACAGGGCACTTCTACTCCCTTCCTGCCTTCAGGGCACTTCTACCCCTTCCTGCCCACAGGACACTTCTACCCCCTTCCTTCCTACAGGACACTTCTACCCCCTTCCTGCCCACCGGGCACTTCTACTCCCTTCCTGCCTACAGGACACTTCTATCCCTTTCCTGCCCACCGGACACTTCTACCCCCCTCCTGCCCCCGACAATTTTCAGCTTCTACCCCCTTCCTGCCTACCGGGCACTTCTACCCCCTTCCTGCCTACAAGGCACTTCTACCCCCTTCCTGTCTACCAGACACTTCTACCCCCTCCCTGCCTACAGGACACTTCTACCCCCTTCCTGCCTACCGGGCACTTCTACCCCCTCCGTGCCTACAGGACACTTCTACCCCCTCCCTGCCCACTGGGCACTTCTACCCCCTCCCTGCCCACCGGGCACTTCTACCCCCTTCCTGCCTACAGGGCACTTCTACCCCCTTCCTGCCTACAGGGCACTTCTACCCCCTTCCTGCCTATAGGGCACTTCTACTCCCTTCCTGCCTACAGGGATACTTCTACCCCCTTCCTGCCTACAGGACACTTCTACCCCTTCCTGCCTACAGGACACTTCTACCCCCTTCCTGCCTACAGGACACTTCTACCCCCTTCCTGCCTACAGGACACTTCTATCCCCTTCCTGCCTACAGGGCACTTCTACTCCCTTCCTGCCTACAGGACACTTCTACCCCCTTCCTGCCTACAGGACACTTCTACTCCCTTCCTGCCTACAGGACACTTCTACCCCCTTCCTGCCTACAGGACACTTCTACCCCCTTCCTGCCTACAAGGCACTTCTACTCCCTTCCTGCCTTCAGGGCACTTCTACCCCCTTCCTGCCTACAGGGCACTTCTACCCCCTTCCTGCCCACAGGACACTTCTACCCCCTTCCTTCCTACAGGACACTTCTACCCCCTTCCTGCCCACCGGGCACTTCTACTCCCTTCCTGCCTACAGGACACTTCTACCCCCTTCCTGCCTACAGGGCACTTGTACCCCTTCCTGCCTACAGGACACTTCTACCCCCTTCCCGTCTACAGGGCACTTCTACCCCCTTCCTGCCTACTGGGCACTTCTACCCCCTTCCCGCCTACTGGGCGCTTCTACCCCCTTCCTGCCTACAGGGCACTTCTACCCCCTTCCTGCCTACAGGACACTTCTACCCCCTTCCTGCCTACAGGACACTTCTACCCCCTTCCTGCCTACAGGACACTTCTACTCCCTTCCTGCCTACAGGACACTTCTACCCCCTTCCTGCCTACAGGACACTTCTACCCCCTTCCTGCCTACAGGGCACTTCTACTCCCTTCCTGCCTTCAGGGCACTTCTACCCCTTCCTGCCCACAGGACACTTCTACCCCCTTCCTTCCTACAGGACACTTCTACCCCCTTCCTGCCCACCGGGCACTTCTACTCCCTTCCTGCCTACAGGACACTTCTATCCCTTTCCTGCCCACCGGACACTTCTACCCCCCTCCTGCCCCCGACAATTTTCAGCTTCTACCCCCTTCCTGCCTACCGGGCACTTCTACCCCCTTCCTGCCTACAAGGCACTTCTACCCCCTTCCTGTCTACCAGACACTTCTACCCCCTCCCTGCCTACAGGACACTTCTACCCCCTTCCTGCCTACCGGGCACTTCTACCCCCTCCGTGCCTACAGGACACTTCTACCCCCTCCCTGCCCACTGGGCACTTCTACCCCCTCCCTGCCCACCGGGCACTTCTACCCCCTTCCTGCCTACAGGGCACTTCTACCCCCTTCCTGCCTACAGGGCACTTCTACCCCCTTCCTGCCTATAGGGCACTTCTACTCCCTTCCTGCCTACAGGGATACTTCTACCCCCTTCCTGCCTACAGGACACTTCTACCCCTTCCTGCCTACAGGACACTTCTACCCCCTTCCTGCCTACAGGACACTTCTACCCCCTTCCTGCCTACAGGACACTTCTATCCCCTTCCTGCCTACAGGGCACTTCTACTCCCTTCCTGCCTACAGGACACTTCTACCCCCTTCCTGCCTACAGGACACTTCTACTCCCTTCCTGCCTACAGGACACTTCTACCCCCTTCCTGCCTACAGGACACTTCTACCCCCTTCCTGCCTACAAGGCACTTCTACTCCCTTCCTGCCTTCAGGGCACTTCTACCCCCTTCCTGCCTACAGGGCACTTCTACCCCCTTCCTGCCCACAGGACACTTCTACCCCCTTCCTTCCTACAGGACACTTCTACCCCCTTCCTGCCCACCGGGCACTTCTACTCCCTTCCTTCCTACAGGACACTTCTACCCCCTTCCTGCCCACCGGGCACTTCTACTCCCTTCCTGCCTACAGGACACTTCTATCCCCTTCCTGCCTACAGGGCACTTCTACTCCCTTCCTGCCTACAGGACACTTCTACCCCCTTCCTGCCTACAGGACACTTCTACCCCCTTCCTGCCTACAGGGCACTTCTACCCCCTTCCTGCCTACAGGACACTTCTACTCCCTTCCTGCCTACAGGACACTTCTACCCCCTTCCTGCCTACAGGACACTTCTACCCCCTTCCTGCCTACAGGACACTTCTACCCCCTTCCTGCCTACAGGACACTTCTACCCCCTTCCTGCCTACAGGGCACTTCTACCCCTTCCTGCCCCCGACAATTTTCAGCTTTATGCGCTGTCGCACTTTCAATTACAATTGGTTGTTCATGCAGAACTGTACCCATATGAAGTTTTATCATTTTTTGTCACAAATACAACCTTCTTTTCGTGGTATGTACTCTCCACTGTGTGTTTAACTGTTTGCTCTATAATCAATAATAGTGCCCCCGAAACATTTCTATGTTTCTATTAAAACATTGTGAAAACTGGTAATTGTTCTCCTGATGTGTGTTGATGATGCGGCACTGATAGGCATCACTTATGGGCAATGATAGGCGGCACTGATAGTCAGCACTGAAGGGCACTCATAGACAGCACTAATGAGATGGCGCGGATAGGCGGCACTGCTAGGCGGCATTGACTGGTGTCACTGACTGGGGCTACTGCTGGGCAAGGAGTGGCAGAACTACTGGGCTGCACTGATGAGCATTGGTGGGTGGCACTGATGGGCACAGGTTGGTGACAAAGGTGGGTGGCATTGTCTCATCAATGTTCATTTCATATAGTACTATGTTACCAGGGGCAAACTGACAACTCATGGGGCCCCTGGGCAATAGGGGACCATGGGGCCATTGTGTCCTTGGCCAAACTCCAAAATAGACTATGAAAAAGGTACCAGGGGCATCTCATGGGACCCCCTACTGACCCCGGGCCCTTGGGCACTGGCCGAGTTTCCAAATGGTGATTTGGCCCCTGCCTGTGACATGAATGTAGTTTATAAATGACACAATGGTAAAGAGAAATGTTTACTTGGGATTGCAATGAGAAGTATTCTGATAGAAAAACATTTTGTCTTTTTTTTGAAGAGGTGAAATTAGCAGATGGCAGCTGTTGATCTTATGACAAGGTGTTGCTTTCTGCAGACATATGTATGATGATGACCTCATCAGCAGCCTTTCCCCTAGTGTTACCTCATCTTCATGACATCATCTCTGTAAACAAACATGTCGTTATTGGACCTGAATTGGCTGTTAATGCGGTGGGACGTGTTTTATGAACCTGATGTAGAAATGTGACCATATGGGATACAATGCTATGTAATACAGAACACATATTATTAGGGAATACAGAAGCAAACCTTGTCATTGGCATACAATCTGTAAGATGGTTGCACCACATACTTGAGGGGATGATAGAAACATTGGAAGAAAAATGTCCAATCTAGGGCCGTCTATACGGAAAAAGAGGCGACATAATTGTGTCATGTATGGCCATCCGAACTTAACACAAATACAACACAAACAAGAAACATTTGTAAAACCCTTTTTTTTGGTTGATGGGGATATTTGATGACATGACCCGTGTGCTGGCTGTGTTTACACACATGATGATGAAGAATTGCGTGTTCCTTTCCAATGAGGAAATCCTATAAAAGACAAGTGTGACGCGGTGGCTGCACAGACAAAGCTGCAGATTCCAATGTGACATCCATACAAGTGCACAGCTTGACATGCATAGAAGGTTAGACGGTGGCCATGATTTCACTACAACACAAATATGTCAGCTTGCCCCGTGTCAATGACAAGATGTCATATTAGCATTACCACCCAAAAGAAGGGGCACACACAGCATGGGGACCAGGTGGGAGATGCTTGATGGGGTATGCAGAACATGACTCTTGTTCCTAGTGGTGTCCAGAGTCGTGAAGGTGAGTGTCTTCTCTGTTCCCAGTGTATGGGGAGTGGTGGTAGTGGAGGGCTCTCTCGGGTAGGGGTGGGGTCTTGTTGTTCAATGTCAGGCTCTCTTTGTGGTTGAAGGGGGGGGGGGTCAGTGTCTCTCTGGTTGTGGGGGGAGGGGTGTTGCCAGTGTATGGGGAGTGGTGGTAGTGGAGGGCTCTCTCGGGTAGGGGTGGGGTCTTGTTGTTCAATGTCAGGCTCTCTTTGTGGTTGAAGGGGGGGGTCAGTGTCTCTCTGGTTGTGGGGGGAGGGGTGTTTGAGCCAATGTTTGGTTGCCACGGCAGCCTGCACCCTAAATGCATCACTGACTGTATGACATAAAACAGGACATGTCAGTGAGGGGATAAAGAATTACACAGGATAACAGATAGCAGATGGAATTGATGATCTTGTAGGACAACATTGAAGGGTGAGCACAACGTTCCTAACATGTTACATGTTTAAATGTTGCAAAAAAATGAGTTCAATTTAAATGAAAAGATAATGACAAGAGTCAGCACACAAGATCAGACTCCACCAGTCAGAGGATGACCCTGTACTACACGGGGGACATTTATTAATAATAATAATAATAATAATAATAATAATAATATGTTTCTTCCACATTCACTTGTAACCCCTTCCCTACCGGCACTTATACCTCCTTCCCTACCGGCACTTGTACCTCCTTCCCTACCGGCACTTGTACCTCCTTCCCTACCGGCACTTGTACCTCCTTCCCTACCGGCACTTGTACCTCCTTCTTTACCGGCCAATTTTCAGCTTTCAGCGCTGTTGCACTTTGAATGACAATTGCGCGGTCATGCAGCATTGTACCCATATGAAATGGTTATCTTTTTCTCACAAATAGAGCTTTCTTTTGGTGGTATTTAAGCACTGCTGGGCACTTTACTTTTTGCAATATAAAAAAAGAAAGTGCAAACAATAAAAAAAAAAATTGCTTTGTTTCTATTATACAATTTTTTAAAAAAGGTAAATTTTCTCCTTCAATGATGTACGTTGATGAGGCAGCACTGATCGGCGGCACTGATAGACAGCACTGATAGGCAGCACTGCTGGGCACTGATAGACAGCAGTGATGGGCACTGATAGGCAGCAGTGATGGGCACTGATAGGCAGCAGTGATGGGCACTGATAAGCAGCACTCAATGGCACTGATAGGCAGCACTAATGAGGTAACACAGATAGGCAGCACTGATAATGGGTACTGATAGACAGCACTGATAGGTGGCACTGACTGGCATCACTGCTGGGCGCTGACTGGTGCAACTGCTGGGCTGCACTGATGGGCACAGGTGGGTGGCACTGGTGGGCACAGGTGGGTGTACAGATTGGTGCAGTGCTGGGCACAGGTGGCTGACACAGGTGGGTGTACAGATTGGTGCAGTGCTAGGCACAGGTGGGCGTAACTGGTGGGTGGCACTGCTGGGCACCGATCCTCAAGGCACTGATCATCACTGGCCTAATGATCGGTGCCGATCCCCGCTCTGACAACTGCCGGTTCTCGTCAGTACTTTCCTGGTGCTCTGACAGCGTGAGGAAAGAGAACCTGCAATGGCATTTCCCGGTGATCAGTGTGTCATTGGACACGGCTGATCAGGTGCTGAAATCCAGGCATAATTGGCCTTTTAACACATTACGTGATCAGCCGTGTACGTAGAACACAGCGATCACGGAGATCGCCGGGTGTGCGGACCAGGGGGCGCCCAGGAGAGCGCGTTCTGGGAGGACGTCATATGATGTCCACCCAGAACTGGCCGGACGCAGTGTAGACGTCATTCGGATATGTGCTGTTGGCAATTAGTTAATCAACAAAAAAAAAAGAAAAAAAAAAAGATTCTAATTTCCATACAGATATCATTTGGGCATTTTAGAGCCCCGAGAAAAAGAAGACGAGAGTTCATCATGACTGAAGAATGATCAGATATATTGTATAGAACATAGTTTATAGACTGTATTGTTCCCCCCAACCAATTAATAACACATAGAAAAGACATGTCGGATGATCCATTATTGCCTACATTCATCTAAAGAAATAGGATTTTATTGGAGTAGAAAGTATTTTTTAATTTTACATATTTCCAGTCTTTTCAAAATCTATATGAAAGTTTAATTTTCTTTTGAAACTAAGAAAAAAAATGATACTTAACTTCCTATGGAGACACCCAAGCAGGTGCATTGGCAAGATGATGGTCCATGTGTCCATTCACACACAGGCCACGGCTTGGCCACGCCTCCTCTTACTTCATTACATGACTGCCTGGGATTTACAGCAGTGGGAGCCAATGACAAGGCAGAGAAAAGGGACAGCCAAGGCTGTTGTGGCCATTCATTGATATCAATGGGGATCAAGTAAATATTGTGGGGGGGTTGGCGGGGATGGGTGTACTGCAGCATACATGTTTTTGTAATACATGCATACAATGCATGAAGCTGAAAGAACTTAAGCCTTTAAAATCAATTTATCATGGAAAATAAACAGTGGTGATGCAAAATAATAAAAAGTAAATAAATAATAAAAATAATATTTATATATATATTGGTAATCAAATTCAATGTTATTACAACATTACATGACTCTGCAACGGCCAGTTAAAGTAGCGCTGTAATGAATAGCTAGAAAGGCTGTCGTCATGGAGGTAAAACCTTGCAGACAACAAGTGGATAAGCACAACATAAATCTAAATATCAGCCATAACAATGTTGATACATACAAAACATGACTAGATAGTAGGATACAATAGGCCATGGCCCTTTTATTGGTGAAACAAAAAACATTTGATTTCAAAAAATGTTAGAAAATATATTTTAAATCATATAAAAGATAAAAAAAAACACATTAAACAATAAATGAATGCTTGAATACTGCTATAACAACAATAGTCCATTCATTTATTTTTTCTCACTGTTGACCAGGGGTGGACTAACCACTCATGGGGCCCCTGTGTCCTTGCCCACACAAAAAAGCCTATGAAAAGGTACCAGGGGCATCTCATGGGGCCCCCTACTGTCCCCTGGCCCTGGGGCAGTGCCCGAGTTTAAAAATGGTGAGTCTATTCCTGCTATTGACCAGAGGAAGTAGGCTACACTATTGAAGGTGAGACATTGATGCCTGAAAACAGATGAAGGAGATGAATTATCCAGAAGTCACAGGAGCAGAATTCTGGAAAGGTGATCTGGATACACCATTATCAGCCAAGTTCTCTATCCACACGGATAAGTACACGTCCCGTCACAGGTTGATGTGACCATTGAAGATCTGCAAGGGCACACCCAATAGCAACAACAATGCCGTATACAGCGAACAAAGCCTGGACCTAAAACAGAAAACAAAGAGAAGAGTTAGAAACCAACAAATAGAACAATGATATTTCACAGGATAACAGACATACATGAACAATGTAACATACAACAGCATGAAGACTAAACACACCGGCCATGACACCCAAGAATTACAGAGCAACACCGCAAGCAGCCTGACACCCCCCCATATCTACCTACAGAAGTCCAAGGATGATCCCAATCCAACAGAACAGAAACAACAGACTGACAACCTGACACACGTCACCTCAACCTGATTACAGGACAAAATGAAACATTTCCTGCACCCCAAACAAAAACACAGACTCCTAGCAAACACGAGCAACACTCCACAACTGATCATAAAACATGGGCACAAGCAACTGACAACACAGACTGACCGACATCCAGACTACAACTCAACCACACTGTCCTCCCCATGTCATTGTAATTGTCCTCCCCATGTCACTGACCCCCCAATGTCACTGTCCTCCCCATGTCATTGTAATTGTCCTCCCCATGTCACTGACCCCCCAATGTCACTGTCCTCCCCATCTCATTGTAATTGTCTCCCCCATGTCACTGACCCCCCAATGTCACTGTCCTCCCCATGTCATTGTAATTGTCCTCCCCATGTCACTGACCCCCCAATGTCACTGTCCTCCCCATGTCAGGACCCCCCAATGTCACTGTCCTCCCCATGTCATTGTAATTGTCCTCCCCATGTCACTGACCCCCCAATGTCACTGTCCTCCCCATGTCATTGTAATTGTCCTCCCCCGTGTCACTGACCCCCCAATGTCACTGTCCTCCCCATGTCATTGTAATTGTCCTCCCCATGTCAGGACCCCCCAATGTCACTGTCCTCCCCATGTCATTGTAATTGTCCTCCCCATGTCACTGACCCCCCAATGTCACTGTCCTCCCCATGTCATTGTAATTGTCCTCCCCATGTCATTGTAATTGTCCTCCCCATGTCACTGACCCCCCAATGTCACTGTCCTCCCCATGTCATTGTAATTGTCCTCCCCATGTCACTGACCCCCCAATGTCACTGTCCTCCCCATGTCATTGTAATTGTCCTCCCCATGTCACTGACCCCCCAATGTCACTGTCCTCCCCATGTCATTGTAATTGTCCCCCCCATGTCACTGACCCCCCAATGTCACTGTCCTCCCCATGTCATTGTAATTGTCCTCCCCATGTCAGGACCCCCCAATGTCACTGTCCTCCCCATGTCATTGTAATTGTCCTCCCCATGTCACTGACCCCCCAATGTCACTGTCCTCCCCATGTCATTGTAATTGTCCTCCCCATGTCATTGTAATTGTCCTCCCCATGTCACTGACCCCCCAATGTCACTGTCCTCCCCATGTCATTGTAATTGTCCTCCCCATGTCATTGTAATTGTCCTCCCCATGTCACTGACCCCCCAATGTCACTGTCCTCCCCATGTCATTGTAATTGTCCTCCCCATGTCACTGACCCCCCAATGTCACTGTCCTCCCCATGTCATTGTAATTGTCCTCCCCATGTCACTGACCCCCCAATGTCACTGTCCTCCCCATGTCACTGACCCCCCAATGTCACTGTCCTCCCCATGTCATTGTAATTGTCCTCCCCATGTCACTGACCCCCCAATGTCACTGTCCTCCCCATGTCACTGACCCCCCAATGTCACTGTCCTCCCCATGTCACTGACCCCCCAATGTCACTGTCCTCCCTATGTCATTGTAATTGTCCTCCCCATGTCACTGACCCCCCAATGTCACTGTCCTCCCCATGTCACTGACCCCCCAATGTCACTGTCCTCCCCATGTCATTGTAATTGTCCTCCCCATGTCACTGTCCTCCCCATGTCACTGACCCCCCAATGTCACTGTCCTCCCTATGTCATTGTAATTGTCCTCCCCATGTCACTGACCCCCCAATGTCACTGTCCTCCCTATGTCACTGACCCCCCAATGTCACTGTCCTCCCCATGTCACTGTCCTCCCCATGTCAGGACCCACCATGTCACTGTCCGCCCATATGTCACTTTCCTCACCATATCAGGACCTACCATGTCACTGCCCCCTCACATGTCACTGTCCTCCCCATGTCACTGCCCCCTCACATGTCACTGTCCTCCCCATGTCACTGCCCCCTCACATGTCACTGTCCTCCCCATGTCACTGCCCCCTCACATGTCACTGTCCTCCCCATGTCAGGCAACACCATATGTCACTGTCCTCCCCATGTCAGGCAACACCATATGTCACTGTCCTCCCCATGTCAAGCCCCACCATGTCACTGCCCCCACATGTCAATGTGCCTCATATTTAATGCCCCCCCATATCACTGCCAACCCCCATATCATTGCCCCACTCAAATTTGAACTCTCCCCCTACCATGTCACTGTACCCAGGGGCAAATTTGTTGCGAGGCAAACAAGGCGTTTACCTAGGGTGGAACTTTTTAGGGGGTTGGCGCGGTGCCAATGGAAAGGACACTGTGTACCGGAGCGGGAAGGGGTCTGCTGTGTCTTACCTGGTTCCGTGTCCCAGTCCCACGATGATGCAGTCCAGGAATCGCTGCTCCTTCATTCACTCTGCCCGCTCCCTCACTCCATGTTTGCGCTGCTGCTCGCCTCCGCCTCCTCACCGGTGATTGGGCAACAGAACTGTAGCTCAGGAAAGGCACACAGGCGGCCAATCACATGCAAGGAGCCAGAGCCGAACGGACCCACAACATCGAGTGAGGGAGCAGCCAGAGTGAATGAAAGAGGACAGCTGACCGCCCGGTAAGTGTGCCGTGCAGATGGTGCTGCTGCAACCAGGTATGCTGCCTGCAGCAGCACCTACCCTGGCGCAGGGGTCAGCATGTTAAGTGTCTTTGGTGTAAGTGGGAGGAATAGTGCCCCATCATTGGTGTCACTGATACTAATGATGGGGCACTATTCATCCCACTAACACCAATGATGGGGCACTATTCCTCCCCCAACTGATACCAATAATGTGGCACGTGAAGATCTGCCCCCCTTGTCCATAACCACAGCTAGATCAGTCCCCCATGAAGATCTGCCCCCCTTGTCATTCCCCCCAGCAAAATCAGTCCGCCGTGAAGATCTGCCCCCCTTGTCATTACCCCCCCAAGATCAGTCCCCCGTGAAGATCTGCCCCCCTTGTCATTCCCCCCAGCAAAATCAGTCCACCGTGAATATCTGTCCCCCTTGTCATTACCCCCCCAAGATCAGTACCCCGTGAAGATCTGCCCCCCTTGTCATTATTCCCCAGCAAGATCAGTCCCCCGTGAAGATCTGCCCCCCTTGTCATTCCCCCCCACCAAGATCAGTCCCCCTTGAAGATCTGCCCCCCTTTGTCATTCCCCCCCAAGATCAGTACCCTGTGAAGATCTGCCCCCCTTGTCATTTCCCCCCCAAGATCTGTCCCCTGTGAAGATGTGCCCCCCTTGTCATTCCCCCTCAGCAAGATCAGTCCCCCGTGAAGATCTGCCCCCTTGTCATTCCCCCCCTGCAAGATCAATCCGCCGTGAAGATCTGCCCCCTTGTCATTATTCCCCAGCAAAATCAGCCCCCCGTGAAGATCTGCCCCCCTTGTCATTATTCCCCAGCAAAATCAGTCCCCCGTGAAGATCTGCCCCCCTTGTCATACCCCCCCAGCAAGATCAGTCCGCCGTGAAGATGTGCCCCCCTTGTCATTACCCCCCAGCAAAATCAGTCCCCCGTGAAGATGTGCCCCCCTTGTCATTCCCCCCCAGCAAGATCAATTCGCCGTTAAGATGTGCCCCCCTTGTCATTCCCCAGCAAGATCAGTCCCCCATGAAGATCTTCCCCCCTTGTCATTCCCCCCAGCAAGATCAGTCCCCCGTGAAGATGTGCCCCCCTTGTCATTATTCACCAGCAAAATCAGTCCCCCGTGAAGATGTGCCCCCCCCTGTCATTCCCCCGCAGCAAGATCAGTCCCCCTTGAAGATCTGCCCCCCTTGTCATTCCCCCCCAGCAAGATCAGTCCCCCTTGAAGATCTGCCCCCCCTTGTCATTCCCCCCCAGAAAGATCAGTCCCCCCGTGAAGATCTGCCCCCCTTGTCATTATTCCACAGCTAGATCAGTCCCCCATGAAGATCTGCACCCCTTGTCATTACCCCCCCTCACCCCAGGATCAGTACCCCGTGAAGATCTGCCCCCCATTGAGGCAAACATTCCCCCCTAGCAATAAGCTCAGTCTCCCTTGCTGCAAATCCCCACCCCCATGTGACTGGCACCCACGTGTAACTGCACCACCAAAACATGTTATGGCCCCCCAATATCACTGATCCCCCCACATGTGACTGTACTTGCCATGTCAACCCCCAAGCAGCTTGGCGACATCAGGATCATCAGCAGCAGTGATCCGAGGGATGTGACTCCTGTAATATCAGGATCGTCAACAGCAGTGATCCGAGGGATGTGACTCCTGTAATATCAGGATCGTCAGCAGCAGTGATCCGAGGGATGTGACTCCTGTAATATCGGGATCGTCAGCAGCAGTGATCCGAGGGATGCGACTCCTGTAATATCGGGATCGTCAGCAGCAGTGATCCGAGGGATGCGACTCCTGTAATATCAGGATCGTCAGCAGCAGTGATCCGAGGGATGTGACTCCTGTAATATCGGGATCGTCAGCAGCAGTGATCCGAGGGATGCGACTCCTGTAATATCGGGATCGTCAGCAGCAGTGATCCGAGGGATGCGACTCCTGTAACATCGGGATCGTCAGCAGCAGTGATCCGAGGGATGCGACTCCTGTAATATCGGGATCGTCAGCAGCAGTGATCCGAGGGATGCGACTCCTGTAATATCGGAATCGTCAGCAGCAGTGATCCGAGGGATGTGACTCCTGTAATATCGGAATCGTCAGCAGCAGTGATCCGAGGGATGTGACTCCTGTAATATCGGGATCGTCAGCAGCAGTGATCCGAGGGATGCGACTCCTGTAATATCGGGATCGTCAGCAGCAGTGATCCGAGGGATGTGACTCCTGTAATATCGGGATCGTCAGCAGCAGTGATCCGAGGGATACGACTCCTGTAATATCGGGATCGTCAGCAGCAGTGATCCGAGGGATGCGACTCCTGTAATATCGGGATCGTCAGCAGCAGTGATCCGAGGGATACGACTCCTGTAATATCGGGATCGTCAGCAGCAGTGATCCGAGGGATGTGACTCCTGTAATATCGGGATCGTCAGCAGCAGTGATCCGAGGGATGCGACTCCTGTAATATCGGGATCGTCAGCAGCAGTGATCCGAGGGATGCGACTCCTGTAATATCAGGATCGTCAGCAGCAGTGATCCGAGGGATGTGACTCCTGTAATATCGGGATCGTCAGCAGCAGTGATCCGAGGGATGCGACTCCTGTAATATCGGGATCGTCAGCAGCAGTGATCCGAGGGATGCGACTCCTGTAACATCGGGATCGTCAGCAGCAGTGATCCGAGGGATGCGACTCCTGTAATATCGGGATCGTCAGCAGCAGTGATCCGAGGGATGCGACTCCTGTAATATCGGAATCGTCAGCAGCAGTGATCCGAGGGATGTGACTCCTGTAATATCGGAATCGTCAGCAGCAGTGATCCGAGGGATGTGACTCCTGTAATATCGGGATCGTCAGCAGCAGTGATCCGAGGGATGCGACTCCTGTAATATCGGGATCGTCAGCAGCAGTGATCCGAGGGATGTGACTCCTGTAATATCGGGATCGTCAGCAGCAGTGATCCGAGGGATACGACTCCTGTAATATCGGGATCGTCAGCAGCAGTGATCCGAGGGATGCGACTCCTGTAATATCGGGATCGTCAGCAGCAGTGATCCGAGGGATACGACTCCTGTAATATCGGGATCGTCAGCAGCAGCGATCCGAGGGATACGACTCCTGTAATATCGGGATCGTCAGCAGCAGCGATCCGAGGGATGTGACTCCTGTAATATCGGGATCGTCAGCAGCAGTGATCCGAGGGATGCGACTCCTGTAATATCGGGATCGTCAGCAGCAGTGATCCGAGGGATGCGACTCCTGTAATATCGGGATCGTCAGCAGCAGTGATCCGAGGGATGCGACTCCTGTAACATCGGGATCGTCAGCAGCAGTGATCCGAGGGATGCGACTCCTGTAATATCGGGATCATCAGCAGCAGTGATCCGAGGGATGTGACTCCTGTAATATCGGAATCGTCAGCAGCAGTGATCCGAGGGATGTGACTCCTGTAATATCGGGATCGTCAGCAGCAGTGATCCGAGGGATGTGACTCCTGTAATATCGGGATCGTCAGCAGCAGTGATCCGAGGGATGTGACTCCTGTAATATCGGGATCGTCAGCAGCAGTGATCCGAGGGATGTGACTCCTGTAATTGCAATCCAGCATGAAAGGAGTTAACACTTTCTCAGAGCGAGATCGCTGATCGTCTGCTTATGCCTGAAAGTGGCACATGCGCAGATACATCAAGGGGGGCAGATCCTCACGGGAGACACATTTTCATGCAACCGGCACATTTTGTCCCCTGATATTAGACATTAGCCGGGTGATTGTATACACACAGCGGGCAGATCTCAATCAATGTCACCCACTAGTCTATACTGTCACGGGGTTGGCCAGCCAATCATGTGGCTCCTATTCTGTCCTTCCAATGACCATTCCTAGTACATAGGACTCATCTTCCATACTACATTCATGATACAACAAGATGGAAACTGTTATAGAGTCATTGTACAAATCCTGTGACCCGACTTGTATCCGGGAATATTGCATGGCCTTCTACTTCCTGCTTCCTGTTCTATGCTGACCTGGATGCAGTTCTGTTGTACAACATGATTCCTCACACCAGCAGCTTGTGTTGTCTTCATTCCTGTACATGAAACATGGTGTCAGAAGTGACTGGAATCAGGACTGAGCCTCTTGTTTGGAGCGCAGCAGCTTTGGGAAACCCAGGTTTGTGAACTACAGCCTGAGACTGAGGATTGTCTGAGATTTGATAGCTCAGAGGCTTCCTGACAATATGGCTGCCATGAATGGCATACCTCCCCCAGAGGGGATGACAATGAGTGGGGATTGGAGCAGCAATTGGGAATCTTTCAGAGCTGAATGTGAAGATTATTGTCTGGCTACAGGCTGGAATGAGAAATGTGCAGGAGTGCCGGCAGCAACTCTGAGAAGAGTCATGGGCAGTGAATGCAGGCATGTGTATAAACACCATGTGACCCTCACAGCAGATCAGCAACACAATGTTACAGCCATTGTAAATGTACTGGAAGATGATCTCATACCTGCTACAAATGTCATTTATGAAAGGGATGTGTTTGGATGCTGCAAACAAGAAGAGGGACAATCTTTGGATCACTTTGTTACACACTGGAGAGAAAAGGCAGCAACTTGTGAATATGGCACTCAGAGACCAATTGATAAGGGACACAATTGTTGTTGGTATAGCTAGCGAGAGAGCACACGCAGGCGCCTCCTAAGAGAACATGACTTCACTCTACACACAGCCATTGAGACGTGCCGTACAGCAGAGCTCACTGACAGACGTCTGAAAGTTATGGAACAGGACAGACAGCAGACCGACAGCATAAACATTGCAATGCAGCATGGCAACAGGAACAAACTGCAGCAACGCCCCCTGATGAGCACAAATACTGCCAACCCTACAGCTTGCAAATACTGTGGGACTGTGCATGAAAGAATTAAAGAGCCGTGTCCAGCTTATGGGGAGTCTTGGAAGTCTTGTGGAAGAACAAACCATTTTACTAACGTTTGTTTGTCAAGTAAACGACGGCCATCAATAGGCAAATGACACAACGTGGAGAACACATCCGCATATGAGGAAGAGACACACCACTGAAGTTATAGACAGCAGGGAATTGATGGGCCTACCTCCCCCACACAGATCACCTACCTCCCCACACAGATCACCTACCTCCCCCCACAGATCACCTACCTCCCCCCACACAGATCACCTACCTCCCCCCACACAGATCACCTACCTCCCCCCACACAGATCACCTACCTCCCCCCAGAGATAACCTACCTCCCCCCACACAGATCACCTACCTCCCCCCACACAGATCACCTACCTCCCCCCACACAGATCACCTACCTCCCCACACAGATCACCTACCTCCCCACACATATCACCGACCTCCACCACACAGATCACCTACCTCCCCACACTGATCACCTACCTCCCCCCACACCGATCACCTACCTCCCCACACAGATCACCTACCTCCCCCCACACAGATCACCTACCTCCCCCCACACACACACCACTGAAGTTATATACAGCAGTGAATTGATGGGCGCTGTGCAATCCAGAGGAAAGAAATGGTTTGTCACTTTACATGTAAATAATAATCCCCAATCCTGTCTCCTCCATTCAGGAACAACGTGGGATGTAATGTGCTTAAGAGACAAAATGGTGTCAGCACCAGAAGCACGTCTACTGCCAAGTGACACCAGATTAAAGTTATACTCCGGTGCGATGATGAAATCTCTAGGGCTCTTCAAGACAGAATGTGCCATACGTGGACTAACACACAGGCTGGAGTGTGAAATTGTGGAAGCAGCCAAAAGCCACTGTTGTCTGGCTCAACCTGTGAGCGTCTAGGGCTGATACGTTTCTCCGTCCCTGCAGAGCTTAATGTGATGGACAATCTATCCAAGGGGCCCTTGACAAAACAACTGCTGATAAAGGAATTTAGTGATGTGTTTACTGGGCCAGTAGAATCTGTACCAGGGGAAGTTCATTTCCACCTCGATGTGAGTGTCCCTCCAGTCCAATGTGCACCACGCAATGTGCCGGTGACATTAAAACAGGCAGTTAAGGCACAGCTTGACCAGTATGAGGCCAATGGACACTTGGCACCAGTGACTGACCCAACTGACTGATAAGTAACATGGTGATTTCAAGGAAGCCAAATAAGCTACGAATATGCATGGATCCCAAATTCTTAAATTTGGCACTGAGACGATCTCACTACATCATGCCAACTCTCGAGGATGTTTTGTACAAGCTGCCTAAGGCACGTCTGTTCACACTTGTTGATGCCCGGGATGCATTTTTACAGTGTAAGTTGGATGATGCAAGTAGTTACATGACAACCTTCTGGACTCCGTGGGGCAGGAAAAGATGGCTCAAACTGCCTTTTGGAGTATCAGTTGCACCAGACGTGTATCAACGTAAACAACATGAACTATTGGCTGGACTCGGTGGAATTGAACCAATAGCTGATGACATCCTTCTGGTTGGCTCTGGGGACACAGATGAGGAAGCAGAGCAAGATCATGATGGCAAACTTCTGGAACTGATGAATCGTTGTAGGCAGGTAAAATTGAGACTTGGCATGAAAAAGCTGCAATTCAAGGTCAAAGAAGTCCGCTTTTATGGACACATTCTAACCTGGGAGGGTTTGAAGGCTGACCCAGAAAAAATCCGAGCCATACTGGATATGCCGCAGCCAGCAAATGTGAAATCCCAGCAGCGCTTCATTGGATGTGTTACCTACCTAGCAAAATTCCTACCACACCTCTCAGAGGTCTGTGAGCCATTGAGAAGGCTTCTGGAAAAGGACGCTGTTTGGCATTGGCTTCCTAAGCATGATAATGCAGTGCAGGACATCAAACGCTTGGTCACGGACACACCTGTCCTGAAGTACTATGACGTTACAAAACCTGTAACTATTCAAAGTGATGCAAGCAAAACTGGACGTGGGTGTTGTCTATTGCAAGCTGGCCAGCCTATCGCTTTTGCTTCAAGGGCACTGACTCTTACGGAACAAAACTACGCACAAATAGAAGAGGAATGTCTGAGTATAGTGTTTGCCTGCCAGCGCTTTCATCACTACCTCTATGGGCGCGACGAGATCACGGCAGAAACTGACCATAAACCTCTGATTTCTATTTTCAAGAAACCACTTTTGTGTGCACCCAAACGTCTACAGAGCATGTTGTCACGTTACAAAACTATTGCCTAAATGTTGTCTGTAAACCTGGTCCTGAAATGTACATTAGTGACACTCTTAGCAGAGCTACAGCAGCAGGTGGTACACCTGAGTATGCACAACACACAGTTTGCAATGTTCAGCGGGACCTGGAGGTCCTGTCACAGATTAATCATTCAGACTATTTATACGTCACGGACCAACGATTGCTTCAGATAAAACAGCACACTGAAACCGATGAGAGTTTGCAGGCTCTTAAATATGTTGTTCTGAACGGTTGGCCTGATTCCAAGTTGGAAGCCCCATTACTTGTGAGAGAATATTGGACTTTCAGAGATGAAATCGCCATCCAAGATGGTATACTGTACAAGGGGCCAAGGGTCATCATTCCTAAATCTTTAAGATGGGAGATGCTGACTCATATTCATGCCAGTCACATTGGAGGAGAAGCATTCTATAGGCAAGCACATGATACCCTATACTGGCCCAACATGCAGAACGAGATTAGAGACTTTGTTAGCTGTTGCTCGGCATGCAATGAATATGCGCAGGCACAACAGAAAGGACCTATGATGTCACATGTGCTGCCCACCCGGCCTTGGCAAATTGTAAGCATGGACTTACTGAATTATGCTGGGCAGGACTTTCTACTAATTGTTGATCACTATTCTGACTTTTGGGAGATTGAGCTACTTCCTGACCTGTCTGCTGATACTACCATCAAGCGTTGTAAAGCACAGTTTGCATGGCCAGCCGGATAGAGTCATCTCGGATAATGGACCTCAATATGCATGTGAGCAATTCAGACGGTTGTCTACAGATTGGGGATTTGATCATGTTACCTCATCCCCGAGGCACCCGCAAGCCAATGGCAAAGCAGAATCGGCTGTCAAGATAGTGAAGAATCTTTGTAAGAAGGCCAAGTTTGATGGTACTGATCCGTGGAAGGCCATTCTACATTGGAGGAACACCCCATCTGAAGGCATGGACAGTAGTCCTGCACAGCGCTTGATGTCTAGGAGACTGAAGACTTCCTTGCCTGTGGCCAACAAATTACTTGATCCTTGTGTGGTTACAGGTGTCCCAGCAAAACTGCAGAGGAGGAAACAGATTGCCAAACTGTCATACGATGTGTCTGCTAAAGACTTACCTGAACTAAGCATTGGAGAGCCAATCCGTATGAAGCCGCTTCCAGGTGACAGGACCGGTCGCTGGAGACTGGGTTCCTGTGTTCAGAGGGTTGCTCCTCGATCATATCTTGTGGATGTAGAAGGCAGTCTTTACCGCCGCAATCGAGTGGACCTGCGAAGGGCAGAACGATTCCCCGCACAAGCCTATGAGCATCCTGCACGTGATCCTCCTGAGGTGCTCAATGCCCCGAGTCCTACTGGACCATATACTCAAAGCAGAGAGAACTCCGCTGTCATATCAGGATACAATGAGGATGACATAATGCAGCCACATATCCCGACAAGATCTTCTCTGCCAAACACACCAGCCAGGAAAGAGGGTCGCTCCTTATCAACACCTTCTGGAGCTGAACGGGTTTCCCCAGGAAAATCCCTGTGGCCTTGCGTAGTGGTCAAGTTTCCAGACCACCAGATGGACTCAATCTGTAGTGTATCTACCAGTCACACAGCATGCCATGTTCAAGACTGTTCAGGATCTGTTTTAGTTTCATTGTTTACAAGGTTTGAATGGAATGTAAAAAAGGGAGACGTTATAGAGTCATTGTACAAATCCTGTGACCCGACTTGTATCCGGGAATATTGCATGGCCTTCTACTTCCTGCTTCCTGTTCTATGCTGACCTGGATGTAGTTCTGTTGTACAACATGATTCCTCACACCAGCAGCTTGTGTTGTCTTCATTCCTGTACATGAAACAGGTACTGTCCGTGTATTAGGGGGACCAATGACACCTTGGCTAGTATTGTAGATGAATCTGGGGGCGTCGGGGGCAATCTTCTTATGTTTATGGCCCTTTAGGGCAGATGTGATTTCTATGTATTTTATGGGAGATTTTCTCTGTATATTGGGAGTTTCCATCTTGTTGTATCATGAATGTAGTATAGAAGATGAGTCCTATGTACTAGGAATGGTCATTGGAAGGACAGAATAGGAGCCACATGATTGGCTGGCCAACCCCGTGACAGTATAGACTAGTGGGTGACATTGATTGAGATCTGCCCG